>NC_040877.1:59352241-59977241 GCF_003676215.2 Rhopalosiphum maidis
CAATGGTGTGTACAGGATCGCATTGTCATTAAAACTAAAACTGGGAGGAAATAATAAAAAACTAAAACCCTTTTAAAATATTTAATTAAGCGTGTTCGTAAACACTTACGGAACGTCGTGTTGACATCGTATTCGGAAGCAATGGCTAGCACGCGTATATAATATTAATATCGGTATGTCACACACTCGATGTACACTTTTTTGCTTTTTTTTTGGCTCAAAAATGAGGGTCAAAAAATCTACGGCCTAACGGTGAGGAGAGGGTCGCCAGGTCAGCGTATTCGCATTCCCGTCGTATGCATATAAATATGTATACATCCTTTTTTTTAACTAGGGGTCCGTTATTCGCTTGGAATACAAACTTTCGGCGTGGGCGGTGGGTGTACGTGCATGTCGACGAGTTGTCGTCATTGCCCTCACTCCTCTGCAGATCATGGTCGAGCATCGTGATGAAGTCCGTAGGGTGTTTTGCGTAAAATATTGCGATCTAATTAAAACCCGAATTTTTTTCACCCTCAGTTATGTTGTGGGTGGGGAGGGGTGATCATTGGGGAGGGAGATGTCGACGATGACGCACCGCGTGCTCTAAAAATGCCAGGCGTTTACTAGTATATACGTAAATACGTTGTACAACTATTTTGTAGACTATTACATGCCAACCTCCGTCAAAACATAAAATATATGGATATTAATCATTATATTCGTTTTCATTCTCTCAACAACGAATAGTAAATAATTTATGTAATACCAGTGTGCGGTGCATATGTGTTTATTATTGTTATTAGTTTATTACTTATTATTATGGGGGTCTGCCCTCCATGACGTGTGTGTGTGTGTGTGTGTGTGTGTGTGGTGTGTTCTCTTCCCGGGACCGACTAATAGAATGTTTCATAATTATTAAATATCAACAACACGGTTGTTAGGTATGGTATAATATATTCCATTTTGGTATCCTATACGATAACGGCGGTCGTGTTTTTTTTAAATTCATCGTTTTCGACAACAGTCATGGTGTTGTAATTTTCAATTTTTACTCAAAACTATTGCCATGTGTGCTTGTGTGTGTGTGTATCACATTTGATTTAATTACTGTTTTTGAATTATTAAAAAGTAACGGTGGTTTTTATAATTGACCACTAGATGAAATTAATAATAATATGTATTATATCACCCGACGTTTGTTTGTATACATTTTTTTAAATAAAAAATCCGTACGCTCCTTCAACGACAACCTTGAAATATCCGTCACGCTATCGTGCACCGCGCTTTGCCCGCGTTCTGACACCCAAGTGTTATAGTACACTATGTGTACACTATAGTAACAGCTGTACTATGTAGATGCGTACAACACGAAAACGCACCCGAGCGGTGCAACAGAATTGTGTTGTTTTTACTTTGGGTTGTATGGGTGGTAAATAATAGTCTCGTTTCATTTAAATTCCTCTGTCTCTCTCTCTCCCGCGAGTCGATTATAATTCTATAATCGCTCGCTCGCGTGCAATATCGATTTCCATATTAGGATTTATCGTCGTAAACGTCGCGATAATTATAGTGGTTTGTTGCACAGATACATACTCTCGTGTCGTGTTTCGATTGCCGTCGTCGTCTCGATCTAATTTCGAAACGAATTTGGGTACGACTGGTTTTTTCGTGCCGCTTTTCCTCCATTGACGCACAGACGTGCCGTGAATTACCGACTCTATTTTACGTCGTATCGCGTATCGGTGCGATTGTTCTTGGCGCCGCTGTTTGGTACCTGCCTTATAAATACGTCGCTCTGACCGTTTTGACGTTTCGAATTCGGTGTGCGAGGAAGATATATTAAATATTATATATTATTCGAATTGTGAATCGCCGCTAACGGCACCGGTAATCGACAACAACGAATAACGTTTTTCGGAAATGTCTATGGAACCGTTCGTATACATTGTTGTGTTTTACTCGGCTCCGGTTGAAAGGTGGCACTTTTTCTCGGACCACATCGTCTTTGAACTCGTGCCGAACGCCATAAACATACGTACGACGGATGCGTCGCGGGCGTTATATTGTATTATTATTATTATTATTATATTCCTGATGATAATAAA
The DNA here is from genome assembly GCF_003676215.2 of Rhopalosiphum maidis. Classification (NCBI taxonomy): domain Eukaryota; kingdom Metazoa; phylum Arthropoda; class Insecta; order Hemiptera; family Aphididae; genus Rhopalosiphum; species Rhopalosiphum maidis. Next base: position 59,354,329 of record NC_040877.1, read on the forward strand.
ACTCGGGACCTGAAAGAATTTTTCGGAATCCACAGATGCCGGGACCCCTCCTCCTCGCCGGCAGCAGCTATCATCGTCGGTCACAAACACCTCGTGATAGTGACTCTAATAATAATAGCAGTATATTATTTATTATTATTATTCTTTATTTATTTACATCGAGTCCCTTTGGTCGTGTGAGAATATTCGTTGTAATTCTCGGAAAACCGACACAATAACGATACGGTCGCCACTTCTCTCTCTCGCTCTAACGGTCATTCAGTAATATTACTACGCTTTACTACGTGCGAGTCCGTAGGGGCGTGCGAAGAGTGCCCAAGACGACGACGACTACTCTCTTCGTCTTCGGTATAATAATAATAATAATAATAATAATAATATGTGTGGCAGTCGGTTATAAATTATTATTATATACATTTATACCGATCACCGGTGTGTGTACGTTTTTTTCCTCGAATCACCGTGGCGGCGGCGGCGGCAGCGGACTGCATTGTCCGCCAACCGGTTGTCCTTGACTTTTGTGTGCTCATGTGTGTGTCTGTGTGTGTGTGTGTACGAGTCGGCTAGCATTTATTGTTTATTCTGTTGGTCTTTATTTTTTACGTTATTTATTATTATTTTTTAGGTTAGTGTTATCCGCGGGCCAATTAAAACGCGTGTTAAACGAGCCGATACGGATACCACATAATATTATATTATTACCCGTGTATTATTGTAATTACAGTGGCCCGGGCAAACGTATCGCGTAGTGCCCGTCCGTTATTAATCAGTGGCGTAATTATGGTGAGAAATGGGGGGGGGGGGCGATTTGGGTGCCGTATCCCCGTACGACTTTTTTTTTTCGAAGACGGCGGGCGCACACCGCGTTTTTCGTGTTCTCTCGTACGCACTAATATGGTATAATGTTGTTAGGAAATAATACAAAAAAAAAAAAAAAAAACCCAATCCCCTATGCTCGCTGTTCATAACTTAAATAATATTATTACTCGGTAATGAACACTATTGCACGAACATAATATTATATTGTATTGCGTTACAAAAATAAATTACTGAGCAGTCGAATATTTTTTATTATTATTATTATTATTATTATTTTATCACGGAGCGACGACGCACATCAGCAACGTTGATGTATAATGTATAAAGTATAACTATATCAATATCAATTTATTGTACGTGAATATTTAATTATTATGTAATTATTTGTCTCTGCGTGTGCATGTATTTATACGTCGTGTACTTACGTTTTACATAATATCGGAATGATTGTATTGAGAGGTGTTTATAATATATACGAAAAAATTGCTGTGAAGTAATAATATGTAAAATATACAAAAATGTCATCCATCCTCACAAATGACCAAATTACGTCATCGTCACTGGTTATTATTATACGAATATAGTTAGTTTCGAACAAACGAAACGCATCGCGCGCGGAGCTTGATTTTTTTTTTTCAAGGTTCGTTTTCTCGCCTTCACTCGGCCTACGTTTTATTGTCACGAGACCCCGACCCGCGTATGCTAATTTCAACCTTTTGGGCGCCTATATCATTATTCCGAGTCCACAGTCTGTGGATAACAGTAATTAATGTATGTGTTTGCAGTGTCGGATGAGATTAGCTCGTGATCACACTCGAATCAGATCGAAAGCTCAGACGATGTAAAGACCTCGTAATAAGTTTCTGGTTTAAAACGTGTCTAATGTTATTACTTATTAGTCTATTACGCTAGGTTACGCTGATCCTTTCCTTCAATCCATCATCTACCGATCAATCTATTAATTTGTGGTCGGCATATATAGTCTACTCGACGGTACTCTACCTGTAGTTACTTAATAGAAGGTGTAATAATAATAACAAATGTAGGATATTTTTATATTACAAACTTGACGAATTGATGGCTTTACGAAGTTGTTTTTATCTAACCAGTAACTTTCTAACCAGAACTTAGTAAGGACGCGTATTATATACATTTATCATTATCAATATTAAATATTGGAACATTTAGGGTCATCAATATGACAATATGTTATAAAATCTGTAAATGTATCTCTAATTTATTACTCGCGTGTGTTACATCTGTTAACCTTCTGATAATTTATTTTCTACATTACTTTACTTTCGCAATTTACATATTATATAGTTTTATATTATATATTAGTATATATTTTTATATAGTTCCAAGTTCCATAATTTTATGATGCATGCATTTTTAATGAATTACAACTGACTACTGAGTGTGAACGATTGAAAATCAGGCTGTATGTATAGATTAGTTTACTTGGGAAACTCCGGTTATGGTATATTTTATGTTATGAAAACGGCAAAAACAGTATTAGATATCAGCTATATTATTATGATATAGGTTCAACCTACATATCTAGTTGAGATAATCTTTGTTTAATCAGTAGTTTTTTATTCGAATTTCAGCTTCATAATAGGTACGTATAAACGCTTTGGAATGCAATTATGTGGCGCGGCGTAATCAAAATTTTCTGAGCGGCATTCGCACCATTTTGCGATTTACTTTATAATCGTGTGTATTAGTTTCGCTAAGTCGATGTTTATTTTCAAAAACCTTATCCTCGAGAATGTATTACGCACTGAAAACGTGCCCTTTTTCTTTACCACTTGTTCATATCTCCATTCTTTTCGCAATTAACATCCCACCTTCGGTCCACCTTTGTTCTTTGGTTAATTTAATTTATACTTTTTCGTGGCTATAAATAACTGTGTACTAGGCATTTGAGCAAAGGTGATCGTTGTTTTGAATCTCATTTGGTATTAAATCCGTACGTTGGTTCTACGCACTAGCCTCCGCCTGCCCTATTTTACAATAGAAAACAGTGATCGAAGGTCCGCCACACACGCGATCTAAATTTTGACCTACGATAACTTTATCTAATTATAACATTTTGGGTTGTTATTATTTTTGTTTTCGTGCGTTGTGAGCCATTCACCCTTCTATGTGACTCACCCCGTGTATGCACCATTGTATGCATGTGTATAATACTACGTTCGTTTCGTCGTACCCACTGTATAGAAAAAAATACTCGCAATGTTGTGGACTGTCGTACCACCGCGGTCCGGTGGTTTAGAGGAATGGGTGTCGGAAACTCGGAAAGTGATGAATGATTACAGATTAGCGGTAGCAACTAGCAACTTAAACCTTTTAAACATTTTTCGTCGAAACGCAGTTTTTGTACGATTTGTTGTCGTATTTCGGAGTTTCGGACGTAGTGCTGGAATACATTTATTATTTTTCAAACGTGTGAGGGCCGTGCCAGCTGGTTGTGTGCATATCCGGTACCTCGTCGGCGGTACACTTCAGTTATTATTCCAATGCGCCATAAGAGATTGCCGTCGTTGCACTGCTGCTGTCACACTGGTTGGGTTGGTTGGGTTAGGTTATGTTTTTGTGTTATAACACATATATTATTTTGTGAACCATTATTATTATGAACAGCGGCGGAGTCCTGTGTTGCAATTGGATGAAATTGTAGGGTTCTTTTATTTTTAAACGTATATTTTTTTTACCGTGTGAAGCCCACACAAGTCTTTTTGGCTGTCGTCGATAAACGACCGCCGCTCAGTGATTGCGGTGGCATCTTTTTTTGTTTAACAATATGCATGTGTGCTGCTACTGTTGCCTCTACTATCATGCCTGCTTCAGCACTACTGCGTTCGATATAATTCTACAATATTATACGCTCGTACTAAATTTGAAGACGACCACGCGGACGGTTGCAACACTAGTAACCTTCGTTATTTCTTTTTCACCCGTCAACTGTTGGTGTGGTAGGGGCTAATCTTTAAAACAAGACGTGTAACGTCCATAAAATTCCGACATTTAAAATTTAAAAAAATAAAAGTTCTATTACACGTTTCTATTGGGCAATCGGACATCGCATGTATCTCGAGTGAGAAATGTTCCGAAAAGGCTTCACCTTTTTTCTGATCGACACGAAGTACGTGTATTACTAGCTCGATAATCGTGCGAGTGTGTGTTCACGCGTGTACGCAGTGTAGAACATATTTCGGTTGGCGACGGCGCGCTCCTCAAAATCAATATTACCGAGTGAATCGTTTGACAGACTATTATAATATAATATTCCATGTTATAACCATTAACCGTACTCGTACTATGTACGTATATGTTATGATAATAACGTATGCGCTGACCACACCCGTTTGTCTACAGTGTGCATTATTCGCGTCCCGTCTAATTTCTCCGATTGGAACGCGGCATAGAAAACGAATTTTCATGTTTTACTAGCATCATGGTGTACAATATTACTATGTCGCGTTCTTTGGTAATTAAAAATCACATTATATTATATTAAAAAAAAAATTGCTTATTGTTATACGCGTAAAAACGTAACGAAAAATATCGACAATAAGTAATGTATTGTAGCAGTGCAGTAGTGCAGCATGATAGTCGCGTGTGGTGTAAAACATTTTGCGTTTTAAATAAATCGAGAAATTTTTTCTCTGCTTATTACGTATTAATTATAAATCTGTTTACGGTTCGCATGTCTTTGATTACCACTGCGAATAAAATAATGTGATTCTCGATGATAATTAATATTATAAATTATTCTTACGAAATGCGTCGGCCGATTGAAATACAAACGAAAGCCAAATGAATAACGACTGGGCCAAGCCGGTGGTCATTGAATACACCATATTGTCGTCAACGCACAAAATATTACGTTAGTTTTTTAATTCTCTCGTTAGACGCCAAAACTACTAACTAAACACACTTGGTGCGCTATTTTTCCCTGAGTACGATTAATAGGTATGGTAGAGTTCGGTCTGTCGTCATCGCCCGTGGCTATATTATATTATATTATTAAATTATTTTGTAATAATATATACTTTTATTGCGTAACGATAATTTTTTCTCGAGATTTTGCCTTAGCTCGTGTGTCAGTCGTGTGAGCAAGAGAGACCAACCAATGACCCACAACCGTTCCGAGAGGATTTGAAACAGGACTACCGCGGACGATAAAAATCGCTGTGTCCTCTACTTCAGTGTGTGTGGTGCGAGTTTTATTTTTATGACGTTAATAATAAAACGCCGAGTCGACTACGATGATACAGAAACCAGGTCTACTGGTCGTCGTGGTCGTAGTCGTAGTCGAGATCGAGGTAAATCACACGATTATAAAACATTATGTTTTACCAATATCGGTTATGGTAATTAAAAACAAAAAACCTCCAGGCGAGGCATAGAACATGGTCTTCCGCGCGTTGCGTGTTATGATGTTAATAATAATATTAATAAAAGACTACTATCGGCCGTCTATTCCTCGTTTTCCTCCTACTCCCTATGACAGACAACGTGAAAACGTAAACGTACGTCCGGCGGTTGCGCACCTGACAACGCGCCGTCCGTTGGGCTAGGTTAAGGCTTCTTCCTTTTCCCCCGGTCCACCATTTCTCTATGATATTATCCATTCCCATAATCGACGACCACGCGCGCATGTGTGTGTGTGTATGTGTGTTTGTGTGTATGATGTGTGCAAGTCATCGCGTGGCGCATACGTTTTAGTCCTACTTATCCGTTTTGTTATCGCATTATTATTGTTATTATTTTTTTAACTACAATCCTGTGTTAGTGCAGTATCGCAGTGACGTAACTGTGTAAAAAAATTATGTGTGGTGGCCGGGGGGAGGGAAATATTTTATTCACCAAAATCAAAGCCATAACCTAATTTTTTGTTTCTACACAAGTCTTAAAATTCGTTATATGGCTACCAAACATATCATAGATACTTATTAAATAATATTGAGTAGGTACATAAGTGTTCATTAAAAAAAGGCGTTGTAACTTGTTTGAAATAAATAATTTGATGATCATCCTGTTATCATAATTCTAAAAAAAATTTCATTGATTTTTTTTTTTTTTTTTTGAGACAGATAACGTGACAACGTTGTGTCGTTGTTGATATGTTAGCATATTATACAACGGAAAAAATGTGAAATATATAACATACACGAGGAAAAATGTATTTTTATCTTATAAATCTATGTTGCGAATAAATGTAGTATTGCATTCTTTGTTGGCATATTTGGTGGTGATCAGTCCTTTTCCCTCTCACAATAACTAGCAATATGTAATAATTTTGTACCTTATTTTTGTTTTTTTTTTTTGTCAAACAGGCAGTCGTCCATGAATGGCAATGGGATATTTTGCCGTCGTCTAGACTTCAGCACATTCAATCGGCTACCTCGGCACATGCTCAACTCCTATCACGTAAAGGTAACGTACATGTTATAACCATTATGATTCAGCGAATCTTTTTTTTTTTATTATTAACAATTGAGTGCGGGGGAGTGCACCAAAATTGTTTGTCCGCCGTTCGTTTGTAAAGTATATCGTAGTTGTCGATGTTTCCGTTGATGAACCGTTTCCGGTGCGCCAGTTTCTTGTCCTCCCAACCACCGAAAACGCGCATATACGTATTACTTCTCCTAAGCACTTCACAGATCGAGTCTCGTCAACAAGTTCGCTACCAATCATATATCAATCATTTTTTGTACAACAATAATTAATATAGCATACTATGTTTCTCTAGTCTCGTCCTCATTTATAGCGCAAACGATTTCATAGTAGTTTTTGTTTGTACAACGGTCGCATTTAAAAGTAAATCGAAATATTGTTCAGATCAATCCGTGGGTGTAGTTTTACTTTCATTGGCCAACTCTGTCTGACTGGCTAGGCTAATAGAATATTAATATTTTAGTCGTATTAACAATGGCATAATAATAATAACAACACGCAAGTGCTTACTGTTCACATACATTTCGTTGTATTTTTTTTTCTAAACACCACATCTCACCGCCGCCACCTACTCTACGACAAATTGATAAAAAATTTACCCAAGGTCGCATGTATTTATAGAATAATTTATTTAAGTACACGTCGTAATCCTCGGCACAGGATGTATGTAAAGATTGTTTTGTTTTTGACATTTCCTGCCTTGCCGTCCATTATACATCATTATAGTTTTGACAATAAATTTTACAAGAAGTAGCAATTATTATTGATCTAATAACTTTTAGTCTTTGGAAAAACATACTTCATTCGACATTTTTAAAACTATATTGTTGTAATTTGATTGATAAATATCTGTTTTCATACGGACATTGTTATAATTTTGTACCTACCGGCTACCAGTACATGCCCAATGATTATCAGTTTAAGTTAAATTAGTCACACGACAGTTTTGATTTTTGTTAGTAGATAGTCTCCTCGGTTATTTGTACTCTTCAATGATTATCAATTAAATTATTATTATTTTTTGTTAACTAATTTACACTGTTGTAAATTTAACGTCAGTTATTAATTATAATATTATGTGCAATTATTATGCAATATTATCGTACTTTTTTTTTTAGTGATTTATAAATGCAAATTATATTTATGTTTTGTAATAATTGTTTTTATTTTATCTTTTAACGGAACTATTTATTGTTAAATGTTAACCATATTATTTATCAAATGTTGACGATAACAGATTTTTAGTGTACATTTAATTAATTAATAAACATAACTTCACTGAATAAGTTTTATTTAAAATTAAAATATTATAAAATAATATACATTTATAATTTTTTAATTAAAGTATACTCTTGACTGCGTTAAATTTATTTTTGTTTGATTTAATAATAAATATTAAATGACCTTAATATGTAGATTTACTTTCTATTCGGTCGAGGTCACCCATTTGTTATAACTTTATAAGTTTTTATAATAAGAAAATAATAGTTAAACTAACAACAACTGCATTTTGAGATTTTTTAGACACGAATATCATTTAATTGGGTTTTAATGAAACAATGGAATTTGACTGTTAATACGTTATTTTTTTATTTGCTTTAGCGTTTTTATTACCTTTTTCTATGGCTTTTAAAATATTAAATTTTCGAGTTTTGTGTCCCGCAGCCATAACTCGTTAAGTACCTATGCTTTTAATTGGTCAACTTTATTGTTCTATTTAGTCTGGTAGTTTTATTATTTAAACATGTCTCTAATTGGGTGACGCGAGTCTCGTGTTTTGGTCGGTGTTAGATGCCCCTGATGTAAGTTAAATTGACAAAATTATCATAAAAAAAATATATATAATTCAACTTCTTTCGTCGTCTTCATTTCTGTCGCATGTGCTTGGCTTGTCTTCAAGGTTTATGTTTTACGTAGTTACCTACATAATGTATAACAGTTATCGAACCGATTTCAGTGAAAGTAATTGGCTATACGAAATTGGCGCGCCGTTGAATGCGACATTACTAATAAACACGGTAATAGGATATTACAATGACAGGTATCTAGTTTGTATTGTGTCAGTCTCATTGTGCGTTAGGCTCTCGTCGACCAAATTGGATTTCGACAAGAATATCGGTTTGATTGCATAAAAATGGTAATAATAGTTATGACTATGAGATTACATATTAATATTGTGAGTGTACTATTTTATTGATATCGTAAACAAAAATACACCGCAGACGGCGGGTATACATCGACGGTAGCGCGCTTGTGTGTGCGTGCATAATATGCCAAACGAGAACACGACGAAGGTCAATAATAATAACATAAGCCTCTCCCATGGTGTTTGAATGTGTGTGTGTGTGTGTGTGCGCGCGCGTGCGTGCGTTTGCTGTTACATCTAAATTGACGACAACGATATGATAATAATATGATATTATTACGTGTGTATCGTTTTGTCAACGCGGCTGCGATGGTGTTTGGATATCGATTTGCCGCACATAAAAATGCATCGAATTTATATTTTTTTACGATATGAATTTAATACAGCGCGTTTGCAGATCCTTATTTTTTTCGTTTTATATGAATGTAAAATTTATAATAATTATATTGTATTGCGTTTTGTTAATATTGTTTTCAAGTCCTGGAAAGACTTATTCACCTCTCTCTTGTTTCGCTTATCGATTTGCCCTAAAATTCTGATGAGTGTTTGTGGACTTAAATATATCTTAGTCAAACTCGCAAAACAAGCGTGGTGCTTGAACAGCGAATTTGTTTTCGAGTATATTATTATACCGGTCCTCGAACGTTTTTTTATTTTCGGGACTGGGGCCGGGCAGCGCCGGCGTATGTCGCCTTGTTTTCGATCGAGCGTGCGCGATCACGTTTTCGGCGAAGAGCCGCCGCCCAGCCGGGCGTGTTTAGGGTACCGCCCGCCAGCCCCCCCGCGGTCGCCCGGAGTTGCGTGCTTGGTGCCCAAAGCTCTCGCGCCTGCCCGCTCACCCAACTAAACCAACCGCGGAAATCGCACACGCCCGCACCCAAATTCTTCTTCGCTCGAGCCACTCTTTCCTCTTCAACACCTCCCAACATATTGAAAACGAATTTTTTTTAAATCGTTCAATTTTTTGGTTTTCGAATTCTCAAACACTCATCTCTCCCCGCTTCACCACTTCACCATTTCACCACTCGGTTACTTATTGTTTCCGTAGCGCTGACTACGAGGATCGGTCACTCGATCTGAGAATATTTTTTTATCGGAAATTTTTTTATTCGTCATCTCCATCAGGACTCTTCGTGCTCCCACCCATCCACCGACCCACTGTACCACCTCGGTGCGCTGTTCCGTCGCCGCTGTCAGTACAACGTTGCATGCCGTCGACCCGCGCACTATGTATACAACGTTGCACGTCGCCGCCACGCCGTTATATGACAAAAATATTGATCGCCGGCCGGACGGCTCTTTGGCCCGTCTCCCACGCCCCTTCGCTCCGACCGGTGCGCCGCGTACGCCCAACTGAAATGTGCATCGATGCTCCGTCGCCGGGACCCACGCACTTGTCTGCCGGTTGAGCGTTCCCGCCGCCGCCACACTAGGATCGTGTGCTGCGCGAGTTTCCGACGACCCGACCGCTTGCGCCCGCCGATCAATAGCGGGCGCGCGTCCCTCTACCCGGCGGTACCCGACAACGCGACCCGATTATGCACGCAGCGCGTTTTGTAAATTTTTTTCGGCTGAATTTCTGGACGCGCCCCCGCGTGAACAGCGATGGATAATTGCAACGGAGAGGCCACCGAAAGTAACACAGGGTGTGCCTAATTTAAAAAAACAAATACATTAAAAAAAAACTGTTAAATTTTCATTGGCTATTTATGATTGTCACTTTTACGGATATGCTTTAATATAAGGCAATTCACAGACCTATCTCCCCCTTCCCATTCTAAGAGTAACACCAAATTCAAAACCATCCGTTGATTATGCCTCACTCTGTATAATATTATAATCGGCGCGATTCATTCGAAGACCTTGAACGATTTGCAAAACACGTCTACGTATACCGTATATACATACATCACGTAAATGTCTCATAGGTGCAGCTTTACCGGCAGCGTTCTTACCGCGCGACTACGAATCTACGATTAAAATGTATCCGTGTTTAAAATATATGTGTGAAAAATCATTGTACGTTATTCAAAACTAATATCAGAAATATAATTCGCATGCGTGTTTCACATCTTTTTCACGTAAATTATAGGTATTTAATGATTAAAATTTCGATGCTCGACATACGGCTGAATCGCGTTGCAATATTGGGATCAAAGACAACGCGTGCGATTCACTCTAATTTTTAATAGTATAATATAATGTGGGTTATACTCGTATTAAATTTCACTGCCGTGTTTGTCTGGTGGTGGGTTGCAAACTTTATTTGCACACATATTCTTACACATTTTGTGACGATCCGTTGTACACAAAATAATCAAAAACTATTACTAATCTTCACACGGAATCAAGTATTAGACAAGACGTGTACAAGGTGTCCAGTGTAACTCCTAGATGATATGGTAAATAACGTTATAATATACGTATTATGTAATACCTTATTAGACCATATAAAAGTTTAGTTTGGTGAATTAATTAATTAAATTATTAAGAAAATTAAAAAATGGAACTAATTATTTTCTTGATACCTACTTATTATAGTTTTGAACGTAATTGTAATCAATTTGTCGATAAATCTAAGATTAGACGCATCAGAAAAAATAATTACTGATCAGATAGAAATTACTGTAATAGTTTTATTTAAAGTAATGGAAAATATTATGTGAGTGAATTTTTAATTATTAAAATTGATTACATATTTTGTTATTGAGTGTGTGTAAGTAGAATACTATTATTATTATGTACCTGGAATATTGCTTAAGTTATTTAAAAAAAGGATATTATCACATTATTGTATACATATACGAATTGTGTAGTTGTGTAAAAATTAGCTTTATTTGGGCAAAAGTGCAAGCAAACTGTGTTGTAGTCGTTGTGGAAGCGTATATTCGGTACCGGGTTGTTGTTTTAGGAGGGTTTATTATTCGGTCGCGTCCCCATTAGCTTGTCGAGACGGTCGCCGCTACCACCGTTAAGGCAGGTTAGGGGGAGATTGCGGCGGAATACGTATTCTTTCTTCCGGGTTTACGCCAGTCAAAACATAGTTTTCTTTCCTTAAAACCGTTAATGCGCTTTCGTCGCACTATTAATATCACTCGGATTGGACGTGCACCACGTATATACGGGGTCATTGGTAAGTGGTAACATATCACGTAGTTATATTTAAGGGGATGATACAAACAACCTGGGTACATCAATATACATATAGTATCGAAAAATCGCTTCAATTGAAAATCAGTACGAATTCTTATTATGAAAATTAAGAATAAGAACTAAAGGGACTAAACGAATTCAGTTTTATTTTAAATAAAAATGCAATACTTAACTTTTAAATATTCAATTCGGAGGTTAAAAATTTAAAACTAAAAATAAATACGTCAAGCCCTAGATAATACTTATGTCTTATTGACTATTGTTATCTATAAACTTATTATAACTATAAAGTCGGTTTTACTATAAATTCGTTAATTCTTGTAGTTATTTACAGTTGTGAGTATATTTTTTTACCGTTTTATTTTTTTTGATTTTATAATTAAATAAATAGTATGTACCTGAAATGACCTCTTGTATAATTATTATGCGAAATAATATTTATTTATAATTATATTTAAATTAAGATTTTTCATAAGAATTGTCTGTATTAGACCTCCCCCCCTCAATAACGCTTGTGCTGCTCTTCTCGTCACGTCACCATGTGTCTGCGTGTAGTAATATCAGGTTCAACAATAATTAAATACCATACGATATAATGGTACACGCCCTTTTTATAATATTCGCTTACTTGCGCCACCAACGCGTGCGAAATGCGTGATCAATTTCGATTCATTTTCGTATTTCGTTGTAGATTAAAGTTATAATATAGTGTTTGTCTCGAAAAAGAAAAGAAAAAACTTCGCGAAATAATATTTCGGTCGCGGTGTACGATGATGTGAGAGAGAGGTTGATAGAAACTCGAGTATCGCCGGCGGGGCGGTGCAGTGTTTTCGGTGGTTGTGCATTTTCGCATCGGTGTACGCGCGTCGCCCCGCGCGCACCGGCCGGCGTCGCCGTGCGTTATCGATCGCGCGCTGCGGTTGTCGTTGTCGGTTCGGCGCGCGCGTCCGGCGGCGCCTGCAGGCGGCCTGACGGAACGCTTTTTTTTTTTGTGGTTGCACTACTGCAGCACGGCGGCGTCGGCGTTTTCGCCCCGTTCGCTACACAGACCACGTGACACCCACGCACACGACCCTCACAAAATACAACCATGTACGAACGTTATTTTCGTTTCCTCGACCCTCAACGGACATTCGGGATCGTATAACGTTTTCGGGGCATGAACGCGTGTGTATGACACTGCGTATTATACCACACCGAAAAACATTCGTATCTGGAGTTCGATGGTTGTTGTTGCTGTTTATCCTATAATATTGTATAATATAGGATTATTTGCTTTGCTTTTTTGTTGCCTGTTGGTGGCTATAAACAGGAACGATCTTAAAAAAAAAATTATGGGAGGTAGGGCGTAGTCTTTGAAATTGTCGACTAGATTTTTAAATGCCGAACAAATTTGAATTTTACCAAGTGCCTATTGATATTATGTTATACAACACTAATGCTGTTGAGTGAGCGAGTTTCACCCTCTATCACAACTTCTTTTCAGCTCGCTCTTGTCTATGTGAAATCGAAAAATACATCGACAAACACATGACATTGTATTTCCTTTTTGTATCAAATTGTTTGTGTATGTTACATTTTTTCTTATACTTGAAACGGTTTCAATGTAGGTGATGTGTTTTATTTATCGACACGAAACAAATGAGATATTATGTTAAAAATAATTCGTAAACACATATAGTATTATATTGTTGGTATTTTTATTAGTTTTATTTAAACATTTTTAGACTTCATTGCCTTTATTTTTAGTTTATCAGTTATTTCGTTACAATATAACAACATCTGAATTAGTTGTTTTTTTTAAAACACAAACTTATTTCATATTAGGCATTTGTATTAATAAATAATCTGATCGTTGTTTGCATGTATCGACGGTGCGAACACCGAGATGCAGCTGCAGAGTACCAGTGTGACCTCTCTTTTCGACGACGTCGCCCGACGTCGATTGCAATTTTTCGTGTGTGCCAACTGCGTCCGCCGGTGTTTTGTTTATTGTCGAACTGAAATGAAATAATATTGTTTTTTGTAATCGGGTCATAAATGATGTTGAACGTATAATAAGCGCCATTTTATATTATTAACAGAATAATTAGAATTTTGCGAACGTTTAAACGTATGTACTGTATTTTTTAGAATCTATTGTTATTGTTCTTTCTTATCGATTTCTAAACGTTTTGTGTAACTGACCAAGTCATTTTGGTAAATAATTTATTTAAACAAGCTATATACTATATAGGTATATCACTGATAAGCATCGTTGTTTCGTGTAACGTTTAATCGTGTTAATAGTTATTTGTATTTTGCACATTAAAAAAAAAAAAAGACTCAATTACATAGCAAACAATTTATATTGTTTAATTTGTGATTTTACACGTTATCGTTTATTTTTATATGATTCTTAAACACGCTTTCGATGTAGTATATTTTGAAGTGCTCGACTTTTATATAAATAAATTCCAGATTATAACTTAAATCTATACGTAATATTTTCTTAAATATTGATGACGTGTTTAATCTTTCATGTGTTGTTTTACATTCAATCAAGCTGATATATTTCTATAAGTATTTTATGGGAAATATTTGTTACTTAACGGAAACCGACTCGATTTGAAACAACTACGATTATCGATTTTCGTGTCCAAGAGTGTTAACGATATTTTGCAGGCATAGAAATATTGTCGGTATGAGGTTGCTTACAAACTATGTATACATTGTATACGAATTCAAAGTACTCAAAAAATTGTTAATGTAATATTTTAAGCAGTTGTACAGCACCTTACATGAAATAATTTATCATAATTTCTAAACGATTAATATAATTTATAGACTCATTACCTACTCGTATTTGAGTAATCATTTTTCTCGTGTTTTTTTCAAATATGTATATAAAGTTTTTCGTGCCTTCTGCTCTAGAGAATATTATTATTATTATTTCTTTTCGACGAAAACCCCGAGGGTTTTGTGAATAATTTCGCGCCGTACGTGTCACAGATTTCAATCTGGCGATGTCACATTTCTAACGTTCGTAAGCAAATATTTGTCACCGTTGTGTATAATCGTCATCAGATATGCGGGAACACTTTTTTTTATTTTTTTTCCTTAAACGCTCGGCTTTTATACACATATACCACCCCGCGGGTTTTTAAGTCTTCATTTCCTTATGTATAGAGAAAAAAAATAAATACGTCGCTCTCGCACTTTCTTCCGAGGACGTGTCAACATTAAAAATCCCACTGCAGCTGGTGGTGGTGGCGGTAGCGGTAGCGGTAGACCTCGCTACCCCCACATTCATCCACCACCCACCAATTCGAGTTTTACCGCGGCAAAGGGTGTCACGGAAGTGAGAAAGAATTCCAAAGAAAGTTTTCCCCTTCGTTGCTCAATAGGTCGCGGGGTCGCGCACGGCATTTCCACGGTTTCGGATCTTTTGAATAATATATATTTGTATATACGCGTACGAGAATGTATAATATAATATATCGTTTGGGGAAAAATAAAATCGCCTCCCTGTTTAAACTTAATGATCGCATATCGCGTCTCAAGAGCGTTAAAACGAGATATGCGGCAAATGTATTTTTTTTCGTTTGCCACCGCCACCACGCACGCCACACAATACTCAATACACACACTTGCGTATGCAGCCCCTCCACCCTTATCATAAGCGTCGTACTTTTTATATTTTCCCTTTTTTGACTTAGAAAATTGCATTGCGGCCAGTATATATATACATGATCGCGTTTTATTTTAGAGGAGAACGGTGTAGAGCGACTTGTGTATGTGCCACGTTCGTATAGTTGTGCTGGACCGCTGTCGCGCGAAAATAGCCTCTTGTTTTTATTTTGGTATGTAGTTTTTGTCATGGAGTATCGTTTTTTACGCGCGATGACGACGGAAATAATAATAGCGGTTACGGAAAATTGAAGACGTGCCAATCGTTTTCGAACACGCTTTTGTATAGGCGAGTGGATAGGGAGGATCGTTGTGAGGGACGATAGTGTACGTGTCGCACTTTCAAATGTTTTCGTATACATTTACATTTGGGATAGACGTGCGTAAAATCCACATCGTTTGCGCGGGAATAATAGGCATAAAAATATAATTGGATGTTCAAAACGTGCACCTGCTGCACCTCTATCGTGTATCGTCTCTTTGCTAATCCATCGAATTCATTTTTTCTTGGTTGTTGTTATTTTAAACGAAAAATAAAACGGACGCGTAATTACGTATTATTATTACGGTGAGTTTTTACTACTGCTCACTGCTAAGCACACCCGCTCTGTAATTCGGTTTCTTTAAAGTGCCGTTTCGTGCACCTGTTGCTAAATGCACTTTAGTAATTTTGGTGATTTTATCGCGACCGCGTAAGGTAACTATTGGTGTGGTTGGTTGTGGGAGGGTGATAGGTAATTTTCCTGGTGTATTTTGGATTTTGCTCTTATATCGCAATAAAATGATGCGTAGTACTCCACATACGTGTTTATTTTTCCAAAACTTCGGTTTTCGTTACTGCAGTCGACTACTATTGTATTCAAATGTTCTTGTTTCACCATGGATACATTTAATGTCGTCTTCCAATGTGCTCGTACTCCGTTTTTTTTTTTTTATGACCACTGCGTGGAAACCTTATACGCGGTGACAGTACTTTTTATTTTCAGTCCTTTGCCTAAAAGATTACACACATCACGTATTAAACACGCGCGTCCAACCTGTTTACTACGCCCACTAACGTCATCGTCTAAAGACCGGTTTACTGTTAAGATTTTTTTTCCATCTCTCTCTCGAGTAACCCGATCGGACGAAATTTCCCGGTGATAGATTTTGGCAAATTTTGCGCGAGGCTCATACAATATATAATATATAATAGGACGCTCCATACTGTTGGCAACCAAAACCGGTTTTCCACGTGTATAGCTTCACGAAAGCTTTTGTTCGCCGATTACGATGACGGCGACCGCTGTGATACCGGACGACAACGTCGTCTGGACCAGTTGGTGCACGCACTCGCCACCGCGTGAGTAGAATCCTTTCACGTAAACAAAAAAGAAATTTACACTGTTGACGAATACATGTTTAAATATTTCACTATTTCTCCTCTAGGACGTAAGTAGCTGATAATGTACGTTTTCTTCTCACAGCACAAGTTGATTTAATTATACTATCGTTCACGTTATATTAAATTTTAATTAGATATATTGAAAAATTTTGTTGACGCCGTGTACGTAAAATCTCAGAATGGGGTAGTATCGACACGCCCGATTGCATCATCGTTCTCCATCATTGATTATACTATGTGTGTAAAATTCTATTAATTCATTTTGATGCGTGCGAGCGAGAACGGCGCATGGCCACCCGAAATCACGACACACAAAACAAATTCTCACTTATATCACGCAGAGTTGATGAAAAACGATACAGATCGTGTCGGAATATTAACAGTTTTGTACTCGGTGAATACAATATGTATATAATAATATAATGCAATAACATCTCATATAGTCATATTGTTATTACACGTGTTACACGTGTATGGTGCGTACAGTTATTATTACGCGACTATTATGAAAACGATAGACTCGGCACTTGTTACAGTGTCATGGCTTGCACGAGACTTGTTATTGGAGAATTTTCCAATTTTTTTTTTATTTTATCGATATACAATTCTGTTTATCAACTTCATAAAGGTCACCACTGTGTGGTCCGTGCTTAGAATTGTATTGTTATTCACCAAATTAAATAATATTGTTTAGGTCAAACGATTTCAATAGTTATTAATAAGTAATAACCACCTAACTCACGTTGGAGTAGTTGAATATTTTCAACATCGTTTCAACGAATTAACCGCATGGCTTCAACTAAATATTGCGGTGACAGTGTGTAGACAGTTAAACGTTGTCAACGCGTTTGTTAAACAGCCAATCACGGTACACCTGAACAATGGGTACGCGCATTTAAGTTGCTGCCGCGTGTTCGCAAACGAACCGCAATGCGACGCAAAGAAAACTCGAATTTAATATAATGTAAAATGTTTTGGTTGGCCCCCGATAGTGTTGAGATTTGTTTTCGTCGTTCAACCGACACATTGCGAATTCCGTGTACACGCTTTCCGTTTCGAAAGGTCAATTTACGATTATTTCGGGCGATATGAGTTTTCCAGGGGCAATATACATATAATAATATATATTTCGTTCGTCGCTGCAGCAGCAGTTCTCGTTTACACCGCCGGCTGTATAATATACGTGTATAGGTACTACGTGAACCGGCTGTAACGTCGGATTATGACGAGCGCGTGTGTATGGGGTCGTTTTATTATGGTCGTGAAAGGGTGGTGTACGAGCGCGTTTCTCTCGTGTTATTAAAAACAAACAACGATAACTGGAGATTTTATTATTTCTGACGGAAAGACGTGGTTCGAGGGACGTGGCGAGACGTGCGTGTTGTTATTATTATTATTATTATTATTACTATTACTACTATTACTATTATTGTTATTATTATTATTATCATTATTATGACTATTACTGTTATCGTCACAGGAGAAGAAAAGCTGAGAAAATTCACAAAAAGCTACTTCTTGACCCACCCCCTCCATTCTCGTTCCTCGACTATCTCGATTCTTTGGCGCGACAGAGGAGTTTAATTTAAACGTGCTGCCAGGCCATGTGCGTGCGATATATTATTATGTGTCACTCGTTCTCACGACTTGCTTCTCTCTTTCTTCTCTTAACACATGCCAACCAAGTCACTTGAAAAAAAAAATGCCAATATTAAATCACTCCTCTGCTTAGCAGCGGTGGTGATGTTAAGTACGTTTCGTTACTAATTTTGTTTTTATTCGAAGGACGGCGGCGACGATGACGATAACATTCGTTTTGGGTGTATGATTGATCGTGTGAAACTGAAAAGTCCTGCGACCATTTTAATTTCATTTGGTGCAAGTCGTGCCAATGAGAAAATTAGTCGAAATGTTTTTTCAGTCTATAACTCTAGTCTGTATTAGTTTTAAATTGCTATTTTAACTTTATACAGTGGTAGTATAGTATAGTTTCATTGGTTTGATGTCGGTCACATTTCATTCGTTCATCGCTGTTTTGTATAGTAAATTAGAAATCCCTTTACTTTTTATGACTGCATTAATGAATATTAATGATAATTTTTTAATAAAAATAACGAACTTGCAGTGTTTAAAGAAGACACCTCACAATCAACCAGTATTGTGTCGTTAACGATAACTCACGCCTTAATATTAATCAAGTACACGTTTTTGTGTCGCTGAAAATATAACCGATTGCGTTATAACAATGCTAATTTTGTATACACATAATACATATATTGTGTACGCGTCATTTGTTCACGTAATGTTTACCAATGCGTCGGATATTGCGTTCGGCAATATTTCGGTATTTGAATGTTTAGCATTAATTCTGACGATACCGGAATGAAATACTTATACGACGCGCGTCGTGTATTATTATTGCGTCTCCTCGCGTGTTATAATATTTAATGTACTTGCATATACAGAGTGTTTCTTTTATTTTTAAATTTTAAATGCATTCTTAATATTATAACTTTTTTTTTCAATTTTAAGAACAAAAACTGACTGTAATTATAAACCGATGTAAAATAGTGTAAGCGTTCCATAACTTAATTAAACATTTAAAAAATCCTTTGTCTATTTCTTAGTATAAGATTAAAGATCCATTCTGTGAAATTTATGCATATATTGCGTTCATATCGTATTGGCGGCATATTAATGTTCGATTAGAATAAGGAGGCACTTTGTCGTTTCTAATATTATATTTTCAACAGACTTTTATTTCCGTCCGCGTCGCGTGTGTGATGTATATCGATGCGTATACTAATGGTGTGGCGATGTGGTGATGTCGACGGTGTGTGTAGACATTAACTAGACACCACGTGTATAATTTACTAACGATATACTTGCTGTGTGAGTATAATATATTATAACCTTGAGTCGCGCGATAGTCACAATAAACCGACTGTGACCGAGATTCGGTTTTAGAAATTAATAAAAAAGAAAAAAAGCGCTCCACTCATATAAACTACAGGAACGACGATGGTCTTTTTTGCGACGTATTTTTTTCCTTAATGCTTCTCACAGAACGACAAATACCAGAAATTCTGTGCCGGGTCCAAATGATTTTCTCCGGTCTCCGTAGACCGCGACGTGATTTACGATAACATCGTACGTGTCCCTGAACATTCCTGATAATTTATTTATCTATACACAAAAGAGTGCTATAATTTATTTTAATGTACCTTCCAATATCCTAACCTACTTGTAACTGAATGATTTTTTTTTGCTGGAGAACCCTTTGTCGAATTTAGTAAATTAGAACTTTTGCTTGATGTGGACACAATATTTTTTATTTCTCAAAATATAAATTCATAAGCGGGTGGTTCAGGTCTTACACTATTGAACCGAGAATCAAGATATTTTCATGTAGTATTGTGGAGACACGTGGTGTTTAAAGTAATTTTATGACGCCAATACAAAAGTGTTATTCATACGAGATCGTTTTTTTTTTAAATTTATTAGAATTGTTATGCGGATGAACTCGAATGAGACTTTTTTTCAGTTAAAATAATTGCAGATTATAATTATAATAATAATGTGTAACGTCGTACTTAGAAGTTTCGCGTTATTAACGTCTTTCACTCTGTCCTATAATAGTGCTGCGACGATGAATACGATTGCTATGTAGGATTATAACAAAAGATTTTATGGATAAATTTCTCGGACCGTTTGTCGCGTCGGCGGAATGTGACAATTTGAACAGTTTTTCTTTAATTACAACGGCCGAAAAGCTGAGCTGGCAAGAGACGTTCACGGTCGTTAAGTTGCCGCCGCCGTCTCATCAAAAGCTTAATTGTTGCTTCGTCGTTTTAACTTTTTGGGGTTTTACGATGTCGGCGGCGGATGTTTTTTTCTTTTAAAGGGGTTTTTGTGTGTCCCGTCAAATCGAGGGGTCGGTTTAATTGTATAAGGCAGCGTTTTTAATTCCAGACGCTAAGACGATATTATAGCGAATCATAAAAATTAACCGAGCACCACCTCCTTGTTCCCCCCACCTACGGTTATTATACACTCTTCTCGCGGATTCGATTATAATCTTATATTTATATTTTTTTTTTTGTTCTTTTAATTTTGTTATTATATTATTTTCTGTTTCTTTTTCCCTTTTCCCTTTTCCGTTTTCCCCTCTTTTGTCACTGATATGCACTAAGCCAATTGTTTGCCGCGGAAGATTAAAACAATAATTCGGTAACGACCATCGTGAAATCTGCATGCGAATCGTCGCTCTAAATCCCATGAGTCTTTGTTGTTTCGCTCACTAAAACAGAAGTGACGATAATCGTATATTCTTTAAAACGACTAGATCAACTTTTTTGTCCATTGGCGGATACTTTGTGTTGTATACAGTATATTGTCCGACATTGTCGTGTAAAAAATAGCAAACATATATGTACCAATGTACAGCTATTGTTAACGCTAACAGTTTTTTGTGTATACATTAAAACATAAAAATTTTAAAACGACATTAGGAATGTTTTTGAAATTGCAGCACGCTCGGGGTCGACATTATTTATGGTCATAACTTTTTTCACCTACATTTTTAATGTCAGGTAATTTTAATGTGAATTAGATAATTTACCAAGTGTTCTAGAGACACGTATGGTTATTACGACGGGGGATAATAGGAACGAAATTCAATATGTGTAATATATTCTAGTAGTGTTTGGTACGTCAGTTTAATTATTATAGAAAAATTGTAATAGTTTAATAAAATTAATATAATCACTAAAAAATAGGTTTGTTTTATTTTATTATATTAATACTATAATATATAATTTAGTATTTATTGTCATAATATTTTTTCCATAAAAAAAAAAACTTTTTGTCGAGGATCGAACCGTAACATTTAATTTAACTGTTGATTAAAATCGATTAATTTGACATAAAACGGGTTTTAATAACCATCATTTTTCTAAAACATATAGATAATAAATATGAAAAAAGTGATCCTTCGGTTCTCAACTTACCCAGATTAGTAAATGCCTCTTAATACAGTTGGGTTCAGTGACATTTACCTTTCTAAAGTAAGTCTGTTACACGCTCATCTCTTATATCAACGACGTCATTACTGACGTACAAGTGGTTTAGCTATTTTTATAGGTATTTAAACACGATTTGTTTGTTCTCGTGGTGGCGAATTAAATAAATGATTTATGTAAAACATATTTATATATAAATTATATATACACAAAGGCTAGTGTAATTCGATCCCAGTTCTTGTGAGCCGCCTTCGGCGTCTCGGAGTTGGCCGAGTGAAAATTGTTTCACCGGAAATTCGGTCACCAAAAAATAGGATAACCGATTTTCATGTTTGAGAGTCTAGCAGTGACACCTTATCATCTTATACACTTTATCGGTGTAAAAGCTTATCCCATCGATTCTCCAGTGATTTTTTTATAAGTAAAAAATAAATACGAAAAATGGTAATTGAGTGTCTAGTTATCAGCCATTATCGGGTGTAAATACCTTGCTGTGCAATCCGCCTACATTTTTAATGTCGAATAGGTTACTTATGAATTAAGCGATTTACTGAGTGTTCTAGAGACGCGTGTTGTTATTACGATGGGGTATAATGGAAACAAAATATAATATGTATATAATCGTTTGTTTTTATCATACTGTGGATGAAAAATAGTAAAGTAAATTCTCGGTGGGATATAAGTGCTCATGTAAAAAATATTGCAATCCGATAATAGTAGTAATAATAATAACGCTCTAGTACACACGGCGTCCAAGGCGTCCACCGGCACACCTGAAAGTGCGTACTGGAGCAGCGAGCATAATTTTATTACAAGAAATATAAATAAATAATTATTATTATTTATTAATGATAATACAGTACCGCCTGCGGGGCTCGCGTAAAAGTGAAAACCAATTTGTTGCCGTACCCATATAGTGGTTTCGTTCGAACTCACGTCGGATTTGTTATTCTTGGTTGTCGTTCTTTTTTTCGCCGTACTGTAATTATAATCGGACGATAGGATTTTCAAGGACTCTGAAAAACGACATTGCGGCCGTTTCTACGAATAATAATAATAAACAGTAGGTAATTGTAGGTCTTGTAGTGTGGGACACTGCGTTAACGGGTTATGTTACAAAATATCAATTTAATAACAACGTGTAAAATAGTATACATCGCTGCGTTACCAGACATGCACACTCGAATTATTTATCAATGCCGGTTATACTACGTGCGTTCGACTGCAGTAATCGAATAGAGAAACGAGCAGAGAATATCAGCTGGTCGGCTTTTTCGTGACGTAATTCCACAACAGTGTCCGTGTGGCAGTGATGCGTATGAGACATTTTTGAGAGGTGTATGAATTGAAATATAAAAATAACTGTGGCAAACAGTAGGAAAAGTTTGACCCACGTGTTCTTATTTAAAATCCAATATTTTTATGTATTCTGATTTTTTTTTTAAATAATTATAATTTAAGGCATTATTTAGTTTTAATTTATTAAATTACACTGTATTTACAGAGATAACTACGCATTGTTTAGCAATATTTTGAATAGTTGTGGTTTTTTATGTAATAATGAATAATGAATACATATTTACATATTTATATTATCCATTATTATTATATTTCCTGTGATGATTAGTTTGATTGTTTATTAACTGAATTTCTATAGAAGATTTTACTAGACTAACTTTTCTTATGAAAATGTGTACTCTCGAAAATCATCAGAATACTTGTTTATATTATAATATATAGAGATATTCATTTAATAATTTATATAAATATAAAAACATAGTATTTGTGTTGCTTTTAACAAACGATGGTTGTTGTTGCAGTGTAAATTTAAGATAAAACTCGTTCGTCTTTTGTAAGCAACACCGTTTTGCCGCCGAGCGCACGTGTACTCTATAGTATATTTTTCCCGATTTATTTTATTTCTCTCGACCACAAATTTATAATTTACATAATATCGACGACTTGTATCCAAAGCGTGTCCGCACAAAGATGACGCTTTGTCGTTTCATGATCGAAAAAATCCTATTTCCGTTCTTGCTCTCCGCCGCGGATGTCTTCGTCATATCAGCAAACCTCGTCGAAGTTATTGCATGTGACGTTGCTCTTTCTTTATTATTTTGTTCTCTCGCTCTATATTCGACACCAATAATTCGTATTACTTATACGACGGTGTCGTGCTGCGCGCTTTCGTTGTTTGTTTATTTAAATCGCCGTACATAAACGTGAGTATCAACGAAAAAAAAAATTCCGGCTGGGCCATCTGGCGATTTCGTAATGGTAGGACAGCTGCAAGTGCAAGCAACATCGTCAATTGCGACACAAACATAATAATAAGTAATACGACTTATACAAGGCGGGCGGAGTGTATTAAATTTTTTTTTCTAGTCGTCGGAAGTGACTTTTTTCTCGCCCCAAATTATGTGTATTTCAGGTGTTTGCCAGTTCGTTAAAATAAGTTTTAATAATCTACGCCAATTTATACGGTTTTTTTTCCTTCTCCATTCACCCCGATTTCGTTTCATCCCCATGCGATCGCCGTGCAAAAAGGATAATCTTATTCTCCTCACCCACTTCCATACTCCGTGGACTATATACATATATAATGTATAAAATAACGACTAAATCCGATTTTTATCATCCGCCATCAGGTTTTTTTTTTGTTATATTGTGCCGAAACTCGTTAAAACCGAATTTTCCTGTGCAGTCGGTCGAATTTTTTTTTATCCTTAATCCGACACTCGTATTCTAATTTTCGATTATGCGTCGTGTATAATCGAGAGATTTGTGTTCGTATTTATCTTTTATCATACGCAATAGTGTTCATCGTTCGGGAACATATTATACGATATATAACCTATATTCGATACGACTACCGATATATACATTTTATATACCTTTATAATAAATAATAATGATTAACTGGCTGAAAAATAAAAAGTAAAAATACGCTCGGCCATTTGATGGAAATATTTTGATGAAATATATACGTTAGTTGTTGAGGAACATTTTTTATTTTTTGGCACCATAAATATGTCATTAATACAAAAATATTAAGATATATATATACATAAATACATAAATATTTATATTTATGATAAACTATATTGTATTATCTCGTATCATTTATTTTCTCGTAATTTAAATGTTCTTGTCCGACATGCTGTCTAAACGTCAGTTTAAATTGTAAACGTTCATTATTTTAAAATGACGTTATTAATTTTAAAATTAGGACTTAGGAGCGATGATAAAATTTGAAAAATTAACTCGTCGCTTTTTCCGGGTGGGGTTGTTTTTGGGAGTTATCCGACTCGCAAAATGTTTCCTGTGTCCAATAGATATAATTTTATTATTTGCGACGTAAGTCAAATATTCTCGAGTCATCAGGATATATTAATAAAAAAACAATCTTGTTGTCGCAGATAATCGTAGCGTCTTGCGGTTGAAAGAAACGCTTACAAAAGAAGACCTATTTATGGCAGATAAATATAATATTTTAAGAAGAAAAAAATGTCGCAGTTGTCGTAAATTATCCTCTCTCTGGAACTGTAAATTTGTATCAATGGAATATATAAAATGTCATAAAAACATTTTTTTTTGTGTCTACGTTTGAACACGGAGTAATTTTTATTTTGAATTGACGTACGGTCGTTTACGGGAAAATACAATTAGGAAAACTCATTGATTTTTGCTTCATATGTGCTATCGATCGTATGTGACTGTTTTTTTATACGATATAGTACTGGTTATACCAAGGATGGGAAACTAAATAGTTACTATAGGGTCATATTTTGAAACTTTAAAATATAGTGGCCAAAATGCAAAAAAAATATCATATAAAATAACTATTAATAATTAATATTTATTTTGTAATATTTTTACATTTTGTTTAATCTGAGTTTTAGGTATATATGACTAAATAGTAGCACAGCATAATCGACATATCTTGAAGTAGAAATACGAAGCAGATGACTCAATGTCTCCTCCTTAAGACAATTTCTTTCTCTTGATTTGATATACTTCATATTAGGAAGTGTAAGTAATGTAAGTCGTTATAAACAATTGTAAAATTTTCAATGCGAAATTTTGTAAAGGGATATTTTACAAAACTACACACCATTGTCTTTGTAGATAAAAATGCAAAAACCTTGCATAATTTTAATTGTATTGAAGCATCTTGCTTTTCAATTTCAACTGTTATAGAATTATTAAACAAATTTATTTGAGGTAGTATATAGTAGTATTAAAGTCCTTTAATCGTCTTTCAAATTCTACAATAAATTCGTGCAAGTTCAAAATGTTCAAAATTATTCTCATTTTAAAATTCTATTTTTATAATTTCAGATTATATCGATAATATTGTGTGATGTAATTTTAAAATGTAACACTACAGGCCTAATAAAAAAGGTATGAATGCCGTTAGTTAGCTGTCCACCCCGTAACATATACTATACGAAAGTTTTGGCCAGCACGATTCGGACGACCGAGGTCAGCACTGGTAATCAAAGTGTAGGTAATATCATCGTCTATATCGTCTCATATATAGAGTATATAATGGGATACGCGTTTTAAGGAATTCACACTGTCCTTGGCGCGATAATAGCAAAGGGCAAAACCACGGCTCCTATTGGCATAAATAAATTAAGAACAAAAAAAAAAAAAAAATTGTCTGAGTGGTGCACTGTACCACCCGGCCTCGGAGAAAGTGAAGTGCGTTCCTTTTCTCTGCACGCGCTGTCTATATATATATATTTATTTTCCTCGGAGCTATTATTACTCCACTAGTTACTACTACCACTGTTACGACTTGCAGCGAAATGCAACTCGTGCCAATTCCGTCACCTTATATTGCGCGCGTGTACGGCTGAGGACGAATTTTTTTTCCGATCCCCTTTGCGTGTCACGAATTCCATGACGCGCCCGCCCGACGAGGAGGTGAAGCTCGCCACATCGTGTGACGACGATCGACAGAATTCGTGTACGTCGTAATTTATTGCGAACAATCGACGCATCCTCTACTTTGGCGTTCGTCGTTTGCGCGCGGACAGTCGTCATCGAACTTTTTTTTTCTCCTTCGTTCGGCCGCTCGCCGATGTAGGACAAGGATATCACGTATATACACGCACAATTTGTTTTGTCAGCATGTGTCGTACATATATTTAGGAAATCCATCTACAGTCGAACGCGTCCTAATATTATTATTATTTTCGATCTTTAGACGTTTGTTTTTAATAATTGTAACGTGTACATAAAATTTTATTATCATGTCAGCCCCTCTCTTCCCGATTTCAAAGAGATTAATACCGACTCGTTATTAGATTATGATTGAACAGTAGATTGCTTGCGATTTTCATGTGAGTTGTGAAACTCGTGAGGCGGAGAAGATTTTATAGTATTACAACATATATAATAAGATAAATACGTGTTTTTCTACACCGGTAGATCTCGTAAATCCTCTATAAAATATCGTAATCGGAATATTATAATATATAAAAGAGAGAAAAAACAGTTATCCTCCCTCGTAATCGTTTATAGTCTATAAGTGTAAAACGGGTGAATATGAAGAGGCGTTATCGTCGTTTATTTACGATTACGGCACCGAAGCCGGCCTCCGTAAGATAATAATATGAATCGTCGATAGAAAAAAAAACATATGAGTTACCGACGAGGCGACTGCCTGTAGCGTGTGCGTGCGTGTTTTTACACCTGTCCCGCCTTTATACAATATCTATTATGATTATTATTATTATTATTATTATGTTTATAGAGACCGAGTTTTCTCCCCTTATCTACGAGGAAGACGATTTTACGACGAGTGTCGTCATCGTCGTTGGGCCGAGTGAAAATTGCCGATAAAAGCGCGTGTCCTTTATTCGCGGTCGCGCGTGGAGTGTACATTCGCAGCGTTTTGCTTTCATTCACGTTTTCATTACATCGTCGAATAATGGTGTTTCGTAATAAAAATAAATAATATAATAATGTCGTCGTTGTTATAATAATAATAATAATAATAGAAGTTGTCGGCCGCGAGAGAAGTTGAGGGGTCCCCCCTGTATTATACACACATAAACATACCTCTCTCTCTCTTTATATATATAATATAATAATAACTAGTGCCCGCGATAAACGTCAAAAAAATAAAAGGAAGAAGAATAAAAAAACGAACTTTGCCCGAGAGATAAGGCGAGATGACGGTGGCACGGACGAAATGGGTTTCGGAACGGAAATCGTCTATTATATGTGTGTGTGTGCGTGTGACCCTCTGCGGCGTTGATGGAATTACCTCACAATTAAATTATGCTCCTGCCAGATGCTTTTCGCGAAAAAAAAAAATAATAATAATGCAATGCATGTAAATAACGTCGATAACGCGCTATTATTCCCCGGCGTCTGTTGATGGCCGTTGAGATAAAAACATTTTTTTTTGCGGTGAGAGGTTATCCCGTGGTATACCGGCCAAATCGTTGTGAAACTTCATAAACTTGTCCTTTCTACCACCCCCTTATTGAAGCCTGCGCGTCATTGACGATTTTCGCAGGTGCCGTGCTGTATAGGCAAACTAACTGACTCTTGAACGTCCCCTCTCCGTTCACTATATTTTTATATATTTTTCAGCCTTTGGTGCTCTCTCCTGGGGATCGTTTTGGAAATAATCGTCATTTTGCACGGTAATTTAATAATAGAAAATAGTGTATAAACTGTGTACGGCTATAAGTATTCACTTAACGATCGTTTGTAATTTTCTCCCCATTAATATACCGTTGTTTATTTTATATAATATTATTATTACCATTAATATCGCGTCGTTTGTTTTGTAAAATCATATTTTTCGAAATTTAACTCTGAAAACAACTGGCGCGCGGTGTGCTTAAAATTCTCTCTAGTCAGCCGTAAATAAAATATGAAATTCTCACGATCGCGTTTCTTACTGCCCACCCGAATGACGCGTTTTGTCGTTAATAATATAACGATTTTCTGAAGTAGAATTATTTTTATTCAGTGCTTATTATAGTTCTCGAGCGAATCCACGATGTTTCATAGTACAACTCAACCGATTTTATTATACACTCTATGAAAAATAATAATATATTATGTCTCACTGATCGGTATGTGCCCAATATCTACATTGTAATGTAGTATGTATGTTTTTTAAAATGTATTTCAATACTGATTTGATATCGACAGTCGCGTTTTCTACGGACTTCCGTTTTCGAGACAACGAGAGACCGGATGCTGTTTCGATTTTATACCGAGTGTCTTTTGTTTGAGCGCTTTTCTTTTCATATATGTATGACGGATTATATACGCCCGCACATGTAACAGCACAGTACAATAGTTCTGTTGATTTTTTTCGTCTTCCAAAACCTTCAAAGACCCGTCGCGCCGCACTTATAGTATAATATGTACACACACGCACGTACATGAGTAGATAAGCTATTGAAATTCACCTGAAACGTCTGCGACACTCCGCGTTAGCGTAGAGCCGATGACGGATGGTCGGGCTTATGGATGGGCGGGTAGAGGCACTAAGTCAGATAATAAAAAAAAACATACTCGTTCGTCGTTGTAGTTGTCGTCATGTGTGTGTTATTATTATTATTTTTTGTTGTACACACTCTCTGCTCTGGTATACGTGTAACTGACAGAATATCAATCCCGGTTGGTTGTTTGATTTGTTCGCCGCGGGTGGTTTATTTTTATTGTATATATCTATTTATATATAAATATATGTGATATGGTATTTATTTTTTTGTCATGCCCGTGTTTGCTGCCTGATTGTCGACCGTGAACCATATATGCGAATGGAGATTGTTTGGCGGGTAGGTGGTGGTGTCTCTTCGCCCGAAAACGGTAACAAACTAAAAAAAATATATACAAAAAAAAATCCGACCGCGACTTCGATGACGACAATCAGTGGAGGAGGAGTAGCGTAGCAACATCAGCAGCCTGCATGGGACACACGTTTAGGTTTGACAATAGGACTTCCGACCGATTTTTATTTTATTTTTTTAGCCACTAACAAGCTTTTGCGGTTTTCGCCGTATGGGTTTTTCTTCCCTTCTACCAGGTCTCTCTTCACCTAAGAGTGATGGTTCTAACCCCGTCGTGGCACGACGATTGCGCTCGCGTGTCGTGTACAGCATTCTAACCGCAAGAAATAGAGAAATATAAATTCTGCTGCACCGTGGGCGTTGGGGGATGTAGTATTACAATGGAGCAGATTTTTTTTTTATAGTATTTTTCGAAGAAGTATATATTTATTATAATATGATATAATAATCTTGTTAAATTGTAACTCTCCAGATACAATAGTTTTTTGATAAGTACATGGTTTAATAAATGTTATTAAATATAATTATTACGAACTGAAATATCAAAATACGTGAAAAAATATTATCTAACTATAACCTCTCAACTCTGTACGTCGTCTCAGCCGCTATTGAAAACAGTTAACGCGTGACTGTATCTGATTGAACACGGTCGTTTCGGCTCAAAACTCAGATGATCCGTTTTCGGAAATAAGAAATTATATAGATACGTTTTAGGGGGAACGAATAGTTTTTGCTATGTGGGTATTTCGCTTATATTTTGTGTCGACCGGAATAGTTTCGGATTACGCGTAAAATCACTTAACGTTGAGTTTTTTACGACCAGAAAATAAAATCGGGGGAAAGTTTCGTCGTCGGTTTTCGGGAATTTTTTTTAGTCCGATTCGAAATTCCGTCTGATTTATTGGTGTTTCTTATGTATGATACTCGTTTAGGTTTTGTCTTAAAACGACGGTGTTTTTGTCACACTCGTATATGCGCGAACTTCACAAAATATCCTAAATATCCAATTGGTTAAACGGAGAATCGATGCGACGTGCTGGTTTAGTTTTTGTCGGTTCGACTTATGAAAAAACGAGGTCAGGGTGAATAGTGGACAACTGCCTACTTCTCTGCCCCGGGTCAGCTCATCCCTCCTGTAGTATTACGGTCAGACGATATTTATTGTTTCAATACCGCGTTGAGATTTATATGTAAATGTTATCGTTTTTTTTCTGTACATATACGTATACAAATATTGTTGATATACGACGACACCAAAGCCAAATACATTTTCAGGCCTATTATACTATAATAATATAATATAATGCTCGTTTCGTATTCGTGCGAGAGAGTATGTTTGTGCTCCTCAGCGGCAGACTCGGTCCCGCACGAGTGATTTAATATTTTTTCCCGTCCAACCCGCACCCTTCCGTGTATAGAGTTGCTCTCGATTATAATATTCGTCCGTGTCTGTATATTTTACTAGATAATATGAGATATTCTGAGTCTCAGCACGGAAGAGGCGGAAGCGGCAGCGGTGTATATCGAATAAAAACCGGCCGGGTGAAACAAATTTGATGCTTTTTCTTCGTATATATATCATAATATACACTTATATAAAAAATGTATGTATATATTTACTGGGGGAAAAAATATTACGTACGTAATAACTCCTTTGCGCGGCGTGCGAGAATACGACGTGTATGCAACAAGGCTTTACCAGATTTTGGGCCCTGCCAATATTCGTGCCGAATGAACCGCTAAATCCGAGCACGCGCGCGCGGGCCTCGTCTCTGGTTATATATTATTACTTTCCGTCTCGCCGAAATATTTATACGGAATATGAGTGTATACTGCATATATATATGTATATATATTGATATTACGCGCAAGATTACGTGGTCGTGGCGGCAGAGGAGTAGAAATAATATAAAGAGGCTCGGCTGGCCGACTGCGGCGAAACATTGTTCGAACTAACGATCCGTGTCATCGTTTTTGACGGCGTTTCCGATTCGCTTTTTTGGTTCCACGCCACTTTTTATCGGTTATGGATGTTATTATTGTTACATATTCATATTTTACATACAGTTTGAAACTCCCGAAAGTCTGATAATAATCGATTTGCGTTTCCGGGGTATCTATAATAGGTATTTCCATCGACTTTTATTTCAATATTATATATATATATATATTATCGCACGATATACCTATTTTATTTATCGTTATTAAATTTGTATCAGAAAAAGGGTGGTTTCATTCAAAATTTCGTCTTTTTAAAAGAACCGTTTTTAATTTAGTTTTTTTTTCACTCGAAAACAATTCGAGGGTTGTTATCTGCTGCTGCAGGTATACGTGCCTTTCATTATTTACCGGTAAAGTGTTTTATAAGCAGATCACCCGCCTCCGTCGAGTGTTTTCGAAAAAGAGAAAGAGGAATTCTTCTATATGTGCAATGGGGTTGATAATTCGATTTAGAAATAATTTTGAGCGTACGCCTCATGTCGTAGTGCTGGGAGGTGGGGCGTGTCTCTGCTTGCACGAAAGTATCTGCAAATGGAAAAGCTTCCCTACATTTCCACTTTGTAAATTTAAACGCAAATTCGACCAATTCTTTTGAAGTCGCGTTCGGCATTCGACAATCGCATTTTATTCCGGCCAGTAGTACCTGTACAGTACTGATTTAATTTATAATCCCTTTTATAGCTCTCTTTGTTTCCTGCAGCTCTGTGGGTTAGTAATAAAATTCTTACCATCCCTTTCATTTCGTCATTGGCGTCTTCGTGTTTTCACACGAGCCGTATGATGCGAATTGTTTGACGCAATGATGGCGTTTTATGAAAAATTAAATAAATTTATAAAATTTCGCATTTTTGATTTTTTTTAAAATTTAATGATAATATTAGATAAAAAAAAATATTGATATTTTTTAAGTATACTACTTAATTGATAAAATCAAATCGCCGCCGTCGCTGTCATTATTATTATTATCACGTCAATTACGACAGACAAATTTCGTTATAGTGGCCGCGTTTCACGGAGGTCAGCCGTCGTCGTTCCCTCCCGCGCGCAATCAATTGCGCATGCTGCCCATTAATTACGTTTAATAACGTTTAATTGATTCGGCTACCGAAATTCACGAGACGAGAGAACGGGCACGCGGCCGATAATAAGGTTTTCGTCTTCTCCGTCCGCCGCCGGCACCGCTGATTGTCTCCAATTGAACGCTTTCCGTTTGAGAATAAAATAAAATATATTGTTTATTTTAATCCGACGACTACAACAACAATATGCGATCGTAGTGTTTTTTTTCGGTTAAGATTTTGCAAATACTGACATTGTTACGGTTTTTAATATTTCAGATTTATATATATATATATATATATGTATTATACTCTCGAGTCTCGACAGTTATTTGTTGCTTTCAAGTCCAAAAACAGTCTGCAAGACCTATTTCCGGGATTAGGGCTTTCGTAGAAATTGAAAGCTTTGTGCCGAGAGAGAGAGTTACGAACACACCGCACACGTCATTGGCGTAGAGCCCGTAAAATACGCACTGGACAGGAGACATAAACTAAATATATATTAGGCTGGTGCTGCACAATGGCACATATTATTGCCATAAAGGGTCATTCTCTTAAGTGCCCTCCCCCATTGCCCCACATGTCACCCAACTACCCACTTTACACGGTGGGCAACCGCGCTCCGTGTACACAAGATTCGGTTTTTCGGGATTTTTATGCGTTTTTCAGGATTTTTATTTATACTCTTTTCTTCTACTCACCGGCCCTCTGCGTTCACATCGTACTTTACTATATAAATTGTATACTTTTTTCAGTAGCGTTCTCCTGCTCTGGGCGTGTGTGTCGGTACGCGATAAAACCGACCGGTTCGATAAAAACGCAGTTAAACTTTTTTTTCATTTCCAATATTTCCCCTCTTCCGCGTGTATTTACGATCGGTAATTTGTGACCGGTTTTTGCTTATTTTCCGGATTAGAAAACCGTTTTTCTTATACGTGTATTAATGGCGGTTGCGGAGGAGCGTGTGTAAAAAGAAAAAGAGATTACCGAGTACCGAATAGGTTGATTTACTGTACGGTTTATAGAGAACTGCTCTGTAACGGCTCCTAACGGTTTTTATTAACGTTTATACAATATATAATATATTAAAGGTCGTCCAAAGTGCTTTGGATTTTGCCGCTATACTGACTACTAGATAGTATATATATACTACGTGTATAGTCCATAAATAATTTGAGATTTCCGCCAATTTAATGACATATACACTATACATACCTACACATTTATCGAGTACCACTATATACATGTTTTACTGCTATAACTTTGCAATTAAAGTTTCGGATTTAATTTGAAACTCGACATGCTACAGCATGTAGGTGGACGTCAAAGAGGCGTGTAAAGTTTCGTTTCGAAAAATTTTACTCTAAAATTACGTGCGCGTATAGTTAACTAAAGTGTGCGCGGCGGTGGTATATTGATATATATATTTAATGTTATAATAATGATTATTATCCGTGTATACCACTCGGACTGCTGTCTAAAATTTCAAACGTGTAATGGTTGAATACTCGCATATAAATATATAGAGGAGCACATATATTTTTATGTGTATGCTTTTTAAAAATAAATTACACCGTGTGCGTACAGCAATTTTTTTTGTTCTCTGGTAAAAAAAGTTTAAAAAGCCGTTTTGCAATTTAAATGACCATTGTACAATAAATGACGGAAGCGACCGAAAGGTTGATTTAACATAGTTTAAATGTGTATCACAAGCGGCATGAGGTCAAGAGATGGGTGGGGATACACACGGATAAAAAAAAAAATGAAACGAAACAGAGATCAAAATTCATAATACCCCAAAGGCCTGCCGTCGCTCGCGATGAGGGAGTTTCGGTCAGTGCATGAATAATTTCCATTTGCTCCGCTTCGTGACTGTCGGGTAATAATTTGACGTCGCTTTTGTTGTATGTATGTATGTATGTGCACGATGTTCGAATGAATAAATTTTCGTCAGTCAAATTAGTGGTTATATCATGAACACACACACACACACACACACACACACACACACACACACTTGCAGTCCGTTGAGGGATCGCCTCGCCTCATACCGCTGTCGGATTACTGTGGAAACCCGCGATCGCTCGGTTGGTGGCGTGCATTACTATATTAGGTTTTAATATACGTAATGGGTAACGGGTATTCTGGGTATCGTTGTTTGTCGAAATCGAAGTTTTTCGTATGTAGCTTTTGCCGTTTCCGTATCTCTTGTCTCTCGCTTGCATTCGCATCATCATCATCATAACCCATGCGTCGTTGACGTCGTCGTCGGGATGCACTCAAGTCGTCTCATCTCGCCTGCAAAATTTGAGCACAAACTCGTATTTATTAAAATGGTTTGGCAAACAACACTATGGCAAAGTTTAAAGTCAACACGCAAACGCTCGTGTGCTTAAACTTTCAATCTACAAATTGAATGTATATAAACACATCGTGTGTACGTATACGCCATTTCGTCCTCGCCGCCGAACTTTAATATAATATATATATTATGTGCGGATGATACGTACTAAGTGGTGCGCGATATCCATATGTATATATACATGATATACGAATTTAAATTGGAGATGAGTGTTATGTACCTATATACAAGTTTCGAGTGGTTTCGATAGGTGGAGGGGAAAGGATGTGAAAGGGTTTAATTCCCTTTTAGTGTATAGCGTTTTAATTAACTTTCGCCATTCTTTTATTTATCGAAAACAAACCAGCCAACGATCGTTCGCCGTTCATTCGTGTGTGGTCACGTGCACGTCGGATCACCGGGCGACACCATCCTTCCCCTAACCTATCTACTGAAAAAAAAAATCGGTTATTTTTTCGCCCGACAGACAATCGTTCTGGAGATATTTTTTCGCGTGTTTTGTGCTATTTCCTCTCGATTTCAGTGTATTGTGTGTGCCGCCACCGAAATGACAATACACGTTCGTTAAGGCGGCGGTGGCAGAGGAGTACGAGTTTGGGTATTAATCGTCGACAACGTCGCGTGTCGTTTTGTATTCATTGCAATACGCGCGCTTTCGGTCGATTTGCGATCTGCAGGTTTTCACGCTTTTATACGAATTTTATATACGTCGCTTGCACTCGGTGCGTATATATATAAATTATATGGCATGGTGGTGCGAATTTTTTCTCTAACTTTTTCATTGTAGGTTGTGGTGCGGTGGTCCCGCGTATGTATTAAGGGGTGGGTTTATATACATATGGTGTTGTTAATCCAATATCCGAAAAATTGTGTATTCCCACCGGTGTTATATACGCGAACAGGTAGGGCACAGCCGCTGCCGAGTTGATAATAATAGAACTGAGAGAATATTATACAAGATCAGAACGCGGGAGATGAAGAAGAATTCTTTGGAAATAATAGCTCGAATACTGAGGGGCGTTTGAAACTCTTGTTTATGGGTCTCCGGGTGCAAGAGACGACGAAGCGAGACGTTGTTTATTAGCGTCCTTTAAAGAGTTGCATTCGTTTTCAGTACGTCGTGTATGCTCCTCGCTCGCAGTTATGAAATTGGACCGCCAGTACACACACGCGCTCACACCCCATATTTGCTTCTATTTCTCTCTCTATGTATATATATATATTACGATGGTTGTAAAATAAACAACTCCGAAGTTTAATATTGAGAACGACGACGTCGTCTCGGAGTAATATCGTTTTCTTCCTTATTTTCATGCGTTAAAAGCGTTTTTCTTTTCGTAGCCGTTTTTACATACATATGAGGCGACAAAATAAACGCCGTGCCCGCACCCGCGGTAATTGGCAACGATTACCAAGAGGCAAAACGCCACTTACGCCACTCGTGTTGTTATTTAAGTAAACGCTTTTTTTTACGGTGTATCCATAAACCTGTATCTTGTTTAATACATCCATAACCGACTGTACTAAAAAATAACTTCTTCGTTTTCTACAT
This sequence comes from Rhopalosiphum maidis, assembly GCF_003676215.2. NCBI lineage: Eukaryota > Metazoa > Arthropoda > Insecta > Hemiptera > Aphididae > Rhopalosiphum > Rhopalosiphum maidis. The sequence continues at coordinate 59,390,789 of NC_040877.1, forward strand.
TATCTTGCTATATATAAGATCAGTGTGTTTCCTGTTAATCTAATAAATACAACCGTAGCATAACAATATAACGATATACATATATACCTACAATAAAAGAGTAAATACTACAGTTTTTAAAGTTTAATCTCTTTTATCGTGTTCCGATAGACGTTGCAATGTAGGTATTATATATTATAGTCTCGTCATCTGTGTTTTCTGTACATCTACACACACACACACACACACAGTGATGTTACGAAAGCTTTTTAATTCGAAAGTGTATATAAAAGTTTTGATATACTACCCGCCAACGCGCGGGGAAAACGTCTAAAAGCGATCCGTGTAAACCCGCCGTTTACACTTACATATATATGTATACAGGTACGGCAAGTGTGTGAGCGTGCAATAATAGGTCTGCCATTGGCAATCTATTTTTCCATTTATAGTGCGTACAAACTGTATGCACTGCTCTCTCGCGCCCTCTTCCTGGCCGGGTCCATTAACTGGCCTACTAATTGCGCACCGCACGTCGCTGTATTGTTGCGGGTCGGGTCCTGAACAAATATACTTTTGCGAAAAATCTCGTCCGGGGAGGGAATATATAAAAAAAAAAGAATCGGCAGAGAGTAATGGACTGCTTTTATTCGATTCGGCAGGACGCTTCGTAGCGGCGGTGGGCGTGTGGTGGGTCAGAGGTAAAAGTAATCGGTTTAATCAAAAAACTCTACGTTTACGCACGGTGGAAAGTTTTTCACAATGGTATGCCGAGACGACGCGTATTGTTGCTGCTGTCTGCCGCTCTTCCAAGGCAGACGTGCGCTCGCCATGTATGATAAAAGAAAACAAAAATAAAGTCGCGTCCGAATGAGTGCAATCCATCTTGATTGAAATCCAAACCAATTTTGATTAACGTATAAAAGGTATATAGTACAGCACAGTAGTGTACCGGTGGATAAGATCGGTGTAATGACTTTTTTTTTGTCGACTGTGACCGCTGCTTTTGGTCGAACTTCTCTGCTCGCGACAAACGCGCACACAAAGTGTATTATAACAGTATATATATATTTATAAATATATAATCATAGGAAAGCATTAACGTTTTTGATTTTTACTCTTTTATAGATCGAAGACGAGGGCAACCATGGAAACGACGAGACCAGATCTTTCATTTTGTCATCGTTGGCCGCTCAAAATCAATCGCGAGTCAACTGCGTCCTGTGCTCGGATGTTATGTTGGTGTTTGACCGTTATCCGCTGGTGGACGGTACATTTTTCCTTAGCCCCAAGCAATACAACAAAAACGCCGTCGAGGTGAATATAATTAATAATACAATTTCTAGTGCTTATTTGTTTTCAAATTCTAAGAACGCCGATATATTATGTTGTCAATTTTGAACATTGCTAACAGTTAAACAATTTGTGCTGCGAACAGCCTTTGATTGTGACGTCAATCACGTATAATATATATATTATATTTAATCGAAAATTTTCGGGAGGACTCTCTTATCCTTCAATGTATTTCCTACCCTCTTTGATGCAGCTGGTCTTATACTTGACGGAATCTTGAAAAATGTTCCAGCGGTGAAATATATCCGCGCTTAAGTGTATCTATGTTTTTTCTTTGCTCTTTCTCCAAAGGACCGACAGAAATAAGACTTATAAACATCTGTGTGTGTTAGCGTGCTCGTTTGACCGTAAAAAAGAACCTTTTTTGTGCGTGCTGTGTGAATGTTGACATACACACACACACACACACACACACACACACATGCACGTGTACGTGAGGCGCGACGAGCTAATATTTGTCAAAGCATATTTCACGCGCGTGCACAACGGTTTCGCTTCATGTGTTGTCCGATTCCGCCCTTAAGTCGTCGGCGGTCTTTTCACTACGGTAAATCCTTCGTTTTATAGGTGGGAAGTGAAGTGGCCCAGACGTTTGACCCCATACCGTTACTATTTTCTTTCCCCAAACGATTGTAAACACAAACGCGGCCTTCGAAAAAATGTTCCGAGTAAAAAGCACTGCCGTTTACGCGCACCGAGATAATCTTCGCGTGTCTTGTTTTCGTTCGGTTCAGCGCAAACAAATCCCTAAAAGCCATAAAACAACATAATATATTATTATTATATTCTCGGTTACTCGCACATATATATTTTAAGCTCTTAGGACAATATGTGTTCGACGATGCATCGTATTATACATTACAATGGTGATCCGTCACTTATTTTCGAAGTTTCTACGATGCTGCTATTCTAATACAAAGTTATCTTTTGTTTAGATATATTTTTTATCACTGAAAACTCTGATTGGATAAAGTAAATGTTTATCAGTTTGCTGTAGTATATACTCGAGCGTTCAAAAATATTATTTTTTTACCCTCCGTGGATTACGAGTAGTGATCTCGACTTTGTGCCCGGCAGTGTAAGAGTGGTGCGTGTGTTGAGCAAACAAGTTTTTACTCCGAGGGCTGTTTCTTTTTAAGCTGCTCGCTTTGCTAATTAATTACGCTCCGGTTGGCTTTTTAAACGCAAATAACGAGACGTCATCATCATCGCCAACAACGACCTTTGCTTTCGTTATCGGTGGTGGTGATGGTGGTCGGTGTATCCGTTTCATTTCGGCAAGGGGCGCCAATCATCTGCTAGGAAGACGAACGTGCGCGTTCCAATTAAAAAGTTCCTCTCTACGTACATAGTATCAAAAACCATCGTTGCATAAATATGTGCATATATAAGTATACGGTTTTCGGCATTTTTCGGTACGTCTTTTTCGGTGTGTTTACCGAGAGACGTTAGCGAAGAGAGTGATAAAGAGAAACAGCAGAGAGTACAGTGAAGACGTCATTCTCCCTATATAATATACTACATCGTCAGTGGTGGCGGCAGGGGAACCTACTCGCTGGTTTTTGTGCGCGTGCGTGTGTCTGTGTGAGGTGTTCTGTGGCTGCCACACAAGTAAACACGAGGTAAAAAGGCAAACATCTACCAGGTTTATAATTAAAACCTACCCCCTCCCCCTGAAGTTTAGTTAGTGTTGTTTGCACACTCCGCTCCTCCGGTCGGATTTCGATTTCGAAATGAACATTCTTATTCTCCGCCTCGTGCCGCCGCCGCAACGTTGTCGTTTTATTTTCGTATCCATTTAGTCGACCACGCGTTGTTACAGCACGTTTTTGTCGATACCATTTGCCAATGCAAAAACAATTATTTTCGTATTTTAGACGCGTACACCTCGTTAATATCAATTATCGATGACAACCCGGAGAGGGAAGCGAAAGAGAGAGATGTATATAGATTGCCAGACAAAATGATTTCCAATGGAATTTTTTAATGGTGCTAGTTTGCCCGAAACGGTAGTCCCGTAATGATGTTAATACCAGATCGTCTTTTAGTTTTTTTCCGTTTATCCGCTTTGAGCTACTTTGTATGATATACTAATATATTTCACTATAGTTATTATATTAAAATAATATTTTAATATTTTATTCCTAATTGATATCGATCAAAAACAATAAATAGACAAATCGCATAATGATATGTGATCGTTTACTATTCTTTTAGGCATATTAATTTTGATTGTCGTTTGTCTATTTATCGATAGATGTTAAATCGTATTTGTATCGGGATATATTTTTTTTATATTAAATGTTGAACCACGTTGTCTTATATATATAGTTAAAAAATAAACTTACTGCAGTACGCGCGGACGCTCGTGTGTGTGTGTGTGTGTGTGTGTGTTATATCTCTGGTCATCCCTTAATTACAGTGAAGACTGAACCTCGTTTTTCTCTTAAACATTGAAAATCGCTTTCGTTATTTGTCTAATGGACCTTCCTCGCTGCGAACCCCTACACACACACTGCCGCGGCGATGGGTTTTCGTTAAAGGGTCGGCGGTGGTGCAGTTTTTTTCTCCATTCTCTTCGAACATGTCGATTTCGGATTTCCCATTAAACGTCGCAATGTTTCCGCTTCACAGTGCGTGCCGCCGCGCGTTTCTTAGGAAAACAACCTTAGGAAATCATTGGGTTTTTGTCTCTCCACCACGTCACCGTCGTGCTTACCTTCTACCATCGGTACGTTTTTAATGATTTCGCCCGCGGCTGAGTACTGTTCGGCGTGCGTATTGCTTAACACACACGCTCAAAAGAAAAAGTACACTCGGGAGATGGAGAAGAATCGTGTACAGAAATAATCGAGCGATCTCAGAAATCATTATTATAAAGAACTTACGTCGGCGGCGGTGGTGCGTAAAAAGGGCGTTTATTATTATATTGCCGGGGCTACGCCGCAGGGGTAGTTTTTTCGACAGACTGCCGCTGTTACGTAATACTATACTTTTGTATGGAGTGGTTCGGTGAATTTAAGACTTTTTAGCAAAATGTTTTTATGTCACTCATAAATTTAGGTTTATTATTTTTGATTTTGGTACTTTTCGCTCATCTCACGCCTGTACGTTTTCCCGTTTTGTGTTTGCAGGTGAAAAACGAGGGACGAGCTCTGTTTCTGAACGCAGTCTGCATGAAATGTCTGGATGGCAAAGACGCTGACCGGAAGTTGTGTTGCCGATTCTGTGCTACTCAGTGGGACGGGTCATCACTCATTATGGGCACCATGTACGCGTACGATGTATTCGCAGCCATGCCGTGTTGCAACGAACGGCTCAAGGTGTGTACACGCTCTTTGCTATGATCATTATATGTGGTAGAAAATATTTTATGCTTTTATAATGATTATTTATATTAACATTTATTACACGAATTTATTTATATTTTTAATCTGTTATCAACCGCCCCACAACACAGTAGTAAGAAGGTATAATATTGTATGACGACTATAATTCGGCGAAACGATCTCTTGCAGACAACAACCCTTCTTCGACAGGAGGGTTTATAATGGGTGAGTTGGCGGGCAGGGGTTAGTAAAAAGGGCTAAATGTTAGATTGGCTGCCGCGCCTAGTGAAAGTAATTACGCAGTATTAGCAGACTTTCATAATTCCCTCTTCGTGTCGTTCAGCTAATTAATTTGCGTCACCAAAATGACGCTGTACAATCGCGTCTATGTACGAAGTAGAACGGAATTTACTACGGCCTTTGAAGTTGAAAAATAATTTGCTTAAGTCTCCTTTTTCCTGACGTGTGATTTCGTTCAGCGTGCATGTTAACCTAACACGATACTTTTAACTTTTAACGGGTACGTTTAAATGATAAATTAAAATCGCTTTTAAAAATCCAATTGCGCGTGCTGATCAACATCACGACAAGTACATAGATATGCAAAATAATAAAGTAGAAAAAATACTTCAATGACCTGCCCCAATATTGTGCATGTAATGACATCTAAGTATTGTTTTCTAAATTTGTGTTTTTGTCCTTGTTGTTTCTACAGTGTAACGGTTGTCAAAAAGCATTGATGTTGTCGCACCAACGCCTGAACTTCTACAGCGATTATAGCCGGAAAGTCACCTGTCCGCACTGCACTTCTGTCGACTATCACTTCGTAAAGCCGCTCGCGGTGTACTACACCCGACAGTGGCCATAACATACGGCCACGGTCCCGACCTCAATGGTCGGGACCGGTGGCCGCCTACCGGCAGCCACCACCGTCGCCGCAACAGCGGTATCTTGCTCCTCTTCATCTGTCGCCGTCGCCCAGCCGGTTGTACTTCAACAGCTACAAAATCATCAACACCTGCAACAGTTGCAACAACAGCAACAACACGCGCCGCCCGATTACACTTCGGTGGCCATCGAAAAACTGCTCCATTCCATTTGGGACAACAAAGTCAATGACATTATGGCGGCCATTAACCACTTAGGTTTGGTCTGAATCATTTGAATTGCAATTGAGTGTATAGAAATCCGAAAGGGCTTTTTCATCTTTTCAAAAAAAAAAAAACAAAAAAACAAAAAAAAAACAAGGTGTTCTTTATTATTATTATTATTATTATTTGTTCGTAGTTGTTTAATTATTATTACTATTATTATTATTATTATTATTATTATTATTATTATTATTATTATTATTATTACGTTTGTGGTTTTTTTAATTGAAAAAAAAAAACATTGAAATAATCATTATTTATAAGATTTTAAATATTATTAGGTGTTAGTGATTTTCAAAGAAAAGACGTCGTAATGTAATTTTTTTCTCGTTAAAATATTTTGTACAGCGGTCCCCGTTAAAAAAAATTTAAAAAAAAAATTCAAAACGAAAAAAAATTAACCAAATAATTATTTATTGTACAATAATAATAATATTGTGTAATGGGATGATATTATTATATACCTATATGAGACTTCGAGCGGGGCCCTCCTATCGACTGCTTTTCCTCGCCCGCCTGCCACGAAGAGAACATCACCAATTTTTTCGATTTTGGCGACATTTTGTGTACGTATGTATTACATTTTTAGTTTTTTTTGTATAGTTGAAGATTTAAAAAAGTTAAAAGAGTTTAAAATTTTCATATCGTTTCTTATAGTAAATTCTACACGACTTATGCGGAACATCATAGTTATTTTATATCGCGATCTCCTACATCGTTAGAGTAGTAGTGTTGTTGTTAATATGTAGCTTATATATTGTAGAGGCGTACACGGCTTTTCGCTAACGGTCTACGGCGGTGGGCGGAAGAAGCGTCGTCTGCTGTGGTGGTGTGTGATATTAAAATTTGTTCTGGGTGTCGTCAACTTTCGGCGAGTTTATAATTATTATTTATATTATGTATGATTAATATTCTTAGAACAACAGTACAATATATTATATAATTAATTAATTAATTAATGATAAAAACACGTAGAGTACAACTATCAAAAGTAATGGAATAATTATAATAATATTATTAACGATATTTGGATAATATAATAATAATATCACGTTTGAGTTATATCTGAAACCTATACGATAATTTTACCTATCTGTATGATATGTACGTAGAACGCCGCACACACGGCCGTATCGCCCCCAACGATATATTATTATCATCATCGTTTTGTGTGTGCGACTTACTGTGCGTGCGTATTTATTGTATGAAGCGTGTGTGTGACGTGTGTGGTTAGACACATGCGACATTATATTTATTATTATTATGTATTCTTGCTCTGATGCTCAATTACGCGCTACCTCTTGTTTTGTTTACCAATCGTACTATATGTTAATTAACAAAGCAACAAAAAAAAAAAGGAACAGTTTTTAACGTGTGTGTTAATAATTATATATACAAAAACAAAAATTTCGAGATTTAAAAATAATATATAGTATACGGGTTTTTTCCTTTTGATTTTAATTCCATCATCATCATTATCATCATTTTTGTTATTATTATTATTATTTTTTTTTTTTTGTCGATTTCGATCAACTCGGGGGGGACACATGTTTTAATACAAAAAAAAAAACTACAAATACAAATCGTTGTTTTAAAATACCTCAGCTACCTCAGCTACCTCGGGTTTCATTTATCCCATGAAAATGAATACTCTTTAGTTAATTTTTTTTTAACTCATTTTAGCCCAAGTTGAGTTGTTTTGATTTCTATATACTTCTTTCCTTTATTTATATTATTTGATATTGTTAATGTATACATATATTGTGAATCGTGATTTTTTTATGCTTTATGTTTTGTTATTATGCACTAATAGTACAACATTAAACAAATTATGTTTTTAATTAATGATTATTTATATAGTCTAAATGAGTAGGTTTATAAATTAAAGAAAAAAGTAAGGGAGAAAAACAAAAAAAAAAAAACGGAACGGATCGTACAAATGGAAATACTTCATTAATTGATATTATTAGCAATATTATATTATCTATATATAATATTACGTGGATTTTTTGTATTATCGGCGTAAAATTTTGACTATTTTTAACAAATTAAATCGTATTTCTAGGAGAGTTTTTTGTTTGTTCGACGCGTTTGGATTGTCGCCGTGTTATTATTCTATGTATATTTTTTCTTTTCGACATATTCTGTCTGTACCTGTTCATTAGAAAAAAAAAATTAAACAAAAACATTATTTTGTTTAACTCGTTACAGCGCATTTGTTAGTGTATAGATAGTGTTACATGAGTGAGAAAAGAAGATAGATGGAGAGAGTATAAAAAACTCACATTTTGATAATATCATATTTTCACCCGTGTATTACGATATATAGTATATTATATTATGTAATCGCTATAGTATTAGGTTTTAACCCCTCCATTCCCCGTGTACAGTTATTATATTGTATATTTTTATTATTATCATCATCGTCATCATCATTTTTTTTATTATTATTAATTATTATTATCATGATGTATGTGTAAAAGAGATTCTTATAATTTTTTTCATCATTTGAGAATTTTTTTTCAAAATAGTATTTTGTAGAGTTTTTTGGAGTGGTTTGCGTTTTGTGTAATATTTCTAAGGGATTTAATAAGAGAACAACAGATACCTTCTATAAAATAAGTAGTTTTATTTTCAATATTGATAATTTGCATAAATTTTATTATTAGAAATTAATTTTTTTTTTTTTTTGAACGAGAGAAAAGAACTCGACATTTTTAGTTTTGCATTCTAGTCAGAGTCGGAAGTATAAAAAAATTTATTAAATATATAATACACATAGTATACATATTTAAAACAAATAATTCGAACTACCTATTTTATAGTTTTTATTACACATTTTGTTTTTATTTTTAGCACTTTTTTTTGTTAGCATTTTTGATTTTAGTTAATTTTTTTTTCTCGTGAGTGTATTTATATAGCAATAGTTAGAACTTTTTGGTGACGGTGTCACGGTTATTATTTTTATTTGTCTTACAATTTTATTTTAACTCGCTCTTTATAAGTAAGTTAGTATGTTAGGTCCGAAGCTATAATAAGAAACGAGAATTTGTAGTGAAGTCTTGATTTCCGCGTTCGGTTATTATTGAGGAGGGCGTGAACACTTCATGTACGCGACAACGGAACTATTTCGACACAAAAATATTATCCAAAAATGTGTTCAAAAATATAAAATGTACTTACGTTTTACGATCACTGCTCAATTATGAAAACGATTAAATAATGAATCTTTTCAATATTTTCTGACGCGTAGGTGGGTTATTATGATTATTAATTACCGACCCGGGCGGTTAGTTTAGGTAAACGGCCGAGCAGCGTTGACGGATTTAATCTAGTCGTGTGACCCACGTAAGTGTACCTACTACACGTGTAATCGGTTACCACATACTTATTTGCAGCCCCAAATTCACTATAGTGACTTTCACGATCACCTCCTCATTAATTACTATACTTATTAGTTATTACATTAGGTACTGCGATTTTACAACATTTTCATTCGTATTGTACTTTTCCAGCGTGTGTATACTTCAAAAAATTAATCAAAAGACCGAGAGCACTCGTTCTGTCAGTCACTTATCTATAAGCCACGGACTCCTTGTAACAATTAGTTTTTTCGTTTTTTTTCTGTTTTTAACGTCTAACCATCCGACTTCTCTTCGTTTAGCGACATTTTTTTACATAGTTTTCGCTTCAAATTCGTTAACGTGCATCGTGTATTGTATCTTATTGATTATATATGTATATATATATATATATATATATATATGTCTTTAAACAAAAAGTAGTAAATATGATTTTAGATTTTTTTTTCTAATATATATATAAATGTGTATAGACATTAGGGTGTTTAGATTATAGTGAGTGAATTATGTAACATAACGATTATATAATATAAATATTACTTTAACATAATAATTTTAATATAATATTGTGTACGATATTTAAAGATAATATATATATATATATATATATATATATATATACATATATATATTTGATTATTAAATTTAAATATAAAAATTAAAAATTTTTAACTAATAAAATAGGTACGATATAATTATATATAATATTATTTATGTGTATTGAAAAATCGTCGGTTCAAAGTACAAAAACTTAAAAATAAAAAAAATAACAATAATCACCTGTCCACTATGTGTTTAGACGCCTATATTTATATTATATTATTATATATTATGAAAAAAAAAATGTTGAATTTTATTCAGAAGTGTAAAACTGTTGGTGTAGAACGGAGATTAGTGTTATACAAATTAATAAACTATATGAGGCCTAATTATGAAGGGGCGTTTTTTTTATAGACGGTCAGGACTCAGATTCTTCCTTTTCGATTTTTTTTTTTCAAATTATTATTATTATATACATTATACGAATACATATATTTATGTTTATATAAAAACGGTAAAGTTTCAACAAGAAGTCTACAAAGTCTGGCAGAAACATCCTATGTTTATTATTTGTTTTTCAATTTTTTTTATTATTATTATTATTTAAATTAATATTATTTTAGATAATTTGTTACGCATTCGTTTTTATATTACCAATTCACTGTAGAGATTTTCTCGAGGAGTATTTTTTATTATTATTATTATTATTATTATTATTATATATTTTTTTTTGCTTTCATATAATAAACATGAGATACATAAATGATATTTATGTATTATATTATAAAAAACATAATTCGTTGTTTTTCGCGTCTGTGTACATATGACACGACGCCGAAAACCGCGCAACGTCGTTTCCGGTGTTTGGGTTTTCACTGCAGTGCTCTCTGTGAATACCTTGAAAAAGAATGTTCCTAAATTGTTTTACTTTCCTGATGAGAATAATAATGATAATAATTATTTATTTATTTTTTTTTTTTATTTTTTTTTTTTCGTGATCCCCGATAACATAATATTATTATGATCATTATGAACTGTTTAAATCGCTCGCGATGTGTAACCGAAAATGTTTGTATTATACATAAGACGAAGACGATGACTGCGACGTTGTTGTGTGTGTCGTTCAAGTATCGTTTATCGACGCGTGTGTGCACTTCACTTACGATGTAATATGTATAATGCCCCCACCCCTCTGGAAATTTTTGTTTCTCTTCCCGCGAATGTTTTAATGTTTTACATAATATATAATATGCAGTATGGTATGTTTCTTTTTTTTTTTAATCATCATTATTATTATTATTATTATAATATATTTTTTTTTTAGTCGACTTAGAGCGTGGATGATTATATAATTTACGTGGGGACTGGAGATCGCACTACGTTACGTAATAATAATTGTAATCATTAATATTATATATCACAATAATAATAATTAATATTATAATATATGCTATCATTATATGTCGAACGATTACAATGTTAGAATAAAACAGTTTATTATTCACGACCGGTGTATTTGTTTATTTGTGGTTGTTATTCTTTTTAACTTCTCCATCCTAGTGCTTTCCTAGTGTTGTGCGATCCATTAATAATAAGTTATTGTTCGTTTTAAATAGATCTTCGCTATTTTATATTTAGATGTTTTTGCATCCCACGATAAGTGGTCGAAGGATGTGCTGCACATTTTGGTGAGTATTTTATTTCACTACAGAGGACTTTTTTTGTTTTTACTAAAATCTTCACCTAGGTTACTCGCATGGAGATATTCAAATCACGAGCGCCCGATTAACGAGCGAAAATAATTGAATTGAATGGATAGATATTACAAAATATTAAATATTTATAACATCGGTGACTAAATTATAGACCATTCGTGGGCCGTATTGTATCTTGTAGGTCGTAGAAGAGTACCAAGTACAACAAATAATAAAATATCACGCTGAAAATAATTTGCTTCACATAAATGTATACTTTTTCTTTAAAAGATTAAATAATTAAAAAACAATCCACGAAAAGAAAAATATTTTTTTTATTAAATTTATCACAACATCCGACACGTTTAATGTAATTATAAATATATAAAAACATCAAAACACTGATAAAATTATTATGTGCCATTTTTGATTGCTACAGATCAATAAACTAAAAGTAATGAATAATGATATTATGTACTTATACATTATTAGAAACGCGACTGACAAAAAGTTTTGGTTAATTTAAGTCAGTAAATACCATTCGTGGTTAGTAATTAGCACTGAAATAGCATTTTACCGGCGGCACTCATACGATTTCAATAAATGTTGCCTATATACAACTCCTTGAAAATGGTCTGCTATCAACTATAAACGTTACTAATATTTTATGAACAAATAATTATATTATCATATTTTATTTATTTTTTATGAATAAATTTTTCATTGCGACAAAAAAGGTTAAAAATCCATAATCGTACTTTTTCGATAGGTATATTTCATTAAACATTTTAAACTGACAATTTATATTAGACGCAAATCCATATCTATTTATATTTATGAAAATCCAAAATACAGAAAAAAATAGCACCAATGTTTAAAATGTGATCAATGGTTTGTTCTATCATAATAATTTTCGATTCATTAAATACATTATTTCGGCAAACTTTTGACTTGAGACAACAAATCGCATGTTATATTATATATAATAATAAAAATCAATTTCTGAATTCGGAGCGTAGCATTTCAAAAACACGTTTAAATAAATTCGTCCTATGAACAATTGTTGACGAGTCCAATCATTATGGATGTTTAAAAGATTATAATATATTAATATTTCACTGTGCACTGTATTTGTAGGTTATTGACGATTGGATATGATTTTAGGTAGGCGATATAGGTATTGATGAGTTGATATGGCGCAGAACAGGTTTGTGAATTGTGCTGGATACCGTTTAAATATAGTTTATCCGCCCCATGATTATCATTCTCGAATCGCTATCATCTAGACGCCAGACCCCCTAGTTACCGTTTTACTTCGAGATTATTAAATGGGAAAATAGACGCCCCTCGCTTGCTAGAGAGACTCCGGCGTCCGCGTTCACGGACAACACTCAATTTCTGGGCACTTTTTACACATCGCCGGTTTAACTTTGCCTCTGACGCTCCCCTACACAGATTCCTATGCGTATACAATTCGCATACTGTATAAAAAAATCGTACCTTTTTTCTCATTCTTGTCACTGTTACATCGTTCTAAATGTTCTAATACGTTTTTTTTTATTACGTATCCTTTGTTACTATTATTTTAAAATAATTGTATTGTGTTACTATCATTATAAAAGCCGATTGCCGTTAATTTTTAAATTAAACAAATATAATTTGATAATGTCTATTTAAATATTTTGGGTATTTTATTTTTCCAAAACTTCAATTTTCGTTTTACCTCGTTTAGTTAATTATCAAATTTACTCTTATACTCAAGAGTTTTTATGACTATATTTTTTTCAAAAACGTTTATAATTAAATACATTTTTTTAAAATTGATATTAAATTAAAAGCTTAAGCCAATAATTGTTTTCACTCATTGGCATAAGTGATGATGATTTTTTATGAGTGAAAATATCACTTATTTAATACAAATATATAGTAATTATTCATTAGTTCATTACGATTCACGCTCTGAGTTCTCGCGTTTCTAAAAGAAATAATTATACACTCACGATACGTGGAACTGCGAGTGATGTTATTTTCATCTCAATATGTGACAGTGTATAGGGTATATTTAGATGACATTAGATCAGAAAATTAAATGACGATAGACGGATGTCGACTGCAGTCACGGGACTGTGTGTAGTGTACGCGCTGCACAATGTAGGACAACATCATTTCCCAGACCTTAGCTAATTGATCTTAATATGATTCTAAATATAGATTATTGCATTGGAACTCGAAAAGTTTAGATCCCGTTCAGATATTGAATAAAATTTATTCAAATTATGAAATAATATTATATTTTAACTCTAAAAACCAATATCATTGATCTTCATACTGGTTTTAACATAAACAACAATCTATTAAGTTTTTGAGTGCCATAGAATTAAATATTAAATAGCTGCCAAAATTAATAACATACATTTATCACAAATGTATTTATTGATAGTAACGCCCGCGAGGGCAGAGAGTATAATATAATTATATAAATAAATTGGAAGTAACATAATGTGAATAATCAAAAAACTAGTAACAAATTTTCAAGTAACACAATAGAATAAACTAAAAATTAAGTTACAGTTTTTTCAACTTCCTATTATCATAAAAAAAATCGAATTCGGATAGATATCAGATTATAATAATGTACTGATAGAGTACAGAGAACAAAATTGCGGTTACCCGGTTTAATATAAAGTATGATTTTGTAAATAAATGTTGGACAATAATCATCATAGTCTTTTTTTCGGCTACTTGATAGTTTTCACCCGAGTGACGTTCAAAGCCCAGAGGAGACTACTGATCGGTAACGTCGTCGTCTGTTTGGTTTTGGCGTTTTTTTTATTATCATTATTGTGTCTGTATATAATATGATTAGCATTGTAAGGCAACATACTTCCTATCTATACAGTTTCCCCAGTGTCGGTACTTAAATTTCTGTCGGAATCGTCGCAGTGCGAAAACACACGATCGAGTATGATATTAGTAACGTCACACCGGCCGAGCAAGAATAATCGCCAAAAATCGTCCCCGTGGGACGCACCAAAGTCCTAAGAATAATAATTAGTAGCCCCTCGGTAGGGCCGTTTCGTCCGCTGTTAATGTCGTCCGTCCTAGTTTGTAACTTTATTATTGCAATATTATTATTATGCACAGTTGGGCTGCAGTTGACAATGAACATTTGGTTTGTACCTACGTAGGCGTTATTATACGCGTATCTGCGTCATAGGCGCGTTATATCTACTTAAGTTTAAAAACGTAGGTGCAGTGTAATATTACACATTTTAACGACGTATAATTTTATCATTAATAAATAAAATTGTATATCAATGTATACTTTACGAAATCTGTCAAAAATATAATCACGAGTTTAAACAGGAAATACTCTGGCCTAAAAGGTTTGATTTGTATTTGCCTTGATTATCCGACGAGCGTTGTAGGCTTAGGTACCTACACTAAAATGCATAATAGATACTTCCGTGAAATATGAAATTAATAGGTACGAGTTATAGTGTTAATAAGTTTTCTACACTATAATAATATGACAGTTTCAGGAAATTGTTATTACCCCGACCATTTTGCGCATGAAATAAAACCCTCGGATGAATCCAGTCCCATGATTGGCCTATGCATTTGGAGCGAAAATTTAAATTACCATTTTTAATATATCCGTATCTGCGACAGTGAAAAACGCCTCGGATCGTAGAGTTAAAAACCCGAGTTCGAAAATAAAATCACACAACTGCTACACTATATAGATGTGCTGTATACGTACTACCCCATGGCCGATTCGGACATTGGGGGTTGCGTCAACGCGAATCGCCGAACCGCGATAATGACGCTCCGGACACTGCAACCAGGTGCGAGCGCAGCATTATATATTATAAACTGAATCATATTATGCAGTACCGTCGTCGGTCGCGCGCGCGGACCGTGGAAAAATTAATCCCTTTTTGGGCGCGCACGTGTGTGCAATGCATAGTATATATACATGCAACGTTGTATATATACCTACCGCGCACGATATATAATAATACTACATTGTGTATATAAACGACGGCAACGGCGATTCGAGTGTGATATTATTATAATAATATATGCGCGAAAAACCGGAAGCGCTGTACCGGAAAAACTGGGATTTAATTATATGATTCTCGTATATGTGTTTAAATGCGACGAGAGCGTCGGATGCTTGGTTTTCGGACGGGGCGTGGGAGTTACTTTGGGGAGGGGATCGGGGATGGTCGAAACTCGTCCGGCGGATTTTCCAGACGGCCAGATTCCTGTGCAGCAGACCGCTCCGGCTTGCAGCACCCACGTCTCTCAGCCGTATCGTATATGTATATAAAGCTACTTCCGCACCGCACTCGCATCTTTCGAGCCACTAATTTCTCGTGTCGGTCAAACAATTCGTCGCCCTTTACGGATTCGAATTTAATGGCCAAAAATAAAAAGCGCTGTACGCAAGCCGTCACATTTTGACGAGTTACATCTTCTTCCGTCAGACGATATTAATCATATTTCATGTCTGTTATAGGTCGTCGACTCCTTGACTGTGAATTATATAATACATATTATGCGTATTATGGAACTTTGGGCGAACCATGCGCTTCCGGTTTATTTATTGCGTTGTCGAATCATCATGCAACAGCCGTCGCGCGGACCTACAAGAAGAACAAATACGCTTAGTAGGTAGAATGCGTATGCTGCTCTTGGTGACAGCCCGCCACGCCATTAACTAGGAATTTTCCCGGTAGTGGTAGGAGGGCTTATTATACCTATTTAATAACCAAAAAAATGTACTTGCAATGTATTCGCTTCTTAATTTTAAAAATTGAACATTGTATTTCGCTGGATTAAAATGAATTTATTTTTTAATATCCATATAGCGATAGCGGCTGGAGAACAATTTAAATAGTTTACTTCTTTCAACTGATGCCTGCTGAAGCCGATAAAATTGATTGAAGTTGATTAAAGACGTAGATGAAAATACGGTGCGTATTGTTTATACAGTATATTATGTAATATTTGGATACAGTCAGCCTAAAACCGAGAAATGACGAGTTTTATGATGTGGTATGCGTAAATAATTATGAGTAATTCGGTTTCGTCAATTATCTATGTTTTATTTTTTCTACACATATACTTAACTGTTACAGGATAGTTCAAAAATAAAATATTATTTCACTCAAAGAACGGCATACCTATTTCGGCACCAATTAAATGTTGACTACTGACAATTTAATTAAATGTAGAATCGTGATTTGACGTATAAATAAACAAGCAAGAAAATTAGTGAGATCGGGTGATTTTTTTTTTTTTGTATTTTTTAATCCAAAAAACATGTGCACAAGACAATCACTTTTCGACAGTCTTGTGGCGTTCTATATTGGTAAATCTTTGTGAAAAACATGAGTCCAAAGGTCAGACTAAACCGGATAGGTCAAGTCGATTATACTGCCAAGTTTAAATTCCGCGTTTTTTTAATCTACGTCTAAAGTAATCAACGTAGTTTGGCCCGATAGTGTATATTATAAGTGTAGTTGTATAGGACATAGCCACATAGGTTATATTATTATAACCTGCGTGTTTTAAACGTACATAATTATCCAAACTGGTAGATATATGTTATTTAGTGCCTATGTATAATATCTTTATTGTGTGATATGGACAGTCTTGTAAAAAAGATACTTGTAAGATACTAATATTAGTATTCGAATTTAAAAATATTCAAAATTTAAAATACTTAAAAAATACTTTAAAAAAAATTATATTTAGAATACCACAAAAATACTTCAAAAGTATTTAAATACTTGTACTTTACAAGGCTTAATATAGACTATAATAATAGAGGCATACAATCACAATGCATAGAAGTATTTAAAATTATTTTGCTTAGATCTCATTAAGAGTAATTTCTTTGAAAATGAAATCAATTTCGCCGTTACATAAAATACTCGAAAATTAGCTTCTAGTTAATTTAAAACCACAGGTCTAGTTAACGTCAGAGACCAGAGTGACCAAGGTTGTGTTAATATATCTATTATTAATTTATATAATATGGTACAAAGCTCGTTGGCACTAAATATTGAAAGTAAGTTTAGCATTCAAATAGATAACGAGATAATATTAAAAACATTTTCAGAAACTGAAAGAAGAATAAATAATTATTTTAATTTTTGAATAAAAAAAATGTAAGCATTAATAATATATAGTTTTTTTTATATCTTCGTAACTTTTATGATTTTATCCTTAAATAATGCGTTTGTTAAAATAATGACTTGTGTAATTTCTAAATAAACAAAAAGACTGTATTTAAAACACTTAGTATAAAATAATATATTATTTTATGTAGGTACTTAATATTTAATTTATACGGTTTAAAGTAAAATTTTCTTTTAACAAAAAAATCCACCACACTTAAAAAAAAAAAATTAAGCCCGACAATATTTACAATAGAATGATATAGTTAGTTCTCATTTAAAATCAAACATTTTGTACAGCCATAAGACACTTCTTTTAAAGTAAAAATTAGGGTATTTTAAATAGGGATCTGTAAGTTTATTTAAAAATTGCATACTTATAGTGAATTACCTTGTATCATATAAACAGACTTTGGCTGTATTGTCCGTTTTATTGTTTCTATTTACATAGTTCATGAATATACATACAAAATCCCATTTGGTGACTATTGCAATTTCCAAGAAAAACTCCTTGAAACCCCGCCCCTATATCAGTAAGTGCTGTGTATAAGATTTAAGTCTTTTTATATCATTTATTTATCTTCGTATATACTATAATCAGATGAGCTATTATACCTATTTGTATTATATTATAATGAATAAATTGTGTTCAGTCGTCTAGACTATAGAACAGTCGCCGGGGTCTCTTAACTTTTTTAATCAAGGACCATATAAAAATTAAAAAACTATTTACAGCTCAAAACGTATAATACGGATTGTTAGCGGTTGTTTTTACGAAACGTCGTTGTTTAGAGACAAGTGCAGTAAAATATATTTAAATCTAATGCAGTGCATTTTCTCCATACTCACACCGATTTATTGTAGTTATTATATGCGCACCTTGTACTCTATTAAAGTCGTTAATAAAAATTAACAAGATAATATGAATAGTTTGTTTTTGAATTATTCATTAGTTTTTGATGACTTTTTTTAGATGACTGTAGGATATATTATTCGAACTGCTTCGAAAACTCATCTGAAACACGTGTTTGGGCACAGACCTCTGCAAGTATAGAGTGCATATATACATAAATTATTACATTAATAATAGGTGTATTATACGTCAATCTATGCAGGAGTATACAGACATACAGAGAAAAATATGAAATTGTAAACAACACGCCGCTCGGCCGCCGTAGAGACACGTGTCGGATTACGACAACGTATTTAGGGAGATTGTGCTTGGGGATATATAGTCCCAAATAATTTATATGTATAATTGTTTTTTTTTTTCGTGCTTCAGTTATTAATAAGCGTCCGAATAAAAACTGTTTACTGATCGGTACAAAATTTCTAAAAAATGACCTGGCACCATTATTAACACCTGAACATTTAGATCGATGAAATTTGTCAAGGGGCTTAAAGCTCTATGATGTTTATACACCCTAGATTATTCGAAATATCAATGAATAAAATGTCGATTCATCGGGTATTATAGTATAGTACCAACCATAAAAAAAGGTTACAATAACATATAGCATGAATAACATTATCTACAAAAAGTTCATATAATACGATCAAAATAAATATCTTTTCATCTGTAGTATATTTCATCTTTAACCCGAGTGGCCAAGTTTAATTAACAAAAATTTGATATTTGACTTTTAAGTAGGTACTACACATAAATTACTAAATCAGCCTTGAGGGGTTTTTTTTTAAATATGAAAACAATATTTAGTATTAAAATATACCATAAAACATTGTACTTTACGCTCTAATACAGCAATGATTTTTTAAAATTATACTTCAAAAACATATTAATTAGAAAGAAAGTTTTCGACAGGGACAAATAATGTGAGACACTAGGGCTCATAATATATACTCGGTAGAATTGATAGGATTCTCGAGACGTGCGCTGTGACACAACGCACACATTATAATTAAACTTATCGTCGAAAGGGTTGTATATATACATTCCACTCAAGGGGTGACTTTTTTCCGACAAATATTTTTATTTTACCGAAATTATAATAATGGAAGAAACGGCGCTCATTCGCGTTGTCTATGTGTATAAAGATGTATATATGTATACATTATGTACGCGGCGTAACCGAATTAGCCGCTTGGCCCGCGGAGAGAGTGTTTTGCCGCGCCCCAAAAATGGATATTATTATTGCTTCCGACGGTGTCGTCTCGTGTGTCTGGCTAATACAGACGTATAATTGCGTTTGTATCCGCGTAAATATTCATTAAACCACCGTTAACACCCTTTCGAATATACAAGTGAAGGCGGCATCGGTAATGGTGCCACGGAGTTCGTTGTACCTTATATTATATATATGTATATATATATATATTATCGATGATTACAAGCCGGCGGCGGCAAAGTCATCCCTTTGACGACGAGGTGTGAACCGATGGCGGACAAATCCGTTTTGCTCTCTCCGACATGACTCGAGTTTCGGTTTCCTTTTATTAGCAGATATAGCTGATACACACATATCAGTATAATACGTACCACCTACACTAGTACACTATACACTACACTACACAGTGCACACTCACTTTGTGCGCTTTGTTGTCACGGGGCTCTTACCACGGCTGAATAGGTGATTACCACCGAAGGCCAATTTAATTATAACCATCATCGATTAGTCAATCTGAAACTATTTACCTGCCAAAGTTGTATAATATAATGATTAATGAGTAATTATGATGTACCTATGTGACAAAGTATACTTACTATACCTATTATACTTGTGTGACAGTCGGTTGTAACCCGCAATATAAACGAAAAATATTCGATTTTCGAAAGCTAAAACAAAAGTTGCGTTTCAAACTCTCCTTAAGATTTGAGAAATATATTGGTTTAACTTAAATTAAACATTTTTCATGTAGTTTTTGAATCTAATAAGGACAAAGAATTAAAAACGCAAATTTACAGTATATAATAAATATATAATATATACAATACTTATTCCCGTCCACACGCACTCAGTTGCCCATTAAAATGACGCATCTTATATGTTTCAAATTTTGTTCAATTCGTTGTATAATACTTGTTCGCAGACGACACGACGTATCTTTTATACTGTATTATATGCATATTTACCGATTATTTAAACAATAAGTAACTATCGGTTGTTAATTAACTTATAGAACCGGGAGTAGGCTTAACATTTTTTCCGTCTGAAAAATCTGAATTTGCTTAGCAAAATTAGCAAATTTAGAATTCCTGATGGAAATGTATTTATTGCGAACAAAAAAGCCTATATTAAGTATATATTGTGTGGTGTGTATGTATCGGGTGCAGGAGTAATGTACGTTGTTTTTTTACCATTATATTTAAAGTAGATTATCGTTGCCTTTTTTTTTTACAATAAATTATCCACTTTCGATTGCTTAACATTTATTATATGCTCTTATACGGGTATATTTTAGTAAGTTATTATAATAATAGGTCTCCACAACAAATTTTACACGATCATCACAGCATTGTTTTGAAGTTTCATATGCGGTCAGCATTTAAGTGATTAAATGCGTTATTGGATCGCTTGATAGAAACGATGGATGCTTATGAATTATTAATATTCACCGAAATCCTCACTCCCACGCATCGGGATATGTCGGAACCCTCCTAGTCGGGGCAGTCTTACGACCACCTCTCTATATCAGAGCTGCAGCGTGCCGGCGTTTATGTGCGCGCGTGTGTGTGTCTATGTCCGTATCGTGTGTATATAATATATACATATATACTATTCGCACATTAACAGGGTTAGACTATTATAACACACTCACACATATATATATACTTTATGGACGCACTGCATTATGTACATTGGTGGGAAACGCTGCAGCCGACGGGTTAAAAAGTGTAAACGACAACATCGACGGTCCGGCCACCGCTGTGCTGTATTATTATTATTATGCGCTGCGGCTCAGTAATGAAATGGGATGAATTTCGGATGCAAATTACTGTGCAGTGTAAAAAAGCCGTGCGTACACCGGAAGCCGGTTAATGAGTGTGTCGGCCCGGGGCAGGGTTTCGTTTTTCGCCCGTTATCGCCGTCGTCCGAAAATCGGTAAATCTCGTTCGCCTCCGGGCGGGGTCAGGTTATTTGGCCCCCTCGACCGCCGCCTCGCGCAGTCGTTGTTTACTGGCCGCGGGTCAATTTGGTACAGTTGGTCGCTTTATTTTTTCCCTCTATTTTTTTTTATTTTTATTTTTTACTATATATACGCTATTATTATATTTGTTCGTTCGCGTCCCCTTTGTGTCACCTTTATACTTTCGCGCAAAAGGGACGACACGTTCATTACGCCGAGCTCGCGATGCGCGTACCCGTGTATATGTATATATAACATGTATATACGCACACGGCGGAGCGCGATCTTCAAAGGCCCGTGAAAACCGAGCGCGGCCAAAGGGACGTTGATTTTCCGGAACTGCGGCAGGAAGGGACTTATTTTCCAGCAGCCGTCGTTATAAATGGACGCAGCGATGACGACGGATATATACGGGCGGCCGAACTCCGGAAGTCGATACATATAATATTACTGCTTTGTGTATATACCTATAGATACGCTATACAGAGACTGACGAGTTGTCACAGCAAACACATCCGCATTATTCGTGTATTGTTATTTTTGCTCGCGGAATCCATGTATCTATATCATAATAATAATATATTCAATGTCGGAAGAATTGTGCAAAAAGCTATTGATTCGTCTATAAAATGCCTCGAGGCGAGTCAGTGTCGTAGCTCGTGGATTTAATCATTACATTAGACAACAATGACCTTGGCTGAAGCTGATAAAATATGCAATCGGAACTTAATTAGGTTCATTTATTCGATATTTTTTGGCATTTTTTCTAATGACAAAGGTACCTACGTCTATCAATATATATGTTATGGTGTATTGTGCGCTCAGTTGGTGAATGCCAAGTCACCAGCTACAGTATAAGCTATAGAGTATAAATAATATCTGTATAAAATACATGGCATTTAATTGAATTAATGAATTATTATATCAGTGATAGATATTACATTTTTTTTTGCACAATGAAAATTGACTCTGATGTAGGTATATAAAAAAATGTTTAGTTATTGTGTAAATCAATCGCAAACAATGATGTATAACTGCAATGAATAACAATAGCAGTATTACGAGCAATACGAGCCCGGGCAAGACCTTTTATCGAGGTATAATATTATAACAGTTGTTGGATAAGGTAATAAAATATTTTATCGAAATTATTAACTTGCGCAATAGGTATCTAATATTTTACAGATAGTATGCCTGCTATATACTATTATACAGTGACTTTCGCGTTATCCAAAGTTTATATTTAAATAAAACGAAATCGATATTACCAAAGTCACCAGTATCGTTAAGTACCTAAATTTCGACATTCAATAGTTAATGTTTATAAACAGTACAAGTTTAATCAATACTTCAACATACTACCAGTTGCAGACATTTTCAGTAACATAAATATAAAACTGTTATACGTCACATTTCTGTCCACGATTTCGATGTGTTATATGTCGCGTCGTATAAAACTATTAAAATACGGTTTTTGTGCGAACTGAATTATCACATGTCATTATTCATTAGTCGATTTGTGGAGCACGTACTTATAATTTAACAATCATACGATTTTCCGGAATGTAAATGATGTTCGAACATTAATATTATTATAATGTGTAGGGTTGGTACACATTTTTTAAACTTCTCGTCATCGTACATACTCTTGCACACACTCGCACACACACATATATATATATATAGTATGTATTTATGGAGAAAGAGTGGGTAGTTATTGTTTCAATTACACGCACATTGGCGTATATATATATAAATAATATTATTTGGAAAGAGGAAATTAGTTGAATATGGGGACGTTGTCTGCGAGAAAATTTCTTATCAAGACTCTCGTATATACACATATATATATATATATAAGTGTACAGCATGCGTATAACACCGCCGTAACAAATTCTAATAAGTATTCCCGGCGCAATAAGCGGTACGATACGATGGCGACGACAAATAAGAAAACTTTTAATTATTGCCTACTGCTCGTTGAGTCTCGTTCGATGTGTATACCTGCCAAGTTATTGAAATACGCCATGAATTATTCAAACAATATAGTTATTACGGTGTAATAACTTATGTAAATATACGTATTATTTTGGATATGCCACAACGTTCCGGAGGTTTCGTGAATCGTCTACAACAGCTGTCTCGAGTATTGTGTTATATTTGAGAGAGGGGCCGGGACAAGCTGCAGCCGAGTCTGCGTTTTTTAATTATCACGTCCACGAGCCACGACAATAAAATACGGTGGTAAAATACCTATATATTATATTATTATAGTTGGAAATCGTGTTAAGAATAACAATAATAATGTAAGAATAAAATAATAAGGTATAAAATCGAGTACAGATTAATACCTAATATACCTTCATACATTATGCGTACTAATAATTGCGAAAGAGCGTGTGTGTGGACATGTCAGTAAATTTTTTATTAAAAATGTCCCCGTACTGATTTAGTCAGTATTTTGGAACTAGGATTTTTTTAATAAAAATAATTCCGGAAAATTTAAGTTTTTAAATTATGTTGGAAATATTGAAAATTTGCGAAAATTTGAAATAAGTATTTATAGTGTTTTGTTATTCCAAAGAACATAAAATAATTGGAATACGTGTTTTTAGTTTCTATAAAGTTATTATTGTATCTACATACGAGTTTTAAAATTTGTTAGTTACATGGTATCTATTGCCAAGACAGTCGCGATAAACGAATAAAAGAAATAATCAAATATATTTTACATACATCAGTAAATAATTATGAAACTATATTATTTTTATAATGTATAAAAATTATAATCATCAACAAATGGAATTTGATTATGAAACTCTTTTCTCGGATATTCTAGACGAGACGACTTTTATGATTTCAACTTTCGTAATTTGATCCCTGATTTCATTCAACTTATCGCCAATTTAATTCTTATATAAAAACATCCTAATTTTTGTTTTATTAAAAGAAAATTAAAAAAAATGTAAATGATTTTTATTTTAAAGAAATCTATAATTTTAAAATTGAACCTGAGCTAATCTCGGTCGTCTGGTACTATTTATACATAACAACTGCGTGTCCTATTACGAGAGAGAATTATAATTAAACGCTAAATCAGTGTGCGAATAAAGAGTCTTGTTGTTATTTTCCAAGACGGTCATATTTGCAAACGGGCGAAGAAATGAAATTTATTCACTGGAATTTTATTTTTTGACGAGATATTTTTATAACGTCTCCGATTATAAAACGAAAACAACGAAAGGTATTTGCTCCGCATGTTGTGTGATTTATGACGAAACTCTCGGCCAGTCGTAATATAAATAACGATTGTATTGCTTCCGTTTCGAAATCGTTTGCCTACAATCAATCATTGCGTGCAGCAGGACTGTTTGAACAAATAAAATTAATTGAAATTCAAACTCCCGCGTTTACTGAACACACACATATTTTATATATATATATAAATGTATATGTAGATTATAATCAGATGGCGGTCGGCGGCCGTTATTGTTGTTTCCTTCGGCGTTTGTTTAAAGAGATTGCGAGCGGGTTATTAGTCAACAAAACGAGTCAACAAGCGCTCATCGTGTATAATATCATCTCATATACCTGCTTCTTGTACTTCGACCGTTTTACGGAGACATAATTAATTAAGAATTTTTGAATGTCTCGTATCTCGTTTATATAAAACTTCTATTAAAATCTCCGCATGGTCACAGATTTGCGGGGACAATGTAAACTATCTTTTAAGTTTAAAATCGCCCGTTTTATTTCTTTTTTGTGAAAAAATATTTTGGGGAATCACGCCTAGTTTTCAAACACAGAACTGTCTCACGAGTTCGAACTACAAATAAATTACGTGTTCGGTCGGAGTTGTTTGGTCTGTTTGGCTCTCGCGGCGTACCTACCTATAAAACACACACACAATAAATATATTCTATCTACACTAAGTCGGTAATAATATCGTCGACCGCGTACATGCACATTGGTGCATTCGATGAAAATCTTTATTGTTAAAGTTCTGTTAGCCTGGTGATTATAACGAATTACTTCTTAATAACCATATAGGTATTTAACTACAGATAATTACTATACCATAAGTTATCAAATAAAAATACAATAAAAATTAATAAATCATCATGTTTTATCAACTATATATTCGTATCATTTTATCCTATACTCAAAATAATTTATAAATTGTACTGATTTTATAACTGTGGAGGTATTAAGCACTAAGCCGCACTCAACTATACTCTTCAAATTTTACCCATATATTTATGCGAATATCGGTTGCGTGGACTATCATTAATCCAATCATTACTTGTATGGTATAATTTAAATCATCACATGAAAACGGACAAATCGCGGCGTATTAGACTTAGGTATATTGTTCTAGCCTAAAGCTGTGCATACCGCGCATACTAATTGCCTCCTAAAGTAAATGAATTGCCTCCCATCACTTTTGCAATAAAAAGGTTAGTATACACTATAGGTGTCCCCCATATAGAATTAAATAGTGGTTCATAAACTTTACTAAAATACACAACCTAAATAAATATATTTATATATGTATGTATTATATTGTATATACAATATTGTGTTATAATATTATGAAAATTAAGTTTACACTTTAACAGTAATATATGTAATTAAAATTTAAAATTAATTAAACAATTATTAAAATAAGATTATACAATGAGTAAACGATTGTTAGAAATCAATACTATAACGATAGTTGATCACATACAATAACACAATCTGGCTTAGGTCAATCGGAAGGTAAATTGTACAATGATTATAGAGATTTTTGCCTTCGGGAGGCTACTAATATATACGTTCGGCGTCCATGTACATATATTATTAAAGTATTACACAGCGAAACTTGTGCTCGACACGGACGGCGGTGAACAACGCGGACCCAACTACAGAACGACCCTCTTCCGTTAGCTCAATACAATAATGTCCGGTTTTCCAGTGGCATTTCACGAATCGCCGCGTAACTATATAATATATATTGACTGCAGTCATTTATAATACTCAACTGCTGCAGCGGTCGCGAGTCCGAGTCGTCGTTGTAGACACCGCGGACTTGACGCTTTCCGAATGCGCGTACTGGGACTCGTCGTATGGAACTTTGCATCGCAAAATCGGCGGAAATCGCGCCTAAGACATTAATGCGGCAAATCCCAGGAATGCAATATATAATATATACTATGCGCGCGTATATACGATTCCGGCGACCCTGTAACTTGCATTTCGAGAGGGTTTCCGCTGATATTCTCCGATTTATAAATTAATCCACTTTCGCGACGTCTATGATAACTGTACACTGCAGAGCATCGGATTACTAAATATATATATACATAACAATACGTTAATAGTGCACTGTAAACGTACACGCGCGTATCCGAGTGTAAAGCGATTGTTTGTGTGTTCACATAAGTCTCGCGCACAAGTATGGTCGGTCGGACGCGGTCGACATAAATCGAACGGACAGTCACGCAGCATCGCGACGGCAGTCACCCGTTTTCTCCTATACATATATTAGGGTGACAAGGGCAAAAAATTGTATTTTCTCATGGTGTCATGTAAGTACTTAAATTACTAATTTATATATGGTAAGAAAGTCTACGGATAATTTAAAGGGAAAATATTAATTTTGTAATTTGTATACATTTTACATAATGTATAAATACAAAAATATCATATAATAACGTAAAAAAATAATCACCTTACAAAATGTCCCATACTTTATTTGGATCTGAATATTTTTTTTGGTGTTGTTCAACTACACACTCTCAAAAAATACGGCTACTACCATTGAATGTTTGACCCGACGAAATTCCACGTTCGGCGACGTCATTCACTATACTTTCAGATTTTGAACTCTTAAATACGACCGTCAACAAAATATTTGTTATTTTCCAAGTACTAGGATGCTAATTTAAAAAATCTTGGAGTATATTTGAGACTGTAAATAATTTGAGGGTATTCTTAGAAACAAAAATACGATTTCACTATTTGAACTACAGCCATCTCAACTGTAATTTATTATTATTATTTATTTTTTATTCTTTCCCGTAAAAGGAAGTTGATATCTTTTTTCACTACCTAATGATTTTACCATATTTACTTTCATCTCAGAAGATACTTTGCTGTCAAAAGGGACTAATCCAATAAGCGAGACGCTCAAGTATCATAAATGTCTTGAAGAACTTTTGGTAGCGGCATCGCCTACAACTTTATTTGATTTTACGTTTTTACCGAGTTCATTAAAAAAATTAATGTGTATAAATGATTGAAAGAAATTAATTGTTTTCCACGACAATGGATATTCTTATATTTAATGTAAACAAAATATTTTTATTTTAACTAAAATTTTAGTTGATAATGATGACAATTATCAATATTGTTAGGTGTAGCTTTTTTAGCTTTTTTTAAATTATAATTTTACTATGAAATTATTGCCTGTTTTCATTAGAAAATTATAACATATACTAAGCACTGATATCCGCATTTATTCCTTCCCTTATTAGAAATAGCAATCTTTTTCTAAACGTCAACATGTTTGGAATAATATATATATATTATATACATAAAATAAATCACATGGCGTCGTATATTATCAAACCACCCCCGACGCCACAAATACCACTGCCACCTCGTCATCATTTCTTATTCGTACGCGCCTGCGATATTGTTATAATCCTCGTATCAGCGATTTGCAACGCGCGCGCCACACCATTCACCCGTTGGCGTCATTAACGACCGTTGAGGGGTCCCACTATAGCCGTCGTCGAGAAATTCTATGGTCGCCGCCGACGTTGGTATTAATATAATGTATAATACGCTGCCGTATCTTTACGTCGTCGTTATTATATTACTTAGAGATACACGTGTACGTGTAAATAACAATAATATATAATAATTATTGTACGTACATGTGTGTGTGTGTGTGTGTGTGTGTGTGTGAGTAAGACCCGGAGCGCGACCGGACCGAGTGCGATGCCCCGATGCCCGAGGGAACCTCCGCTAGCACGCCCTTACCCACTTGTTTCGATTCTGCATAATATAATAAACTCTCGATAAATTTGCTCGTTGATATTATAATACTGCGCACACCCACACGCATACAATATATTACTGGCTCGGGTCTAGCGAATATTACGATATATTAACGTTCAATTTACATATATTACGAAGCGTCAATATTATATCATATATATATATATATATATATATATATATATATTATATGCTTCATTTAGTACTAACTACGGGGTAGTTATTTTATTTTTAAATACAACAAAGCGCATAAATTTGATTAAACCGAGAACCAATTTAAAAAGAAAAAAAGGTAGGCGAGTGGATATCGTTCTGCTGTACATTAGGTGTCGAGTGGGTCACTGGATTTGGGTGTGTTAAATTTGTATTCAAGGATATATCATCGTATACGAAAAACGATTCTGAATGGAGATGGTTTGTTAGTCTATATCAGCAAATATATTTGTTT
Organism: Rhopalosiphum maidis; assembly: GCF_003676215.2. Lineage (NCBI taxonomy): Eukaryota > Metazoa > Arthropoda > Insecta > Hemiptera > Aphididae > Rhopalosiphum > Rhopalosiphum maidis. The sequence continues at coordinate 59,419,966 of NC_040877.1, forward strand.
TTGATATAGCTATTTAAGTAATTTATTTTACTTTTAGTAATTATAGCGGATTGATAACGATTTTTCCGAAATTAGTGCATTTATTATTATATAATTAGTATTTAATTATTATGATAATATAACATTTTTATACCATATCAACTTACATAATATATAACTCACAATTTAATAAAATATTTCTGTAAATTATATAAAACAGTATAAATTGATAATGATATGTTAAAAGAAATCAAAAATGTAAATTTGTTTAGTTAAATTCATAATTATAAAATATACGTGAAAGTTTTGAGTGCCCCACGAAAAATGTTTTTAAATCACATAAAATAATTAATAATTATTTATCGCTTAAATAAATATTTTTATCCATATTTGAATTTAATAAAATTTCTGTAAAAAGTAATTCCCTTTATAAATTTATTATATTTTGATGATTTTATGATAGTATGAAATATTTATGAGACATTTTGTATACAATAATATTTGCATAATTTGCAATTTTTTACGATTTTTACGAATTTTATCAAAAATCTAACTTCAAACGTGTATAAAAAAAATTGTGCTTTATGCATATTTAATATTATCATACAAATATAAGAACAACATATGTGGATTATTTGGATTCTCGCATTCGATTTTCAATTATTTTGATCAAGCAAATAATTTTTTTATCAACAATTATAGAAAAAAAACCTAAAAACTTTGAAATTTAGTCATGTGTATAAATATTAATAGCATAAAAATAGTCTAAATATTTTGAAAAGGTTATCATATAATATTATAATCTTTATTTTTTTTAAATACAATAAAATATCAAAAATTGTTTGAAGAAAAATAATTATTTTACAGGTAAATACAAATGTTGTGAAAAGTTGAGTTTCAATCTTAGATAATTAAATATTAAAATATATTAATTTTTATGAATATACAACTATAAAATAATTTTCCAATTTTCATGATTTATATGAATTTTGTCTAAATTCTATCATTAAAGGCGTATAAACATTATTGTAACTGTTGATTTTGATATTTTTTTATTGAGAAATTAACAACTTATGAGGAGCATTTTTACACGTGGTTAAGGAATTATTTGTCAAAAGTTATAATATCTATACCTATAATTATATATGACTTACAAAGTTAAAAATACACAAGGTTTTAGTACCTACAGAAACTATTGTAGTTGTTATTATTGTTTAATAAATAATGTTATCGTATTCTATGAATTTAAAATTTGGAAGAATTATTTAAAATCAAAAAATAAATGTATTGTCTTGTTTATTTTTTTTATGGCTCCTACGTTATATTTAACCAAAGGACTATTACATAGCTAAATCCACCTTTGTATACATCACATACAATTTAGAGGTTTGCAGAATAGGTAATAGCAGTTACCTAGTTGAAGAGTCATGTTTTATTATTTTCGCTTTAATCTCGACGGTTGTATTTCAAACTATTTGATTTCATATAACACTATTATTTATATCAGTTTTATTATTATTAAGGTTAAATGAGATTACAAAACGTACGATGATAATAATATATAATATTCTACTCTGTATGTATTATATATACGTGATATTTTATTACAAGTTTTTACGGTCTGTAAACACATAAAATAATGTACGGTGTGTGTAGCCGGTTATTAAATGGATTTAGAGTCGTATCGTCGGAGTACACTGTATATAAAATACAAATATTTCGCGGATTTGCATAATTTAGGGGTCCGCGTTTGGCGGGCAAACAGCAGAGCCGCGAGTCGGTTGGCGTAGACACGCATACGTTACAGCAGCGGTCCTCGAACACACGACAATGCGTTATGTAGAATAATGTAATAGGATTCACGTGTAACTAAATTATGGATTTTCGACACGTCGTGTACATTATAATGGAGGTGTTCAATACGTTCGTATTATATTATATTGAAGCGCAGTATATTATTATTATTATCATCGTGTATCGAAGTATTGCGTAGGTATACGCGTATGTGAAATGTGCAACAAGTCTATATATACACATCATTCGATTTGTACCGATATTGATTTTGATTTTCAAAACGTGCGTGAACAAATACTGCTGTAATAATAAAATATTTCATAATTTGTTTTTTACATGCACGCGTAACGTTTTTCATGGATGAAACATAACGTGGTAATCTTTCACGCTCTAATTTCGATACCTATATGTACATAATAATATAATCTAAAGATATTTCGTCTTGGCCATCAAAAAAAAAAAAAAAAAAATAAGTATTTATATACATATGTAACGATTGCTTATATGAATTCATATACGTAATTTGTATACGTTAAATCTTTATATATATACTGTTATAGCTATATGTCCATACGTACTTAAACACGTTAGACGAGTATATATTTAACTGCATTGGCCATCACTTCTTAAACTCATCACGCTCTATTAATTTATTTTCTATTCGCAAACTATACTTAATAGGTATTCGACACCCGACACCCTATTGAGTATAGACAGTAGTTAAGTGTGGAACAAATAAGTTAGTTGAAAAAAATTTAATTTATAATATTTTAATCGGTAAAAAACAATTGCATACCAATACCTTATTTTATATTATTATACACATGGCCTGTATTTATTAAATTTGAAGTCTATATAGGTATGCAGTTTAACAACAACACTATATGCATACGCATCCATTAGTTTCCGGTTCTGAATTCGCATTAACGGACAACAAAATCGATTTCAATTGAATTTGAACGCAGCTTAAACAAATTAAATCTCGTATATAGGTACATATAGCGAGAAAGTGCACAAAGTGATGTATACAGTGCATTATATAGACAACCCGATTAGATTTCCCGTTTTAACCCCATTTTACACTCCCGGAGTTTGTTTTGTACGTTTTATGTGTCAGATTTAACGTAACCGAAAACAATATACTTAAGTACGTGTGCAGTTAGTTAGTGTTCATCAAGAGATGTTTATTCTGTTCGCTCCAATTCACTTGCTCGTGTATATTATAATACATACATTTATATACATGTATATTATATACTAGTGTTGTTATATTTCACTCTGGCTCCAGCACAGAGAAGGGGTTGCTAAATTAACATTTTCGTTGGGTCTAATTCGTTTTTGGTCATATAAGGGTCTACTGAGGATCAGTATAGACTTAAGATTATTTAATCACGACACCCACAGCGTCAGGAGCCGTGAAGTCAAAACAAAAGAGTCAACCTAGTATATACGTGCTATTAACGGCTTCCAATGCAGCAGTGCGGATTCTCGTTTAAATCAGTATTCTGTCGCTGTTTCTCGTTTTAAAATGCCCAATAATTCAATAAAATTATACAATAATATACTATAACATTAAGTGATGATGTTAAAGTATATTATTATTTCACATAACGTGTTCCGTTCAACGTAGTCATTGAGCTTTTTTTTATAACGTTTTAGGTGTCACGTAATTTTTCGATACTATATATTTGTAGTTTAAAATTTCAAACACAAATATTAAATTTAGCCTTTAATTAATGTTCTAAAGGTAAAGGTGTTATGCGGACAACGCGCATCATATTCATACATCATGCTTTCATATTCCAGCCCCTGTATAATGGCGTCATTCACTGGACCAATGATTGCTCTATATAATAATCATAATCTGCATTATCATTATCAGTTGGATATATTATTAATCCCGTCGCATTAGAGGATACGTACAGGACACGGTGGCTTATTAAACGGCCGTCTATTTTCATAAATTTAACGATAATAATAGTAATAAAACGGTCCGAAAACCTCGGAGGGCGATATGATAATTTATTTAACACACGTGCGTGTTTACTAAGCATACTCGCCACCATTTTACCATCTAATAATACATTTTTTCAAATTCTGATATTCAAAATTGTTGAATGTATTTCAATACCATATTTTCAAATACTTGAGATTTTTTTTTCTACTTAAAAAGTGTCAAATACAAATTTCTGTTTTTTAAATGAAATCCCACCATTTTTCACTGTAAATTATTTGATGGATAATTTTTTTTAAACATTTTGACATTTGTTTCTACACAAAACACTCCTTTAGTAGGATGTATTTATGTTTACAATTAAAAAAAAAAAAAAAAATTATATTTTGGACAATTGTATTATCGGAGAAGAAAAAGTGGGTTAGTATAATATGCTTGGCGAATCGTCATGTACATATTATACATAGTAGTATTATATTATGCAAAATACTCGTGAATGCATTTGTCGTGCACACGCTACACGTACGCGGCATGTGTATATCGATCGTATAATATTATTATGTCGCTAATAGCCGGTCGGTCGCTGACCAGTGCTATCTCACACGCATCTATCATTGTATATTTTATACACATATTATTTGCACTGCACTCGAAACGACACGCGGCGGCGGAGGCGGTAGTATATCTGTCCATCTGCAATAGCAGAACTTTTCCCATGTGAATATTGTATAACAGCTACATAACGCGTATAGTATTGTACACATATCGTCGCGGGTCCCGTTATCACGTCCAATTCGTCGTTACGGGTTAGTAAAAATATTATCATTATCGACAAACCTTGGGCTATACCGAACCTGAAAGGTTTTCGCATCGCCCACACACATATAATACGCAATATAATATATATTTACGGGGATGTGTAGCAGTGTGCGGTATACGGCGTGCGTGTACGCGATGTACAATAATTTGTAATATATTATATTATTATTGTTACTATCTGCGTTACAATATTTGTTGATAACGGCGCCGGACCGTTGTGATGAGATTTATCGCCTCGGAAAGTTTTATTGCTCTCTCCGCGCAGTATATTATAATATTATGTACATACCGATTCGTATACGATATATTATTTTGCAGCCGATTTGACTCTTTTGTAGCACACACGGGCAAGTGTAGTGCAATTATAATGTAACGTCATTAAAACACGTGCGAATGTATAATAATATGAATACATGTATAACAATATAAAACATTAATCCGTGATTCCTAATCGGCGAAACGATAATATTATTATGTTATAGTAATAAATCCTATCTTTCGACTTCGGTCTTAAATAAACCGGAAGTTTGGTTCGTATATTTTCAGATCACAAACCCTGCATGACCATTGACCATAATATGTTATACACATAAGGGCAGAGTGCCCGAATATTGGATAGACGCCTAAAATAGAACACCAAAATATCTTCTTAAGAAATGGACGTACTGATTAAATGTTATGATAAATATTTTCAAACGTATTTGTTTACTATAAATGGTAAGGTACGGTATCAGTTTGTTGTTAATTACCATTTACCATAGTAATAACCACGGTTTAAGAGTCTATCTTAAACCGCGGTAATGTATAGAGTTAACGTTTTATTTGTAATCACTGGTAACAAGTTTTGAGTTTTTTTTAATGTTATTTACGAATGAATTTTTCGTTTACAAGGTAAGTACATTTTATAATATGTTATAAATGGTTTAATTTAACCTGTACGTTATGTATTTTAGTTTTGACTAACTTAAAATTTCTTAAAATTGGACACAATGATAGTTCTAATATTAAATACCCAACTTAAACAATATACAATATGCAATCCGTCTAATCATCTTCAAAATTTATTTTTTTTAATAATAAAGTTCATAATTTTTAAAACAGTTGTAATTATGATAATTACTATATATTGATTATTAACACGTAAAGTTTTAGTTTTGATTTTAATGTAAATAAACATCAAATGTTTTCAACTGTATTAATGCATTTTTGTATAATATTGATCACCCAATATTAGGAACTTAATTTAAAATAATATATTTACCAAGTTTTCAAAATAATTTTCAAGATTATAAATGTACTTCTCTAAACCAATAATAAACAATATTACCCTTGATGGTAGCATGTTCCTTCGTAACTTCATCCGATGGCTGCATCATTCATTGTCCAATTACAATATTAGATCAGATCTGACATTAGTTCCTCGTCTGCGGACAGACCAGTTTTTTTATATCTAATAGCCAAGTTCGCTCCTTATCTGATGTCTTAAATGTTCTTCTCGTCGAATGAGAATAGATACATTATTTTTTGGAATCCCGTTGATTACAATTTTGTTGGTCGTTTAAGGTGTTCCTCGGCTTGCCGGATGGCAGTTCTATACTTATAAAATATATAATTCTTTTTTTCTAAAATTTTGGACAATGCATCTAATCATGTGAAAAAAAATAATATTTTCGAAAAAGTTATAACTTTTTAAATAATAAATGTAAACACCTCAATAGATCTGCTTGTATTAGGTATATTTATGACAGATAATACGACTTTCACAAACCTAATCGATAAATGCAAAAATATAATAACGAATTTTACAAGGGTTTTTTTTAATTCCATCGGGTTTCAAAAAAACGTCAAAGACCGAAACTCGACAAGCAGATTAGTGACCGGCTGACTATATATACTTACTTTGATGTTCACCCCAGTTTTATTTTATTAAAAATTTTGATTTTCAATAAAGTTTGCTTCTACTCTGAGTAGTACATATATTGCTGCTTTAATGCTTATTCGTTTGAAAGGACGCGGGGACACGACGAAAAAGTAAACAACTGAGATGAAAAAAATTGTCTCACCTTCCCATCCCTAAAGTACCCTAAAGTGGTGTAACATATTTTATACCGATGGTAAAATGTGGTAATTCGGTGCCCGCGGGTCTTAGCTATCTTAAAAGTTGTATTTATGTATATATTTTTTTTATTTTAAAGGGAGCATTAATTAGGGAGCACGAATTTATTACTAGAAGGGAGGATTTAAATGCGGGCAGGACAAATTAAACATTCAGTTTTTTTTTGTTTAAATGTTATTATTTGTTTTAATCTTATTATCTGTATTATAAATAAAATTGTATATGAATTAAAATCTCGTGGGTAAATATATGTTTATATTTGTAATAGCCAATAAAGTATTAAAAATAAAGTGAGTATGAAGTATAATATATAGATTGTTCAGGAACGTGATCTCATTATATGTATTATATAAACTTAATACTGGGCGATTCTTCTAACAGTAAAAATTTATTATCATATATCTCGAAAAGAATTAAAGTTTTTGAAAATACTTTTTCATATTATTTGAAGTCGTTAAAAAATAATTTTTTTGGAACAAAATTATACTTTTTCAGTTGATTTCAAATAATGTTGGTAAATTATAATCAAAAACTTTAATTCTTTTCAAGATATAAATAGTATATATTTCTATACAAAAAAAAAACATCCTATAATAATTGGAGGGCTGTATAGTAGCAGGGTGATGCCGAGTCCAGGGGACATTTATTAAAATCGTTTATTGTGCTCATCAAAGCTATCATTTGTGTATAGCCATCAATATAGGGTGTGAAATCATTTTGTATGTGCAGTGTAAAAAAAAAGGACTAGGGAAGTCGGTATCTATAATTTTAGCTGGTCTCATGGCTTAGCTTGTCGAATATGCGATACTACGAGGGAGCCGCCTTTGTGCATAGTAGATTGGATTTCTCTGCACGCTCATTCGTATGGACCCATATATTACAATATTCACAATATTATATTATACCATACGTGCAGTCACATGCGTTTCGTTTTTTTCATAGATTACACTCGTTGATTGATCTCAGCGATTTGTTTGTAATGTTTTTAAAATTAATTTATTGTTCATTGTCATTATAAGTAAAGAATATTAAAATGTTAAAAAATATATAATACATTTCATACACTATTATAGGTATTAATATTTACTTGATAATAATTTTCTCTTTATACACCTATATCAACTGTATTTATGATGTATTATACGTCGTTCTATATTATTATTATTATATTATCTACACTGCATTGTTTAACATTTTCTTGCATACAGCACATGTATTGCGTTATTTGAGTATCGTATCTAAACATAAAATGTCATAATATACTCATACAAAGTCAACTTATGCACTACGATAAAATTATATTATGTAGTTATTAGTGTCAAAAACCTGTGTGCTGTTACCGTTCGTAATGTATTATATAGTTATTCTGACCGCATAAAAACAATACACTTGGACTTGGATGAATACATTATGTTTTTTTCGTATAATGTTATAAGTAATAACACTAATGATTCAAATTGTATTGTGTTGCAGTGGGCGCGTGGCAGACAAACTACGATGCACTCTATCCACACGTGCGGATTATAAGTTATAACTCCTTGAGATAATATTATATTGTTTCGAAAATGAAGACAACTGCGGTGTGTGTGTAAATAATAATTGTTCAAACGAACAAACAAACTGTTGGAACTTATTAAACATAATAATATAGTATCTATATAGTATTATTATTATATATATATATACCATACACGAACGAATAAGATGGGTCCGACGGACGGTGGCGTATGTCCAAAAACAAAACGAAGGGGAAAATAATAGTAATGAGAACTGTACGGTTCAGGATTCACAAAAGGCAGGAGAGAAACGGGTAAAATGAAATAATATCAAGTGGGTACTTGTAGCACAGGGTGCGGATATATTGTAATATTATTGCTGCCAGGACTTGCTATCACTGCAATAGTTGTAGCTGCAGCAGGTATATATATAAGTACGTGTACGATGTTCAAATCGAAAGCGAACGTGCGCGCGATCGGCGGTGATAGGAAACGGAGGAAAGTCGTAGCAATTTGTCGGCGGCTGCACAAAAGAATGGTAATTATAATAAGCTTTAAACGTAATTTAATAATCAAAATATAATACGACGTGCGTCGCGGGGAGCCCTCGAAAAGTCGAAAAGCGTCTTTGCTTTTTGATTTGGAAACACATCAAACGTATATTATATTGTTGTGTACACACACACATATATATATATATATGTATTAAATTAAACGCGCAAGCGAGCAGTATTATATAATACTGTACACACAACTGTATATATTTTAAGTATACGCTCGTTAACGTGAATTTAATTAAAATATCCACGGAGAGAGATGAGGGAACATAATATTTTACCGGCTGCGGCCAACGCGATTTTAACAATATTCTCCTCGTATATTTTACGACATGCGACAAAATGCCAAAGACGTTTTCGCATTATCGCGTTAACAGTTATTATTATTATATATATATTATATACCCCAATTTATGTATATATTTGTCGAAATATGGTAACATAATTATATAAATAGTACAAACCATATATTTTTCACGCAGGGCTAAAAAAAAAAAAAAATAGTACGTTTTAAATTGAAATCGTCGAGTTAACGACTACTTGTTCATTTATTTTAATATATTGTTAATTGTTATTGTTAGTTATTGTTAATAATAATAGATTTTAATTTAATATTGTTGTTGTCCTATAAAAAATTCAATTTTATATATGACATGCTTATAATATAAAATATATGTAAATATTTCCATTCTTCGCTATAAACCGTATACTAGAGATGGACAGTAGTCTAGTTTGACATTAGATAAAACGATTTAATCCTAAATTAAATATATATATATATAATAAATAAATTAATAATTATATTTATTTAATATTTATAAATCCAGAAAGTTTGTTACATTTTTTTTAAACAAAAATGTACTAAAGTAATTTTGATTTTATATTATATTTTATTATATTATTAAATAATTTCAAAATGCTTGCTGAGCTTTTATAATGTATTAATCTAGACCTATCGAAACAGCTTAAGTTGATAATTATTAATTGTAAGCAATGGTAAAAAATGTATGGCAACAACCACCATAATTTATTAATCATAAATAATATTACAACAATTCTTAATTTAATAAAATACACTTATCTTATTGTTACCTGTTTTGAAGGGTTTTTGAGTTAACATAATCTATTTTTAAATAACTAGTAAAATTTTAAAGTAATCTTTGATTGTTTTATAATATATATATATATATAATGTAATCTATTATATATCTATTATGTATATCGTATATTTTCAATGTATTTGAATCAATTAATTTACGAATGAAGATTAGCAGACCAGTATGGTTAGAAAAAAGTTTGAGATGAGGCCAGGGGTTAATTATATAAATTATTTCCTTATAACATACATTATAAAGTTAGTTTTTCTAATTGCAGGAGAATTAACTAGCACAATCCCACCTACATAGAGAGTAAAGGCAAATTTTGGCACAGTGGCGCCAAATGGCCTACCTAGCCGATCACTTAATAAAAGGCCGTCACAGCTAACTGTCCGTGCTTGAAGTTCGATATTCTCGATTGCTTCGTTTAGGTTTTTGTTTTCTTACATTATTATACATCTTTTAAATTATACATGACTCCTTGTGAATTTTAGGAATACACTAATTATTTTTTTGCGATTGTTACTAAGAAATTATAATTTATAGTATTAAAATAATAACATATTTACATAATTTACGTAATTCGCGTATTTATCATGTAATATTATTTGGTCACAGAATAGCTTCAAAAAATCCTAAGAAAACTTGAATAGTAAATTAATAATTAATAATCACAATATGCTGTTTGACGGTTTTTTGTACATAGGTAATATGTATGATAATTATTGACAGATCGATTATAAGCAGATGGCATGTGTGCACGTTTTGGTGTAATGTATTTGTGTAACTGTAGTATATGCATAATATATACGTGTCTGATGCTATATTGTGATGTTTAGATGAAACCTCGTGTTTACTATCCGGCGTTCACTTTATTATATACATGTCTTGTCGTAACTTATCACTATACATATAGTCGACCATCATATTATAGTAATGCATAATTTGTTTTGTCAAGTCAACCCGGGAGGTCTCCAACCCACTACTCTTTTAGGTGAAAAAAAAGACGACCCATCAACGATCGACATCCATTTTGAAGGAAACGGTTCCCTAGCTAGTGCCTTTGGTGCAATCGTGCAATATATATATACGGGTTATATATAAATATATAGGTATATATATAGGTATATATATATATATATATATATATATATATACATGTCGCAGTATAAAGTCTTTTCACAGTCGTCTTTACATACTCCCTCGCACACACATACACACTCATGTATATCGTATAAGCATATTACGTGCACGCGTGTTGCGCTTTTGTGTTGTATAGATCATATATTTATGCCGCTTCCTTCTCTCAACCTCTTGCCCCTCTCCGTCCTGGTATACATTTATAGTACCTATGTACGTGGGTACGCATATGCCTTTGAATATCAAATCGGCTTTTTCACGATTTCGTTCGGCAAACCATACCGATAATCCGGATCCGAACGACTGTATACGCGCGATGATGGAGCGCGAACCTTTGGCACATCTCGCGTATTCCACACGCGTACTGTGTATATGCGCTGCCCCGTTACGTATTTTTTATTTTTGATTATTCGATCAAAAACCGATTTTTCACGCTTTCCCCACAGTGGCTATACTTTACACGACCCCGTTGTCGTATAGCTGGTGTAGTATAATACTCGCCGATAAAATACATCCTTTGAAGGTCGAGCCGTCGAGGTCCTGTATAATATACAAGTAGAATACAGCGTTTCGATGACGGCTGACTTGCGTTATTATGTGTATTATCTTTTGCATATAATATATTATATAACATTTCTTTACACACAGAGTTGCTATTAATCATATAGTCATTGTAATTAAAAATAATTTAAGACCCGTGTTTTAATATTTTATCAAAACAACAAAAATAAATTTGTTAAAATTCTATGCCGTTTAAATTGAACGTAGTTGTAGAATTGGTAAATACACGGGTATTTTCATTTTCCGCGCGGGACAAGTTCTACTAATGTTATATAAATATATATACTATAAAAATGTGAAAGTGTATGCAAAAATTATCTATGTGAAATACACGACTCGCACAGAATTTCAAATGATATAACTATACAAGAGTACGTTTGTCAGTTATTATTATATTCTATGGTGCGATTATAATATATAAATGTATTTTTAATGCGCATGCTTTCGGTAAATTAAATGGTCTAACCACTCTAACCTATCATGATTAAACCACATTACGCAGATATGCACGTATATATACATTTAATATGAGTATACGTATTCAGTTAGGTATTTTCAGAGTTAAATAAACTGCTGATCAAACTATGTACATAATACCTACAAAATGATTTCGACTATAAAACTAATCGGCATTTCGCGCGTATCATTCGAGTTATTAAAATTTAATTCAGCGCGCTTAAATATTTTCGATATTAATAAATAGGCATTTGGGGCGCGTATAGTAGGTATATTGTAGAATTATTGTGCACAGGTTGTAATTTTGAAGTATTTAAAAAATGTGAAAAATCGTGGACGTATTTATTAATACAACGATACAAAATCTAATAGCGAAATATCGTTTTAAATTTATATGCCGGTAAATATAATATTGGAGTATATTCGTCGGAGGGGGATATAGCGTACATGGTGCATAATATCGATGACTGTTTATTTTTTTCTCATTCCGTTATTATTTTAAACGACCGTGTGTGTGTGTGTGTGTGTGTGTGTGTGTGTGTAATTCGCGTTTAATGAAAAATATTAGTATATATTACTTCCGGTCCGGGATTCGGCCTGCACCCCCGTAATATAGCCTGTACCTTTCCCCACGATCGTCGTAGTCGTTTGGAAAGCGCGAGCTACAGCAGTGTAATAGTAATAATAATAATGTTATGTATACGCGTATACACCGCGTGCGCGTGTCGTCGTGCCGCGATCGTTATATTATATATTTATATATACGCACAATATGTATCGGAAAAATCCGTCGCAATACAAATTACCCGTTATGGGAATAATATTCCGATTGTTGTTGTTTGTTATAGTAAAAAAAAAAAATAATAATAATAATACTTTATAGACCATATATACGCGTACTGCGCTGCGAACCGGAGGGAGAACAACATATACGCATATCGTCGCGCCTGCTCGGAAGATTAAAAAATACTATTACACATATTATATAATATGGGAATGTGTATGTGTGTGTAGGGCGAGGCGCGTTTTACAAATACGATTTTAATGCTCGGCCCAAGCACCATGTTGCGATGGCGTTGACAAATTCAACGATCGCACATCATTAATCTCGTCGCTTCGTCACCGACCGTGAGTGTGCGTGTGTGTACTGGATCGGCCAATCGCCGCGACCCCCACACCGAACGATATATGCGTACTGCAATATAGTGCGTGTGTAGTGCGAGTGTGTATATGGTCGAAATATTAATCAGACGAATGAATATAATAATAACAACAACAACGATGACGACAACGGCAACGACGGCGTTGACGACGACAGATCGGCGGAGCGATTACCGCGATTTTTCCGGTATCTGCGGATTTCGAAACAAATATAACACTACTCGCGATTCCGCACGTTTCAGCACGCATAATACCCACAGGGCTTAACTATACGAGACTCGTGCGCTGCGTATCCGAAGCGGCCGATTAAGTATGCATAATACATTTACTATATATAATCTATACACATACAATACAACGATTTTTACGAGTGTCCGAGAGTAAACCTATACCTACCGACCTGGCTCTATCACATCGGTTCGGAGTCGATATAAATCGTGTGCCCAAAAAGAACAGTCGTTGCCCATCGATGCCACACAAAGGGCTCTCGTCGCGAAAGGTTTTACAAAAACGGAAATTTTCAAACGGCATCCGGGCCCGGGTCTCTTCTCCGGTATTCTACAATAAAAGTTCTCAGTCTCAAATGATTAAGTCAAGGCTTTAGAGCTAGAGAAAAACCCGCAGTTATGTCAATACTTCTATTATCACTGATGAATTTTCATCTAACAAAATATTTCTAATGAAATATAAAAAAAAAAAGGTTGTCTCAAAAATTTACTTTACATTTGAGCTGTATGATATCTAACACTAATTTTTATAATTTACTTTGAGAATTAAATTTAAAAATAAACACTAACACATTTTTAATTTATAGTTTATAGTTTTTAGGTTTTTTTATATAACTAAAATTTGTATAATTTATTTACTTTGCATACTACAATTTTAACAAACACTAACAAATGTTTAAGAACATCTCTTTCCAGCCGAACTATCCTAAGTCTATATGAAGCAGAAAGGAATTATTTGTGTTGTCAAAAACGATAGCCATTTTGGAATTGGCGTATTTGTATAACGGAATTCATTTGAGAGAAACGAGAACCAAATGGGCTATGGTCAAAGTAGTAATGCTACGTAGTACGTGTATTCCGCCCCGGGTATTTTTGAAACAGGGATGGTCGAATTGCATTTATTACCATAATTTACGTATTAAAAATATATTTACATAAAAAATTAAGAATGGGATGCAATTTCCATTGACCCAATCGACTATGCCACGGTAGAGTGGTACGCAATTGTCTAATATACCATATTATATATGCTACTGAATTCTTTGTGTTTGGGCTCGCGTATTATTATCACCATACGTTCCCGGTATGTACAAGGAGAGTGATGGTTTTTTTTTAAATAAAAAAAACTTGCAGAATCTAAATGTTGTCTACCCGCCAATGTTATACGAATATATACGAAATATATTAATATATTCGTTTTACATTATACCATTAAATCGATCGTCATCTAATCTCTAGCAAAATGACAAGCATACATATACTTGTATTAGTATGTATAACTGTAAATGTTGTGTAAATATTATGTAATACAATACGTTTACATGTTATTATAATATTATATAAAAATTAAATTTCCAAATCAAAACAATACCATAATGTGTAATTTAAAAATTAAAATTGAAGTTAGTCGTGTTCCATTTTGTGCTCCTCATTTTATAACATTCCAATAGAGACATTTTATATTGGTAAGTACTATACTAGTATACTATCCATTATTTAATTATTTTAATGGCAATAATAGGCTGATTAAATACGGTTCTACATATTTGATTGTAGTCATGTTTTCCGTGATGCACATTCTGGCGAACTTCTCAGTCCTCAAACACCTTTCTCCGCGTGGATGGTTGACGTATGTAAGCAGTTCTGTAAAATACACTTGACAATCGTAGTGGTTTCCCCGTATCGAAGAGCAAAAGACAGACTTACGACTTTTACATTTTAATTATTTCAAAAGCTTGTTCATAAATTTGTTTGTTTTGTATTTACTTTGAACCCATTTCATAGAATATGGCTTGGGTACACTATAGCGATGGCCGATTTGTATAATATAGAGATTGGTTGAATACTTGGATATTATTTATGACGAAAACTTATACGTTTTATACCACAAAATAATAATATATTATGTATGCATATTTAATAATACATATACAATCATTTTAGTATTATTTCGCTTAAAAATATTTAATATCACAATACATATATCTATAATATACCACCCGACCGTGCGTATAGTATTCTATGTGTATTTTCTTCTCTCATATATAGCGATCGTTTTTTATTTACTCTTTTTAAGAGCTTATATATTGGGTATCCGTATCTCTAATTCTGAAATTTTTTGTTTGTATTTTTTCCATATATCATTTGACCTCGAAAGATAATAATTTATTTGTTTTTTTTTCTAATATATTTAACCGTGATGTCAAGCTGTAAAACTACTGTAGTGTTCGGAAGTAAAAAAAAATAAAGCCCGATAACTCGTTAAGACCGTCGTCGTCGAAATAGATTTGGAAACAAAAGGAACAGATGTCGCGATGATGTCCATTAGATAGACGTATACATTATGCACACGCACGCACACACACACACACACACACACACACATACACACACACACACACGTGTACATATATATATATATATATTATATGTTATCCAAAATAATCCACCACCGCTTAATAATATTAAGTATAATAGTTTCGAGGCCGACGGGAAAAAATCGATTCACATAAACAACGCGATCGCGTATTATAAATAACTGAATATTTATATATATAAATGTGTGTGTATGTATTTTATTTTTCTTTGGTCGAGGAGAATCCTTGGCGCCGACGAGTGAAACAGTTTCGTTGACTGATGGCCGAAAATTCGAATTGTATCATAGCTATTATGTCACCGTACCTATATAGCTATAATATACTTCGATCGACACGCTCCCATACAGTGATGTCATTAGCGGTCCGTTGCTGTTTATTTTTAATTTATGCGTCAAAAATCTCTGTATCACAGACTTATCCGTCGATGTAGTTCAGCGGCAGCAATAAAAGATACGTTTAACGCTACCGCGGCTCGACGATCCACTGCATTCACTGCGTCGACCCAACTGTACGATGTCAAGGAAGACTTTAAACATCTTTCATTGGACTTATAGTGATGGTGATCTATTTCAGATTTGTAAAGACCTCTTCCTGTCACCCTCATCACACAGACATTTTCATTAATCGCGCCTAGTGATTAGTACCTAATTATATATAATAATTAATAATATACATCTCACAATATTTATCATAGCTAAAAATATGCGTGACCGAAGAAATTTAAAAGAATTACAGAAAGATTATTTTGCATTATCGTGCATTTTTCATATTTGTAGTAGGTAATAATTATAATTTATATTATGGACATTACCCGAAGTGAGATGCCAGGTAAAGAGCACTCATCATAGTTGGTAAATTAACAGCAGAAAATTCTCATCAACCATGTATTTAAAAACGAATAGATTTCTTTTTCGCCTTAATATTATATAAATTGTGTAATTGTAATATTTATGCATTTTTATTTTGATAAATTTAATTTAATATAAATTGAAAATTTTGAATTATTATACAAAACGCTTCAAAAAAGCTTGTAATAGTTTCACGAATTACAATTCCAGTAGGTACTACAGTTAATAATTTTAGATAATTTGTAAACTTCAATACTGTTTCACATACCATCAATAAACATAAAGTAAATTTCATATAATAATGAGGGAGAGAATGCGAGAAGTATCGACCTTGTAGTAAGTACTCCTGGGGTTAATTTTAATTCTTTAGACAAAATATAATCTATTTTTATGAATTTTTACCTAATAAATGAGGATAACCAAGATAACATATTTTGCTTCTACTGAGCTTTCTGCATTCGAGTAACTCGTTTTGTAGTATACCTAAATTCTCCTATCCCAAAATTGAAAAAAAATATTATCACATGAAGGAAAAGTTATTTCCTGTAAAAATTGTATCAAACTGTATGAGACGCCTCTGAAAATCAAATTTCTAAGTATATGCCTTTAATATATACGATAAAAGCCCGCTTCAGCAGCACCTAATGCGTATGTTCAATCAAACGTGAACGAAGTGGACTTTTTTTCGACGATAATATGCAAAATAACATTTTTTTTTTCACAGAAATAAATGTATTGTCACAAAACTAGTATCATCACGTGTACATACGCACGAAATTACATGAGTTTAATGTTTTTACTTTAAAAATCAAAAAACAGACGTCATTTTCCATAAATAGTATACAAATTATAATTATTATTATACGGATCATTGTTGTGAAAAAGATGTCGCCTATCTTTGTTTTTAGAAATCCTAATGATAAATGTACACATATAACAGCAGTACTATGATTGCGATTTGGAACGAGAATTTAACTTCAGCATTTAATTAATTAAAATTTTAAGAAAATAATGTCAAATATTATAGTGCGGCTGTATAGTATACCTACTGCTGTAGAATAATATGATATGATGCTGAAAACTCGTATTTTCGAGATTATTCGGAAAATAATAATATTATAGCTTATAGGGCAGGGATGGCAACTGGCAACCCGCGAGCTGCATCTTGCCTACGTACTATTTTTAACGGACCCGTGCTACATTTCAAATTATTTTATAAAAATAGAAAATGTTAGGATTTTTCTGTATTATATTTTAATATATTTAAAAAATCGGTATAATATTTATTGTAAAACGTATGTATGAACTTTTGTCTAGTATTGAACTATAAATGTCAATAATAAATTTTATTGAATTTTGTTTTGCTTAATATGTTCTTTAGCCCACTAAATTTTCACTTTCAATAAACTTGGCCCATTAAGTTGCCCATCTTTGCTATAGACTATAGAGCACATCAAAATTATTTTTTTTATGCTATTATGGACATAAATAAATACAAAATTGCATGGGTGAAGTTTTTTTTATTTTTGATTGTGAATTGTAAAAAATACATATTTTATTAGATTTATTATTTCTTTGACAACTTTTTTTTAAATTACATATGAGATAATTATACATTTATTTTAAATATTTGTAAATAAAACCAAAATAAACACTATTTAGTGACGAATAAAATACCATGAGATTCCGCTTTAAATTTAAATGTTTGAACTCGTATCTGAATACACGTAAAATGTATATTTTACCCAAAGATTTATTATCCCACTCGAACCAAAAACACGTGTTATAGTTGTGATAAATAGCATTTTCATTAAAGTGTTACAAAAATTCAACATTAAATTTAAATACATGTATGATTGTGACCGCGTAGTATATAAATATATTGATGTTTGGCGTGTTTTGATTCTCGCGTGTTTGATGTTTTATGAGCAAGATTTCTGTTTTGTTAAAAAAAATATGTACAAATATTTTTAATTTATTATTAAAACAAAAGGAAATACAACGATGCAACGATGTGGATGGAGTGTATTTTCATATATAGTATACAGTATAGAGTTATTAATGCGTATTCAAAAAAAAAAAAACAATATGTGTGTATTATATGTATTATATGTAAAGATCAAACAGATGTTACGTGCAAAATCGGGAGCTGATATATGTATCATATTTATATATATATATATATGTAAATACTGCTGCACTGTGCGCTTTAATAAAACGTCTCTTTATTTTATTTGTCTTAAGAAATCTATAAGAATTTTAATAAAATAACAGAGAAAAACTTTTAGAATAATATCAAAATAATATAGGTCTACTACTAGCTGGTAGTAATACAAATTGTGTATCGCAGGCTCCGAGAGGCATTATGGGAATACTTATGTTGATTAAGTGAGCACCAGCACAAAAGACCAGGAAAACAAATCACCTAGTATTATAATGATGGCGTTATTGTGTTATATTATAAGAGTTAAAAATGGCATTATTGGAACACGTGTCGCAATCGGAAAGACGAAAAACCAGTTGTATGTGGCGTATTAAACTATTATATTTATTAATAATGTCAAAATTATTATTATGGTGTCATCCGTCATCATGGAGTCAAAAATAAACATTATCCTAATTAAATAAATCAGATTCTTCAATTCTTTCATTATTCATCAATAGTTCTATGTCATCTTTTTTAAAGATAACTTTGTAAGAAATTTGTGAAAAAATTATTCATAGAACAAAATTTGCTAGAAAAATTGCATATGGAAACATTAACAATGCATTTGTCAGCTTTAAAGCATGAAAAAAAAACTTTTAAGTTTGAAATTTATATTGGTATAATAACTAATAAGTATATACTGTTTTATAAGTAATATAAAAAATAAATTTAAATAAAGGTTGAAAAAATAATATTACGTCAATTTTGTAATTGGTATAAAGGCACTTGTTTCTATGTTTTCTGGGGAAATTAGTGAGTCTTTCTACGATAGTACGCTACTGCGTTAATACACTAGCTACCGTAGTTCTAATTTATAATACTATTAGAAATATGTTGAGAACCAACAATTAATGTTATTTCTGGTCTTTAATACCAAAGGGGCAGCCTTACAAACATAATTAAACGATTATTTCATAAATAACCATAGGATTAAAATTAATAAGGCATTTATTTTTTAGGTAAGAGGTTCAATTTGATAGCATCTACATATCTCAATAATATTAAACTTATTTAAGTAGGCACCAAGGAACGTCAAAGCTTCAATGAAGAAAATATTAAATACCATTCAACCGTGATGTTACCTCTCCACTTCAAGTAACATACGCCAAACTTCCGCATGATTTTGCAATTATAATTTGCTATAATTTGTTATGAAATTTTTAGAATTTGCATAACATAAGTTTTTCCGGAATAAATTTGTTTGTGTTGGGGAAGGGATAACTTCAATTAGTGACTCCGGATATTGGGAAAAATATGCAATTAATTTGATATAATTAGCTATCAACAATTTATTATCCGTTTATAATTTTTATATATATATATTTTTTTTTTAATAAGCTTATACCATTAATATTCAAAGCTTTTAACAAAGTTAATTTTATATTTGTAATTATATTGTAGGTACCTATAAATTTAAGAGATAAGATATTTTGTTTTGGGATTAATAATTTGTGGTTTAAAAATACTTATTTACTTACTAAAAATGATACTTCAAAGTCACAGATAATTTTTGTATCTTTATGCGTACCTATTTTGGGTATATATTTGTTAAAAAATATATTACATTATATTATAGTTATGTAGTATTGTTTTATATTTAAGCAAATTTAAAATACATATATTTTAAAATTGTCAGACTTGCCATCTATCCTATAACTAACGTGTTAGAAAATAATTAATGTTAGTAAATTATATTATTTTGTTGAATACAAAATTAAAAATCTTTAGTTAACAATTTATGGCTGATATGCCATATGGTGTATACTCCAGTCAAAATTAAATTGTTTTAAATATTATATTATTATTAGTAGTAGTGTATAGTATTATATTATTATATTTTTATATATTTTTCATATTGTATATTTAATGTGTATTTCCATGACCTTTTCTGCATGTTATATGGTATATTTAATTTTTTTTTATACACATATAGATCGATTATACGTCTCGGCGTGACGGTCATACATATATATATATCGGCGATGGCGCGTTTCGGTACTGCTGCAGCAATCGGATGCGCGGTATAATACGTATTGGGATTTAGTTGCACGTGAGTTTGGAGGGCCTGATGTAAATTAGACACTCTCTGGTGACCGGCTGTTGAAAAGTCCCTTCCATTAATTCTACAGCGACAAAGAGTATATATATATATATATATATTTATATGTATATCTATACTTAGGTTTTGAATACCAATGATATCAGTAGCGTATACAATTGTGCCGCGCGAGTACCGCGCCTTACACGAATATGCACCGAAAATCGAGTGTAAATATATATATACAACATAATGTATATTAATATGTATATTTCTTCGAGAATTGTACGGGGACGAGACGCTGCCCACCCGAGACGACCCCGAATGCGTTACAACGTAATATAGGTATATATTACACACAAATATCACAAATCGCAGCACCAACCGCCGCTGGGATAACTCCCTTATCAATGCAGTTACCCACGACGCTGACGCTATTTGGTTTTTTGAATCTAAATTACGTATTTGTCAATAATAATTGCATTCCAACGAATATTTTAATAACATAATATGTTAATCTAGCCTTCGTCGTTTTTTTCTGTTTTTTTCCGGCGTCTGGACGCACGAGTAATCTCCTTCTGTCGTTCCTCAGTCGTAAGTCACTCGGGAAATAATCGGTCGAAATGTCTCACATAATATACTTACGTATATTGTATATAATAAATATACATGTATCCATCACTACCGAGAGAGTTGAGTGCCGCGTGACGAATTCGCTCATCGCCCTGACGCTCTACATGCGTAATATGCGCAGGGTGAATTTTAAAGGTGAATAATCTTCAATAATTTTCTCGAAATTTATTGACGTTTTAAGAAATATATAAATTTTTTTTATACAATTTGAATTCACTATAAAACAAAAATATTTTTTTTATCATTATATTTTTTAAGTTTTTATTTATTTATATGAAACGGAAAAGTGGACTAACGTTTTGTGGTGTATCTCTCTGAAACGCTAAATTTTTACTGCTAAACGAATCACCTTGTAAATGATAACATTATTGCAATCGATTCTCTAACAATAAAATCCAATTGCTGAGATGAGGTTTGCACTTTTCATAGTATACTCGTATGCAGCGAAATCGCATAATAGCTCACGTTTCTATTTTATACGCATTTAACGTACGCTTATATACTACACAAAATACGTCGTTTTACATGATATACATACATATACCATTGTGGTATTGTGTGGTATTACCACACATGGGATGTGTGCACGGGGGCAAATAAAAATCCTATCGTGAACCTATTCTATAGATTTGTATAGGTATGTAATATGTATACAAATCGCGCACAAAGTCAGCTGCGGAACTAAATCGAAAATAGGTATATCGTGGAGCTTTTATACAATATATATATATATACATAGACGAACGTCTACTTTATATTTGAATACTATAATTGTGCTACGGTACAGCGCTTATACAAAGTTGTTTGTGCACCGTGCATGTGCAGGTATCACGTAAAAAAACGCGATGTATTTCGATTTGTTCGGACGATGTACGCATGCGCAATATTCGTCATTATTGTTGTTTTCTATTCCTGAATACACGACACTGAAGTATTTAAGAGTGCTGGTGCACTGCTGCAGCATCGACTAAATGATGTAGGTACCTATCCGTACGAGGTAAACACGACAGTTTGTAACTTGTGCCAAAATAAATATACATGTATAATTGGTTGGACGATAAAATATTAATATTATCTAAAAATAATAAAGTCGTACTTAAAGTCTATAGAGTTCCAAAAGAAAAGAGGAAAATAATATGTACATATACGATGAATAAATACAGGACTAAGAGTAACATTCAATGAGTCGAATACTCGTATAGAGTAGAAATTCTCAAAAGCAAAGAAGTCATTTCTACCAAAACGAGAATCTATGTATTCGATAATCACGCCGATACTCTCGTCAAGATTCGACAAACGAAGATTCGATGATAATAATAATTTTTCGGGATTACTATATTTTCTACATGCTCATCAACACTTTAAAATTTAAATCACGGTATCTGATAATTATTAGAAAATTTGACGTTCGATCCGTCGTAATCGCGTTATTACATATTATTGTTACATTAATTAATTTTTGAAAAAAAAATAATATATTTATTATTTTATTATTAAATAATGTTCTTCATGACTTATTTATTTATAAATATAAACGCTTATCAACTTTTTACATAATATAAGATTAAAATAATGTATTACAATATTTATAATAAGTTATATAATAACAAAAAATAGTGATATGATTAACATAATGATACAAGATAATAGTTTACTTATATTCTACTATCGAAATACGTATAACAACTATCGAAAGAATAATTAATTTAATCTTGGCGAAAATTACAATTTGTATTAATCACTTTTTTTCATTTCTTGTGATAGTTGCAAGTTTGGAATTACACACGTAAACATGTTTAATGTTCAACATTTTACTATAGATCAATTTTGATGTGAATTGACTACATCCCTTTACATGACGGGTATAGCCCATACATTTACACAATATGTCCTAGTATGCATTGTATAATATTATTATATACCATTGTCGACGAGGTTAGTTGGTACAATTTTGTGATTAAAATACGATTTTTTTTTGCACTGCGCCGCGCCATCCTTTGTATAACAACTGCTTATTATTTGGAATGCGATTTAATTAATTACAAGTACAGAGACACGACGCGCGTTCCAAACATGAAGTGCACGCCGCAGATATAATCCGGACGATAAATATTGATAAACGGTGTGCCAACGAGAAATTCTATATTTGCCATGAATAAGTCCGGCGCGGCGTCGTCGTAAAGTTTCTTTAGCGATATTTCTCGGTAGTATGCAGGGACGTTTTCATTTAGACCTCTCATCAAACATAAATGTTTCTGAAGTATGAAAATTAATCTCATGCTAAATATTATATTAATCAACTCGGGTAGTTTTAAACAAATCAAAAACGTTGTAATATTGCAATACATTAAGTCATTAAGACGAGATGCCGCAGATAGCCGCAGGAGAATGTATTATAATGTTTTCTATTTTGTATTTATGCGATTGAAAAACTAATACGGACATGTCTTCTGTTTGGCGATATTCGTTTTCCGTCTTATATATCCATATTATATTATATCGTATTTAAGTTTAAAAGTCTATGCTGCAGCAGTTGCTTTATATTGTATCATCGATAATATTTTTGAAATTAATTAAACCACAAACATCCCGAGGAAACCAATTATGAATATATATATATATATATATATATATATGTTCATATAGGTATACGTATATGGTCTGCAGAATTTACTATACTATTACATTATATAATATTATAGCAAATGGTATTAGCCTATGATACATTGATACATCCAATGAAAGCCGTTTGTGTTTGACGGGTACCTTTGATGTCTTACCTTATATTGCAGTTATTATTTATTACCGATAGCGTAATATTGGTTTCAATAATGCTCACCGTACATTTCACTCGGACGAGGATATCAAAGATGTATAGCTTGCGATTTTTAATACCACATACCTAAATATTATGTTTTATTTAATCTGAATAACTATGTTATTTATTGAAAATCTTTGAATACAAGTAAATTTCATTGATTAACATAATATTATAGAAAAACAAATGAGATTAATTTAATACGTATATAGGTATGTTATTTATGCATTGTAAATAATGGGGGTTTTAGCAAAATTTTAGTTGCTGAACATAATATAATGGTCCTCGAATATTGAAATATTTACAATCTGTATAATAATTATAATGTATAATACGAACAGTCGACAATAATGTGGAATACTGGGAAATGTACATGGGTAATTTGATAGTATATTGAGCAATATTAATAGTGAATACAAATTATTTTACGTGTAATATTTTGTATTAATTTATTATTACTAAACTGAATATTTTAAAACAATGAACAATTATAATAATTATAATAATTATAAACCTAAAATTGACAGATGATCAATGCACTTGTACGCAGCTTTGAATAACAAAAAATAAAATAAAATACAAATTTAGTGTTAATGAGAGTAGATAGTCTGCAATTCTATAAATCATAATATACAAATTAATAGGTAATGAAAAAAATTCACAAGTAATTACTATCATCATTAATATAAAACATGTTGAAATATTTATTACATGATAAATAGTAATCATACAACTATAATAAATTATTTATTTATTTATTTTGTTTTTATTTTCACCAATAGCATTATATAATTTTTAGTTATAAATTATAATTAATAATAAATATAAAATAATGCAAAATATTACAAAATAATAATAGTAATAATAATAATTTGTTGGTGTTCGTGATTTAAATTGCATATTCTTTGATGTCCAAAAACCAATAGTAAACAGTTATAATTAAATATAATGTATTGTTTAGGACACTCGGTTATATAATTTAAACGTTATAAATTATTATTATTTGTTTGTATGAGTAAAATAAGAGTTCACAGCTGCTGTAGCCTCTAGCTGTATATTGTGTGTGCGGACATCTGTTGTTTCACTAGAAATTTTTTCGGCGGAACTTATACATTATTATTTCGCTGTGTATATTTTTAAGCATTTGCGTTAAAATAAGAACCTCGTTCACCTGCTCAGAGGTGACTGACTCCTCGACGAACACTTATAATTTCAGCATTCAGCATAATAGAAAACGCTGATTCTCGACAAAAACTACAAAGCAAAATAGTTGTATATAGTTGTGTAATTATATTTATTATAGTTTATATTTTTTAGTTTAATATTATGAGTAATAGCATATGGTATGTGGAGAAGTAAGTACGAAAAAATTTTGTACTTAATAACTTCCGTATTATAAACGAAGCTGAAGTGTATATCCGCATAACACATTTGGCTAAACAGTTTAACTATATGAAATTAATTGGGCGTGTATTAACGTATACTTTTTTATCTAAATCTCTAGGCACAATAATATGACTAGGTTCAAAAAAATATAACGTTCTTTTAGAATGTAAATTATAGATACCTATTTATGATATTTTTTTAAGGATAACGTTAAATGTATTTGACTCATGTAGAAGTTAATCTTAATCCCGCCGATCATTGGCTGTTACATTTATATGTTAATTACTATCAGAACTAATACATACTATATAGTTATTACTCAACTTCAACTTTTTTATTAATTAGATTTTAAATTTTTAACATTGAATATTGTATTAATTTTGTTTGTTTTTCAATAGTATTACATCCAATACATAATGATATAGTATACCTACATATATTCTAATAAAAAAAGTCAATCCATCAGTCGATTCAAAATTATGATATGGCTATTTATATTCAGTAATAGCAGCATGAGTTGCCGTTTAAAAAAAATAAAAAAAATTTCACACGTGCGTACACCGCTGACAAAGGGTCGTAAACATTTTGAAAATTCGCCTAAAATGCTTATTTAAGTGTTCTGTACATTTGCTTTCTTAAAAGTGCATATTTTAATCTTAAATATTATATGTGTCGTGTTACCATTCGAATGAAACATACTGTGAACGTTATGTATAACGTGGCTCTGAATTAGACTATTATACGCATGAAATATTAAAACGCTTCGTGAGGTGTATGCTATGTATAAAAACGTCGATCAATTCTTCGAACGGGCAAAGCACATCTCTTTCCGACGAGACAGGGACCGTCGTTTTATTGTTGTTATTATTCTTTCTTTTACTTCCGCTCACCATCATCGGATTCACATACACAATACAAAAACCCGTCGCGTGTATATACACACAACACGATCGACAGCACTGTATAATATATCTGTGCGTCAACTTTACCTTTTTATCCCTATGTATATTTGTACACGTACACATAATAGTCATTAGGTATTCAAACAATGGCCGTCGTCACCGCCACCGCTGTAAAAAGGGTCCCAAGGGCTCATTACCGGCGGCAAAACGTCGAAACGTCTTTCACCTGATCGGACTTTGAATAATAATGCGCGCACAAGCACGCGGCGACGGCCGAAGAAGACGGACACGTGAATCGCGGACTGCTGCAGCGACAGAACGATCGCAATAATAGACCCGAGAAATCGGTAACACGCCGCCGCCGTCGTCGTCACGTGCCACACTCGTCGGCCCGCCCGGGAATCGTTTATTTATCAACAACGGGTAGTAAAGAAGAGAGGAGAGAAAAAAAATAGAATGAAAAAAAACGCGCGTAAAACGAGTCGAAAGAGATGTCCTTTACGCTCACATATATACCCTACGCCAATAACAATACGGTTTTTTCCCGCCGCGTAGGTATATTAAAAATCGGCCTATGAATAAAACATCGTGGCCGCGCGCATTATTTACTGACGAATTTCTCAAATATATATTATAATAATATATACTTACGCTATGAGCATCAGTAGAAAACGAAATGTTGTGTAGTGCATATATACCTGCTTACGCGTGAACCGATTGAGTCAGTGACGTAGCCAGGGAGAGGGCTGAGTGGGCTGCAGCCCCCCCCCCCCGAAATATCAAGAAAATTTAAAAATTATTTTAATTTTTAACGGTCTATGAAAATCGCTACAAAAATCATAAATTGTACTTTACAAAAATTGTTCAGCCCTCGCCGAAAAAAAAACCTGGCTACGCCACTGGACTAAGTATATTATAATATTATTATGTTCGATACATAAAAAAATATTGTACCTGCACGTAAACGTATCAGCTGTGTATTATACGTATACTTCTACAGATCAATACTCGTAATGATTAAATTTGATAAAGGTGAAACAAAATACTTTAATAATAATTTTAATAATTTGTAAATTTTCGTGATCAGAATCTAAAATATATAAAATATATTATACGGATACCGCTGACCGGAGTCAAAAGTAACATACCGAGTTGGAAGTAATACCCATAGAAAAAGAACATAATCATAGAATCTGTGGTAATACGCTAAATTTATCTTTCCATGATAATTATTTAAAAGTAGGAGCGTTTAATTTGCACCATGAACGGCATGAACTAAGAATCTTCTTATTTCATGACTTGCACTGCTACATATTATGGATGATCATAATTCATAGAGTGTGCATATTAATCAATATATTTATTTTTTCATTATCCCATTTTTGTTTGTTAAAACCACGGTTAAAACTTATCTTTTTTACGTTTTAGCTGTCCAAAAATCTTAATCAGAAATTACTATTCGATGTTACGTGGTGAAAATTCTTATATATCAGGTAAAATGCAATATACGATATATGAAATCAAAAATACCTAATACTGCGTGTAGTACGTTATGTTAATTAACTTCATTGTATCTTTAATGAATATGTGATAACAGTTATACATTTATACTAATTCGAGTGTTATATTATATTAATATGACTTATAGTGCAATATCATAACATAATAATGACATTTTCCTTATATTCAGTGAGGTGAAGCCTTCAGTGTCGTAAGTAACTACTAACAATTATACCTACCTTTTTGAAACAATGCATGAATCTATATGTGAAAAAGCCAATTATAATATTGTTCTTTCTTGTTTACTACTCTTACAAATGATACAACAATTAACATATTTATCATGATAATCACTCGTCGTATAATGATTAGAAGTATAAATTATACTTAAACTGTAATATAATCATAATATACTAAATAGAAAATTGAGTTAGGAGGACTATAAAGGAACTATAAATGTTGAAATATTGATACAATATGATAAAAATAATAAATATATATTATTATAATAATTTGATAAATACATTATTTTTGGAAAAATTAATTTCAACTTAACACAATAATAAAAGTAAAACAAATTACTTTAAGAGCTATATCAAAAAACATATCATGAAATATACAGAGTGATATAAACGAACAGAGTGTCTCGCTCAGATAACTTACAGTTGTTTTGATTTTGACGTAAATGAGTTCTATACAAGTAGTTAATGAATAACAATTTTATATTGTTGTAGTATTGTTTATATTTTAATGCTTCTTAAGTTTTTAAGTTTAATACAACTTCACGGACGTTATTTTAATTCTTTTATTATTTGATTATTTACTTTTTATCGCATGTAACTTTTTTCCGTAATGTATGTTAATACTTTTAACCATTATTGGGTTCAGATGTAACACTTTTTTTTTAATACTTAATAGAATCAATACAACAAAAAATTTTAAATGTAATTTTTGTCTCCAGTTTCCGCTACATTTTTCGATAATTAAATATCAGTTCTTTCAACTATACTTTCATACTCTGTATGACACAATATAATGAATATCGATTGTATGCTTTGATCGTGGATTGGCGGTTCTTCCACTTAGAATCTAATATTTGAAGGATTAAAGCGCAAACGCCTCGGGGACAATAACGCTGTCAAAGGCATCGGATATTGGTTTCTTTTTATGCTAAATTTTCTTTTAGAAGTAGGTAGTATACGTATGAGATTAAAAAGAAAACTATATTCAATTCGGTTTTCTTTTATCTACGTACGGCTATGTTTTGTATGCGCCTTTAGTGCGATGTATATATTGTATTTATCTCGCAGTGGATATAACAGAAAATCGCGGAACAATAGAATTGTTTGTGTAATAACAATATTATTTTATACAGGATAATTATTTTAATAGTAAACTCTTATAACCTCAAAAAGTATTTGAAAAATATATTCTCAAAACATTTTTAGTAATAAAAATAAATATTTTATTAGAATCTATTTCATTTTGCATTTCGAAACAGAATATTTTATGAGAATTTTTACTAAATTAAGTAACCTAAAGAATTTTCTTATTTTTTTTTCATTATAAATTTTTTATTGAACTACTTAATCATCGTCTTTTCACTTGGAAGTGGTAGAATGTGTCTAGCGCACAACTACCTCTTTCTCTAAGAAATCAATTTTCACGTGTGTGAACGTAACTTTCAGTGGAATGGACCCGGCCTAGTCAGCCACAAAAATCTTGATGAGAGAAAAAATTAACTAATACACACTAAAGTTTTTTTTTATTTATCGAGTTCAAACATTAACATACATTAAAACAAAAAAAAATAGTTTCATTAATTATCTATTTTTAAAGCTCATGGTAAAAATATAGATAACTTAGGGAAAATATAATAGTCCTATATAGTATGTATAATTAAAATAACAATAAAAATAAAATTATATGTACTTATACCTAATGATACATTATTAATTTAACACAAACACGAATTTTTAAGTAAATTACAAATTTTGTAGTATAAATATCTTATGAATTCATAGATAAAAATTATTATTCAATAAGTTGTTGAATGCATTAACTATTTTTTAATACAATCAATATAATTTAAATAAATTTAAAGTTGTAGAATTATAATAATAGGTACAAGAAGTATATTTTGACTACTCGTATTATTGATATTTTTAAAAATAGTTATTTAATCAGTAAAACATGTTGATTACATTAAATAAATATCAACTCAACTTTAGCTTATCTTCTGGTTGTCGAGTCAATTGAAAATATAATATAGACAGGTACATCGATAAGATACGTCCTGTATCTAGTACTTACTAATACATAATATTGCAATTTATGACAAATTAGGTTTCTACAATAGAAAGAACATAAAAATATAAATATTATGTATCTTTCGAAACGGCCAAATTTTTAAGTCTAAATTTACTGCTTATAATGTATCAAAAAATACGTCGATCTAATTGTTGGTTCTTGTAGTCAATTTTTTTTTAACCTAACGACTAGGTATCATATACATAGTTGTAGCATGTAAATTATATAATAATCTTATCCGTATATATATACACACATAAACTAAAATGTATAACGAACGTAATAATATAAAATATTAAACTTCTCGAAGTCTGTATATTTTGCATTTAATTTTAAATATCATCTTGCGTTACACCAGACGCAGTGTTAATCGCGAAAATTAATTATGTCGTCTTCTATATTAAAAAAAAATATATATATATACATAAACAATATCCCTACATCCGACCTCAGCCACAATGATAATATAATATCATAATCTAACAGAGTGACCATCTGTTGACGGGTCAGGTCCGGTCTGGCGCGCGCGTCAAACGCATCCCCTTCCGTCGCCGGCAGCGGTTACGCGCGCAGTCACATCACGTAATTAACACGCGCTGGTGCGGTAGGCAACTGGGTGGGAGGTCGGGGTTAGGTCCATAAACTATAGTGAGCGTACTTATATAATGATGGTGAGGACGGTGTAAGATATGTATTATTATTATTATATTTGAAAGGGTTAAACGCGATCAGAAGTCCTCAGAGACGTGCAGGAGGGAAGTGAGCAGATTTTTGACCGGCGCACGAGCGTACAATATTACCTTTCCAAACCAAAATATGTATATATACCTACATAATGTAAATGCAAGTGTGTCTTTCGGACAGAGCACACGACGCGACGGTGGTCTTCATATCTGAACAATAAAAGTAATTATGATAATACATACGTAGTCCGTTGAACTCTGCGTTGGCCTTTGGCTATAAAATAATATAATATCTCTCCCTGATCTGCTCTCTGCACTTGAAATCATCTCCTCTCCTCTAGCCCGGCCACGCCACCGGAAACACAAGTAAGCGCACTCAAAACCCGAATATTGTATATATGCACGAGGAAATTATTAACGCAAAGTTGCCGATTCCGACCGGCTTTGACAGCTTTCGTCTTTCCCTCTCTTCTGCAGCAATGTCTTTCAGTTAGCTCTCTCTCAATCTATCTGCAATGTTGGTCTATCTACCTGTCCAGTGTCTATTAAAACGAACGTCGTATCCAGTCGTCCGATAACGATTTCTTAAAGTTTTCGAATTACCTGCTTAATGTATCTATTTTGTCTTTCCGGTCATCACAAATAAAGTGATGATTTTTTTCAAAGTTACATGTACATATTTCATTATCAGAAATTAAAAAGTATTATCACGATTACTGTAAATAAATATATCGTTCAATTAAAATACTGTTCGGACAATACAGAAATAAACATTAGCTTGCAAAAAAAAAAATAGGAACATTTTGAAAAAAAAAAACAATGTTTTCTATAATCTGTAAAAGAACGTGTACTTAACATCTACGTCAGTACCTGAATAATCGCTTAAAATCTATTTTTTGATACTGCTTATAATTTATATTTCAGAACGATTTACTACCTATAGTAAAACCGTGCAAAAAACGCCGGTCTCCCCTCGCCAGAGTGACGTTCCGGAAATTATTGTCGTCATCGTTTTGTCATAACGTTTCCCGTATTCCCGCAGGTACATCCACATTGGTACACATAAATAAATATTTGTTCACGACAGTATTGCAATATAAGTATCTATAGTCAGTCGACTCGCGGTTTTCGATTGTTTTTTCACTCGAACAACTGCGTACAGCCGGGATGAGGTATATACATCTACGTCATCGTATATTGAGTATACAATATATTCCCATGTGATATATTATAATGATAAATATTAATATACTCGGTCGTTCAGGCGTATACTTTTATATATTACTGTTTATGTGATGTTTGGTTATCGGTGATGGATTTATCGTCGCGCTAAAACACTACGAAATGGATTGAGAGTGGACTAAATACTGCGCTCGCTGCACTAACACACATAGATTATATTTATACTGGTTGGCGGTAAGTTGCGTAATATATTATTGAAATCTGGCGGCCCGAGAACGACAATAGACAATTTTTCGCGTGATAGACTCGGAATTGATAATATAACGAATACACTTCCGGCGGAATGGTTTCAATAACTGCATCACTGCGCAGTGCAAATATAATATAATAATATAAAACGCTCTACGCCCGTCCACCTGTACACGTGACACTATAATATATAGACATTATTACAAGAAATATTATATATTATTATATGTTTATTTTCTGTGAAAAATGTACGCGTATACAGAGCGATCGTCGCTAGGAAAATATATACGGTTTTGCCATTGCATCTATGTATGTGTGATTACACGGTATAATCCTCATCTCTATAGTCTGCACAAATAATATTGTGCTTGCAGGTGTGCGAGTCGCAGCATTACCATGCTGCTGTAGATGAATAAAAATGTAGTATTTTAATATTTTTTTGTTACGTTATAAATTATAATATCTCAATTCAATTCACTCGCAGAGTTTGTATAATCGGCCATAGACTTATAATAATATATTGCTGTGTTCGATTAATACACGCTGCAATAGGTAGGTACTATAGGCACTTAACGTAATATATTGGAAATCAATATTGATGAACAACAACGTAGTTTTACTTTTCTGACTCCACCATTTCATTTCGAATAAAAGGGGTGCATGAATATGCATCCACTCGATACTTCGTATATCTGTAAAAAATATGTTTATTATGCATATTAAGGAACAACAGGTTGGTTTACGACCTTTTAATTGTGAATAAACTAACCCGAAAAATTGGACAAAACGATTAACGATAATATTTTAAAAGTTGTATAATATATTATTATTATCTCCCTGAACTGGCAGTTAATGCCTTTATGGTTGTATTTTGTGGGCAGTGGTATACCACTATGACTTTTCTCATTCTACCCATATTTAAATGATATTCATTTTTTTAACTTATATCGTTTAAACTCTTTAAAAGTGTGTTGGTTCAATATCGTTATTATTTATTTGATTTTATAATATGTACGAGTATATCGAATGCGTTTTTAATTATTTATTTAAATAAATTTGAAATTGATTTACTGAAACTTTACTGTCACAACTACAATATAAATAATTACTGTCATACTGTGTTTCTTCTTTTGCAGTATTTTCCATCCAAACTCTATACAATACAAAGAACAATAAAGGATGAGAATACCTTTACGAAGTGTTTATCACTGACAACATAATATGTAACTATCAATTTTAAAAAGTAATCGTGGAAATAATAATGTCGTAAACTGTATACTTAAAATATAAATCAATTTATTTTAAACAGTGTGCTCATAAAAATGTAAAGGTTATAATTTCTAAACAATAATATGAGAACCGGAAACTTAATAAATAATTGTATAATACATAATAAAATTATAAAATATATTTACTTGTCTTAATTGTATCAAATACAAAGACAAACTGATTTTATACACCATTTTTCGTTAAAATGAATGGTATATTATAGAAATTAGTTACTGTTGTTAAATGATTCGCATAGTTTTCATCATGACATAGAATGTAATAAAAATAGTTTGGTACAAATCAAATTCTAGGTACCTAGTTGGCTAGGTGTAATAACTAATAAGTAATAATATTATATTATACATTTTAATTATTATAATAACTTTGGTAGTTCGATTAGCACAAGTAACGAATATTATCCCATGACAATTAGTAAATACAATCGCTGTTCTTAGTTTTATTTATAAAATTCTAAAAATATTTTTGTTAGTTTATTTCTTATTATGATAATTTATTAACAATCCATGTTACGAATCTAATATTATGTATGTCGAATTGTCAACTGCCCAGTCGTTTAAGTTATCGCGAATTGGTTTGAAGTACTTTTTCCACATTTTAATACCATCATTCGTCATCTGTCAACCTACTATCAATAGTTTATGCAATATTAATAACTTATGGTAATTATATTTTAACCAAGCATTAAATATCGAAATAATTATAATAATTATTGTTTGTCGTATGACATTAGCGGTACCACGCGTGTACCTATTGACAGTTTTTATGGGGAAAAAATCAAAGAAGGGATATTTTTTGTACATTATATCTCCATTTTTACAATTCCGTTATAATAGTAATGTAATATTCAACTCAGTATTATAATGAGGTATAAATGACTATAATGTTATAAGTATCTATGGTATTTATAAGCATTACAAAATCAAAAGTTGTTACAATTATATTACAAGCATTTATATTAGAAAATAATCTATAATTTATTATATTATAATAATAATTTAATAGAAAACAAAATCTAATTTTTGCTTATTTATTTTTGTGAATGTGTTACAGTATTATTAAACAGTATAACTTATTGAATAAATAAATATATATACATATAACTCTATATATATTTTATATCTTTGGTGTAACAATTTACATATATGCAATACCTCTATTCAACAAGATCATTCTTGGTGCAATATCGAGTGTAACACTGCAACTATATTTTCAAATCACAACAAAAATAATTAAATAACTAATTGAATAAAATACAATATAATATATGTGTGTGCCTAAAAAAATAGTGCTAATTATTCGTGTTTTATTCTAATCACTGTAATTAATAACTAAAAAACTGTATTATACATGCTTTGATGTGTGGAAGAAGTATAGGTAAATTTCCCCACTAACACAACTACTCCACTGTTTGACGCTCAATAAAAATAATTTTGCTAAAATAACGATGGAACATGAGCACAATTTTGAGCTTTTTCTTAGCCAAGGGCGTTCACAAAGAAGATTAAATTAGTAGTAGTTATTCCTGCCCTTAGTTATTTTTTTTTCTATAATATTTATATTTTTTAACGCTTTAGATCAATGGCCATAAAATAATAGTATAATATTATTACAATTTGAAATTATAATATAAATAATATTCAGATCAATATTATATTTATATTTTTTTTGTTTTTTATTAAACAACATTCAAATAGCCAAGGTTGCAGACGTTAGTTCTTTAATTCAAAAACTACTTGTTTGAATTTTAATTTTAAAACGTCATTTGAAAAATGGTAGTTTATATCCCCACTGAACACTCCTTTAGTATTACAAAAAATCCGAAGGATTTAAAAGTATAATATTTAAATATACTTGAAAATTCCAATAACTAGATTTTAAAGAACTAAATTATTGTTAAAGGAAAAGGGGGTAAGCATGAATTGCGCGTGAAACCGAATTTAGCGTTGTCAATGATATAAAGATTAGTAATCGCCATCGGTTTCGCCATGCGAGATTCGAATAACCCGCAGAGATCTGTACACAGTAACAACTATTTAGGTAACAAGCTAATTTAACTCATTGCTACTTATAATATAATATATAATATTATATATTGCTGCGTATAGCAAATCTGGAAATTCAAAAGACCGAACAATTTACACGCGATATTTACACAAGAACGCGCGTATTATAATATCGCCCCTGCCTCGGATAAATAACTCGTCTCCAGTTCATTACTAATAAGGGTTTATCCGACGCACACACAGACATACACCATATGTATATTCTCAAATAAGACTTTGAGTCGTGTCGTATATACGGTTAATTAATGTACCGAGAAGTTTTCTCATTTATACACGTTTAATCTCATCTTATCCTTTCCAAATGCAAATATAACGGCAGCGGTGGCGGCTATGGAGTCGTGATTTTCTTTGCTCTTTTTCTGGTTTCCGCCTCGAAACTAAGCACTACATTATTATACACCGACAACGACAATCCGCAACAGTTTCGAGATACGTCTCTATTTTTAAGGGGCTTTAATAGGTATTCCACTGAACATGTTATTTGTTTAAACCAATACATTTATAAATGTAAGTTTGTTGCAAATATCCAAAAACAGAACAAAATTGCTCAAACCAATAACACTGCATGCATATTGCACACCTATAGCTGTATCCAATTCCATTTACAGAGAATTGTTGTCATTGAATAAAACTTTATATGTTATTTATTTATATACATATATTTTTATACAATTATTATCAGTAAAAAAACAAACAATGAACATATTAAAAATTCAAAAACCTTAATCAAACATTTAAAAAAACATTAGATAAAAATTTATTTGTACATTCAAACTTAAAAAAAAAACATAAGTAATGTTTAAAAATCATTTTTACGAGATTAAAACCTGTTGAAATTGTTAAATTTACTAGTGAGCTACGTAAGATATACGTTGCAACAGATTTCTGAAATGATCTGATCTTTACATATTATTATTGTTATTGTACTCGTATATATATAGTTGCAAACCCGTCCTCGTGATATGACTTCGTCTTGCGACCGTCGCCATCATATAGCTGTAGATTCGTATTATACCTATTATACATGTATATGGGTGATTCAAGATATTCATCCACGCGACCTATTGTTTGTCCATATATATACTTGAATAAATATTCGGGGGAGAAATTTAATTTGAAAAATAAGAAAAAAAAACGTGAATCCGGTCTAATTTCGACGAAGCTACTGCTGCGAAAAGCGTTCCCTTGGGTTTCTTTTCGTCGAAGAAACTTTTCGCGTCTTCCCAGTGCAAACAAAACCATTCAAAGGAGCAGCAGTAAAGACAGAGAGAGAGAAAGAGAAAAAATGAAATCGTATATACGTCTATCGCGTGTATATATTTTATTTTTAATAAAGGCTCAGGAAAAGTTTAAATTAGATACGACGGGATTCGAGGTCAAGGGACGTTATTAATATAGTAAAGTATATATACGCCCACAATATTAATGCAATTTATTATTATAACGACCACCAAAGACCGCGACGGGCAAAATAACGTTAACACATCAAAGTCAAAAGTTTCTTTTTTTGTATTCCGAAAAGTCCGTTTTTTTTCTCCCTTCCCTCGTGCGTATTATATAAATATATAGTATACAATTTGTATACATCGCTTTTAGATCTTTTTGGTTTAAGAGCGCATGCTCTAGGAGTGTGTGTGTGTGTATCTTTTTCTTTATTTTTTTTACACCGATTTTTTCGATAGACCATCGAACAAAAGGGAAGCACAAATTTTCACGCTTCTCCGGTCAAAGCGCGCATCGAGTTTCTCGTGATTATTATCTCTTATACACTTCTGAAATCTTTCTAAAAACATCATTATTACGTCTTTTATACGGCATTAACTAAACTATAATATAAATTATACAAGATATGAAGAAAATATACACTCGTAATTTAAAATTGTGTTTGTTATGTTAAACGGTTAAACGTTAGCCGTCAGGTATATAAAATATTATAATTCATTATATTATATTTATCTAGCATTTTCAATTCGCGGAGATTACTTAACAGCATACGTATACACATTAATAAATTATACATCTTATGAAAGTCGCGAATGATATTCCACATGACCACATATCTATTATTCACCTAATGTTAAGTGGTTTAAATAATGTTGATTTAAATTTAGATTATAATATCATAATTTAATTACTTACATCCGTAGTTTTAATGTTATTGTAACTTTATAAGCCCTAGAAAATTTCTATTTAGATAAATACATGTACCATGTATGCACTACACATTAAATGTATACATTAAAAATTTCCGTCAGGTCTTTATAAATACTTATTTGTTATAGATACTTATAAAACTTACATATAATGCTGAAAATTTATGATATTATTTAGTTATTGTAGTTAGTTATATGAATGTTATTATTGTTCTACCAATCAAACCCATCAATTATTCACAGATTATGTGTGAGACTAGGTTTATTTTTTTATTATTTTTTGAGCTGTCTTAATCGGATATTATAGCTTAATAATCGCCATGCAATAGAATAAAGAAACAGAATATATTGAAAATAAATCAAGTCTTTATAATATCATAAAAACCATATATGCTATAGGTTTATTCAACTATTTTATATATTTATTTCTTACAAATTTCAACTAAAGTAACAAAAAAAGTATTTACAATAATTTACTATGTAACAGGTACAACACTAATAATAGTATAAGGATAAGGTATATGCTAAACATTATATAACTAT
Source organism: Rhopalosiphum maidis (assembly GCF_003676215.2). Classification (NCBI taxonomy): domain Eukaryota; kingdom Metazoa; phylum Arthropoda; class Insecta; order Hemiptera; family Aphididae; genus Rhopalosiphum; species Rhopalosiphum maidis. The sequence continues at coordinate 59,458,505 of NC_040877.1, forward strand.
GATAAGTGATATTAAAACGAATGTGAGTCTATAGTACAAAACTACGTTATACATATATAGATTATAAATAGTGCAATAATTACATACTTAATTTTAGTTGTCCAGGAAATGTGATTTGGAGAAAAAAAAATCAATATTTTAATATTAACATATTAATAGAAACTAAAACCACTCAAGAAGCACTGAAAATCTCTAAAAATTAATTTAAATTTATCGGTAGTCTTCTATGGGTAGATATAACGTGAGTACAAAGGAAAATAGTTTTAAAATAATCTAATACACTTCACTAAAGGTAGTTTATTATTAGTTATTTAAAATAAAACAAATTATAATAACATTTAAAACACTAATCAAAATTTTGATCTTTTTTAATATTTTGATTTTTTATATTATTCATATCTTATTGCTTGTATTATTTTAAAACATATTCGATAAATATTACTAAAATATGTCATTCATCGCTATTAATATAAACGTAACGTATATACATATTATGTGTACATATATATTGTTAGAGTGCAAACATCAAACTTGAAAAATGCGTTTCAATAGTAAATGGTTAACGAATATTAGATATATTTTGGTAAAATAAACAGCAAAATGTACAATAATTTTAATGTGTATAGGCAACTTGTCTTACGTTTGAGTTAATTTGTACGTAGGCAGATAAAATAACAAATGTTTTGTATATTTTATTAAAACAGAATACATATTGTAAATTTAATATTATAATTTTATCTGTAAAATATATTGCAACACGTCCCTAAACCGAAAAATTTGATTTATCGATTTTTTTCTTTTATTTCTCTAAAAATACTTTTCGATGTTTAATAATGATGACTAAGTATATCATTATATAGTGCTTATATATTTTATGATATATGTATTATATGGTGTTGTATACGGTACTATATTTTGATCAATGACGAGAAAACATTTTAACCAGCGAAATACGTCTATCTATAAATACTTCGAAGATGAATAATATCTAATTCAAAGCACAATCTTAAACGATTTGTGAGAGCAGGATGAGTATGAAAACAAGTCAGTAGAATCGAAAAATTTAGTAACATTTCAATATAATTTAGGTAGGTACTTTCCTGACGTAAAATATTTAACGCTTTTGTTACTCGTCGGATATTCGTCGTTTAACCGTTCGTTTTAATTATTGTCCGTAAACAAAAAGATAAGGGAAACGACTGCGTACTCCGAACGAAGAAGAGAACATCTTCTCGCATCTCTTAAATTAAACCGCGTTTTCTTTTCACCATTCGCCTTATCTTCTCCGACAAGGAGTATAATAGGTGAAATATCCCGTCGACAGAATGATGGCACTGAATTAATGCAAATATTCTCGTTTCTTAGTGCGTGACCGTCTGTGCACCTATGTATAGAGATACGCTACTACAGCCGATGAGTTTTACCGGTCGCTATTTTGTTTTCAACAAATTTTTTTCCGCGTATATTAGTCATAAACACCGCACTGTATAACGGCGCCAGACAATGGTTATTACATTACATGCAGGATGATTTACCAAACATGTCCACTCCCATTTTTTCATTTAATATAATACATTTATCAAATTTAAAATTTTGGAGTTTTTAAGTATGTTACTACGTACTTCGTATACTTTATAAAACTATATTTTCATATTCTTGAAAGAATCTCGTTTTTTTTTTTGTATATTTTGATTTACCTACCTAATTAAAAATTTATTCGAGTAATTTTTCAATTATCAAAATGTATATTATATATTATTATATACAATATACAATATATGCCATAAGCGTACGCAGGTCTTTTTAACGGGGGGGGGGACAATATTGTTGTAATTTGAGTTTACTAAATAAAAATTTCTTAACAGTTTTCAATGTGTTCTTTGTAAAAATTATTATTTTTTTTCCATCATCATTACAAAATAAATCGGTAACCGTTTCTAAATCTGTCTTATTATTAGTAAATATAAAATTATATGTAATAGTACAATAGGTATTACATCAATCGTATACACTTAGGATAATAATATTTATGTTCAAATTTTGATTTTGATACGTCAATATAATTTACAGTTTAAAAGGGGGGTTTTCACCTGAAAAAATACCTCCATAGTATACTCATCCTTTAGCACCTATTTTACAAAAAATCTCAAGAATTTTAAAATATGGTTTTTAACTATATTTAAAAATTCCGAAAATCAAATTTTGTATGAAATATATAATTTAATAAGAAAAAGGAGGTGAATTATCCTGTATAGTGAATATACTATTATCATAGTGTTCTCGATTACCCTTCGCGCCCATCGCTGGACACAATAACCATTCCATTAGCATAAGCGGATTATCGTCAACCGATACGCGGACATTATTACCATCGTCCTGTATAATTCGATTCCGACGACTGTCTCGTGCGATACACTGAGCTAACACAGTGTAAGTAGCCTATATATATATATATATATATTTACATTATATACAGCGATAGTGGAGTGCGGGCGTTTGTCGTCGGATGTTTTAATTATCTCTTGTTTGCATCACAACTATATACTATGTAATATTGCATAAGAATTACCAACGAGTGTTTTTATTTAATTTTTTACTTTTTCTTCATTATTCGTCCCAGCGTCGACGGTCTTACGAATTTTTTTTTCTTCTAAAGAAAATGGACGACTGCGACAGAGAAGAGATTTTCAAAGCTAATGAAGTCGGACCCGCCATTGTACATATATATATAATTGAAAGAGGGGCAGCTTGGCAAAGAACGTAGGTACTTATATATATTTTTCCACCGACGGGACGGAGGGAATGACGGGCCAATACCTAATGTAGTATGTATATATATATATGCTCCCTTGTATATTATATACATTATACACGTTTCACGTATACCGCTCGACCGATGGCGGAAGCTGTAATTCTTAATTATTCGAATCGCGAAAGGCTTATTGTCGCTGAAAGTATCGCGTGTACCAACCGCAAAAAAAAAGCGAAACAACGAAATTAAATAAGACTTCGTTTCGTGGATTATAATGTATATATCATATTATTAGATACGCATATACTTTACAATTCTTCTTGAAATACACTACCATCTCACGATAACCCTTTCGGATTGCTTACGGTGTTATTTTCGTCTGGTCCTGAGTATAATAATTCTTGTTTTTAAGGGTAGCCGTCAGAAAACGGGGTGAAAAGAAAAAAAAATTACTGCCGGTCGCGACGAGACCTTCGATTTAATTAAGTGAAAACGGAGTCGCCTTATAAATTATGACTCCGCGATGGGACCGCCACCACCACCGCTGTATATATATATATAATTTGCTTGTGTCGGAGATAATTTCGTACTTATTTTTATTAATTATTGTTGAAAGTCGCCAGTAAATTACGATTATAATATGTATAACGAGCTACAGCCACGATACGGACTTTTGTACAAAGTGTTCTCGAGAATCACCGTGTGACGCAATTTAATATAAAATAATATACTCGTGTAAGAATGAAACAGAAGCGCACCACTCAAGCGCATATTTCTTCTAGATAATTTTTACGATTTATTTATCCTCTGACCCCTAGTGTATATTACGAAACTACTTCTCCAGTCATCATTGCTATAGTAGTGGCCCCGTACCATTTTAAGAGGTTAAAAATATGCAGCCCTTGTACACAGAGGGTTACGAAAGACTGATCCCCATTATTCATTTTTTTTTAATAAATAAGATAAGTTATTATAAATAAATAAATTGTATAGGGAATACGACTGTTTATGGCTATATATGTCCTACACCGATATTACATAACAGTTTTAAGAACTCTATATAGGATTTCGTTGCCATAAAATACATTAGATTTAAAAATATTAAATTCGTGAATAATTTCTAAATGTAGTTATAACTTAACCATCAAATTAAAATCTTAATCACACAACCGTAAATGGGTTTGAAAAGGAATTTATAAATGATCAGAGGCTACTACCCTAAATATCGATCTAATTATCCAAAATTAATATCTTAAATAATTTTACAAATTGTTATTATAGTATCATACTCGTGATACTTATTTACCCAATTAATATTTTTTAAGAGCCACAATAAGAATCTGAAAATTTTTTGCAAGCCATAAAAATTCTAAGTACATTTAATAACACATCATATAATGTTGTCGTAGCATATGTTATTTATTCTTTATCTGCGGTCGATGGTCCGGATAAAATTTGTTCGCAGGCCTTATATGTATTACTAATACGGCGTCTAAAAGTTGATGCCGTCTCATCATTATGATTGCTATCGTAACACAGAGTCGTGGAAAGTATCTACTGCTTCGAGGTAGAAACTTTCACGATATAATTAAATTTATAGAGTACCTATAAGTTAATCTTATACCATAAAATACGAATAGGGTAGTCACTAGACGTAAGTCACAACTCATTAGTCAGTCATTCAATAAGTAGTAGTAAGTTTATAAATAATTATTTATGACTATTAACCATGTAGGTATACCTACACAAACAGAGTTAATAAACTTATCATCCGTCTATTCCACCAGTTTTTATACGTCAACTTTAATCAATTTCGTCTATACGATGTATAGAGTAAAATGTCGGTCGTGTATAAATTAACATGAAATACAGTTTTTGTTTATTTTAACCGTTGCACACAACGGTGTTTTAAATGTTATTAGCGAATGTTATAAAAGTAAAATCACTTTAATGTATTCATAGACATTATTGCAATTTTCATATTAATTATAGTAATTTTCTTATTGTCATAATAATACATTTTTTTTAACTCCGACAATCTGTGTATATGGTGTACGTACTACGTACGTGGACGTCGTGAACGTAATTCGACGTACTTGTCGAAACCGGCGCGGAATTGATATCGCGGAATGGAAAACGTTTAAAAAATAGTTGTTCAATGTTATAATGTTCTGTCCTCTTTTAACGGCTGTCGATTTTGTTCTAGACGCTCGTCTAATACAAAAGCTCGTTTATCACATCGTGATAATAGTTAATAATAATACATTATGACATTCTGCAGGTACACATTATGCACTATTTCGACCATTATTTATTATTCAGACGTACACTACAATATTATAACACGTGTACCGATCCAAACAGAAGCCATATCGTAGCCAATATAGTCATACATCAGTTATTCGCGAAAAGTAAAAGTATGTTGTACCGACAATTCTCCATATGCGTAATAATAATAATCGTTCAGACCGTCAAATATCATTATATTATAATATATTATTCATAACATACCACGGTTATGGCATGTAGGTAACATGTTTACACGTGTACCTACATGTACATATACTAATAGTTATAATATGTGCTATATAGCGGCGTGCGTGTACGATGTCGATTACAAGACTGCAGTGGCGCAGTGCAGGATACATTATTATTATTTATGTTTTTAAAAACTGCTGGATCCTACGTTTTCTCCTCGATATAATAATAACTGTTGCCATAAAATGTCAATATTATATTATATTATTGTAATATGTTGCTCTGCACTACGCGATGGCAAATGATCAATCGCGATCTAATAGCGGATAACCGCGACGATACGTAGTTTCGAAACGCATACAAATGTATATTATACATACATGTTATTATTACGTTATTTATTTTCACAATCGATTTTTACACCACAGAGCAGTATAGCACATAGTAATAATTTAAAAGTGACACACGCGTTCGTCTTAAAAATCTCCTAGAGAATCGTGTCAAACAAATGCCATATCTGGATGTAGTATATTATATTCCATATATAGGTACTTACCGAAAGTGATTCTTTAAACATTTGTTTAACGTGAATTAATTATAAATCGATTAGAATCGTCGAGACGATACAGTAAAGAACGTCTGACTATAATGTATAATATCATATATATATATTAATGTTATTATAATATGTATTGACTAATTCAACGGATCGTCAGCATCACTTCCATCGTCATCACCTAGGTATATGGAACGTATACGTGCATGTTACGCTGCGCGCGTGCGCATACAATAGTAATATCTGACATCTGTGTATTATAATAATTTATTGGCGTATAACGGATACTATTTTAAAGACGTACTTCGACATTTTGACACACGGCTCTCATCGGTTATTCAGTCGGCACAATGTCTAGGTCAAATCTTCGCTGTCGCGTCGTACGAACGTAATAAATTGGTCGGTTATTATAATCGTTCAGAATGATTTCGTTTTGAAACCAGTTCGATAATTATTTGACGATCAATTCACGGTTTAACATGTAACCTTCACCTGGATTCAAATAATAATTATAATGGCATTGTCGATTGTATAGAGGTGTATTATAGCATTTAGATAGTACTCGAAATAATTGACATTGTCTTATACGGTGAAATTATGATATTCTACCGAGCCGCTGCCGCGTGGTTATGGACATTATGTCTGATCGAAACAATTATTCTGCTCTACGGTATACACTTAACGGTTTGATTGTTTGCTTGCACGTGGCAATCAAATAATAATTTAATTATTCATAAATAATTTACGTGTCGCAATACAATCAATATAACCGTCAGCCGTTACGTTGACAAAACTATTTAAATATTATATCGTCTAAACAAGGTATATTAAAAATTATTGTAATAACACACAGATACTTAAGTATAATGATTAAGAACGATTCGACACGTAACCCGCAACGGCTGTGGTGCATGTGTAATACACCTTGTTTGATCGCGGTATTGCTTTCGATAGTAATTTTGGTATAGTATGATGATGATAATAATAGTCATCATATAACACATATCATCGACTCGCCCGGTCTTTTTCACGATAATAATTAATCATTTTACTGTAGACAAACGGATAATTATTTCGGTAGCGTATTTAAATTTAGAAGCTCCGTCAGCGCGTGCGGGTAAAAGACGTTGATCTATGTAATTGCATTTGGGATTTAGTATTTGTTTTTTTATCCTCTTCGAAACGTCGTCTGCTTTAACTTTATAGACGTTTGTCCCCTAAGGAGCCGTATAATATAATAAGACGTGGTGAGCCAACAGGCTATGGAAACCTTCCAAAATACGAATCGATGATGAATGCGATGCTTTTGGCGGACATTATTTTCGCATAAAACACCATACGAATATTATTCTATTTATTTATTTATATTTTTCTTGTTCGCGCAGAGAAATTCATATAATGAGCTCCTTCATGCAGTCTCTCTTCCAAATATAGCTTATTAATATAATGTACGAATACATTTTGTGCTTTGAGCTTTCTGTCGAGGAGTGATAATATAGTTTTTAGCCGGTTACTTATTTGTTAGATATTATTGTATCAGTCCAACTATATACAGCCAGCATTCCAAATATATGTATATAAATATTAATTTTAAGCGTAACGCTGAGGTTACGAATTTCGTTTTGCTGAAAATAATTATTTCTTATTGATCAGGTATAAATTTTCTAATATAAAGTAAATTGTTGTCAACAATTTTGAATTTGTGGTGACGCCGGGCAGACGGTACTGCTGAATACCGTGTACGTTAGGTTATTACAGTATTATACCTGTCGAACCAGTAAGTCTTCGTTTCGAAAAGTTCTCTTAAATTTATTAGCAATTATATTATCATAACGGCGAACAAAAAATATTATACATACACTTGAGTTATTTTTTCATTTTAACATCGCGTGATCGTACAACGTTTTCACTGAGACGTTCGGAATATTTTATTTATCGTCGTTTCTTAAGTGCACCCGTCATATTTATGTAAGTACATGCGGTCTTTCAGACTTTGCAAAGAAAATTGATTTCATTAAAATATAATAACGGATAGACTGGTACCTATATATATATATATATATATATATATGACATAAATAAAATATAAATATTATAAACTTGCTGTTTATATTGCGTTTGTTCGCTAATTATGTCATTATACGTATTTTGAGTTGTCATCGTTGAATATATTATCATACAATTGCAATAATAATAATAACGGGACCGCTCGGTCCTCTTTATCTTCAAGACTTCGCTCTTCCTTCCCCCGAGGCCTATATGTATTAATTTCTAAATTAACATTATTGCTCCCGCGAGAGACAATGTTAATTAGTCGAATAATTATTATTTTCGCTCCACCCGTAGAAATATGTCACAAACTGACAAATGACGAAAATTGTACTTATAGGTATACGCATCGTAATATGTTTTTTCTTAGAAGGTATCTCATTTTTACGTGATTTCTTTAATTCACGTTTATTATGGATGATGCAATTTACTCGTGCCCATCGTCGTGTGCTAGTAATTATTTTTCAATCCGGTTTTTGAATATAAAACAGTGTTCACAATACAATTTTGTTGTACGATACTTTTTTTTTTATAAAAACTTACTTGTATAGTTGTATTATAGTATATTCGTTGTTCTACTTAAATTTTGATACAATCGAAAACAGATGATGTGCATTATGGGCTACGGCAACATATAAAATATGTAATAATATATTATTATTGTTACGGCATAATAATCGTACGAAACAATTTGGAGCATATTTTATAAGAAATATAACTCAAATAAATAATAATATGTTAGATAAAGAATAAAAATAAATGGAAATTACGTAAATTATTTTACACTTTGATAGACGTTCTCTTATATTCTCCCCTAAAAAACACGAAACAACCCCATATAATATGTACGTTATATTAGATCTGTTACAGCTGATAACAAATGCGTTTCTTTTTTGAAAAACGACTTGGAAATGACAATCTTATTTTATTAGGTTCTAGACGCATTGTTGTTGTCCTAAAATATATCAAAGACTAGAGAGTGCAAGGCGTCCTTATTGCTCCGCGGGGGCCGATAAGTCCAAAAATAATAACTTGGTCGCGATCCCTATAGTTTTTCAGCAGTACATACGGTTTGAGAAAATATTGCTTATTGTTTAGTATCATATTATATAGAGCGGTTTTCAGCATTTATTTATATTCAAACCCCAATGAAATCGAATCGTTGAAATAATTAACACAAAAAATGTTTTATAAAATTTGGTTTTTAATTTGCACACAAATAATTCAAGATACTCTATACAGTCTACCCCTACTTTTTGTAAAATCAATGTTAATCTGATGGTTTGAATAATATCATAAAGAAATAAATTACTACTATATAGTATAACATAGTACATTATATATTATCCAAATACTCGTTTTTACTCTATTTATGTATTATATAATATAATATACGTAATGTTATAATAAATTATCATCATGAGTAATTTATATGTAATTAAAGTTAATTTTTTGTAATAAAATGTCTATATTAGTCATTAAACTTAATACATATTTAAGAACTAATTGTTTATGTAGTTTATATGTATGTAAATATATCATACCTATAAGTACAATTTTTGGACAATAACATTTTTGTAATAGCTATTTTACAAAACATTTTTATTTTGAATAAGTATTGATTTGAAAATTGTATTTAAAATAAAGAATTAAATGTGTTTAACAATATTATTGTTCTTAAATAAACATTTTTTATAATTTAATATTTTTTATTGTCAGTATTAAGTTAATGTATTGACAATAATATTATTGAGCTCAAGTGATATTTTTGAATAATTTTTAGTAATATTTAGAGCCCTCTATTTAACCAAGCCCCAGTAGTCCCATTTTCTGTTTACAAATATATCATTACGTATGCAATATTTCCTACTCACGCTTCAAAATGCTACACGAAATCGCGATTTATTGATACTCTACTTCGAAATAATTTTAAAATAAGTATTTATCAAATATCACGTCACGTACTTCATATGCGTTTACCATGAATCGAGTAAAGATTTTTCTCAATCGCGCACGTAGGCAGCGCAAAATAAATAAAAAATATGAGAAACCTTCAATCCACCACCACCTCCCCGCAAAAACGGGTTTCCGTCATCGTGGATGACGAGATTTGTAGATTTCATGCGTCCGCCTCTGTCGCTTAGCAAAGGGGTGTGTGGCAAAGAGGCTTGTCTGGATTATCCTTCGACGGAAGTAAAAAAAACTCGCGTGGTTATGGTACGAATATAAGACGAACTACTACGTGTTGTTATTATACATGTATATCACCCAAAAAGTACAACTATGTGCCACAGTACACGTGTTAGCGCAGTATATAAGTATATAATACATGAAATATATTATACAGAGTGATTATTCAAACATTTATACCCTTCTTTCTTATTCGTCAACGCAGTTATTCAAAACCTAATTTTTTGAAATTTTAATTTACAAGACAATATTATCAAATTCCTGAGGTTTTTTATAATACTTAAGAAGTATCCTGTGGAAGTACAAATATTTATTTTTCAAATGACAACTCCCACCCCCTTTAAATAATTAGTTGTTTTGCTAAAGTTAACGTATCAAAAATAAAATTCAAACGAATAGTTTTTTAATTATTTAATTTTGTATACTAAAGATAATAAGGCCATAATAATGAGTTTAGAAGATAAAAGACTATAGTCATTTTAAAATTTTAATAATTACCAATTATCTATTAACATTTGTTATTTTTAAAATTGGTCCAAGTACCTAAGGTATTATACGTATTTTAAGAATTATTTTCCTTTATATAAACAATTTAATAATTAAAAAATACTCGTTCAAATTTTAATAAGATTTTTAAGTATATTTAAAAATTCCAAAAACTAGAGTTTGTATTATTTCGTTATTCAATAGAAAAATGAAGGTGAACATGTTTCGTGAATCATTCTGTAAATACAAGTTTGCTGTATCTCCCTTGTGTTTATATCGTATATGTATACCATATCGACTGTACATGTATATTACTACAGTACCTATATGTAAATGAAAAAAAAACAAGAAAACGCGATGGTTCTCTCTGTATAATGTATATATGTATAATATAATATATATAATATATGTGTTAGTATGTTGTAAGGTGGCTGCCGAAAAGCGCGATAAGTCGTCTCATGTTACGCGACTCACCGCACCCCCATCATGCCGAAAATCCGTCAATCCTTTGACGTGTTTCTTTCGATGCGATCGTCTTCAGCTCTTACTTTGCATGTCCGTCGGTCGGTCCGGGGGCGCAGGAAGATTTTGTGAATATACTTACGTGTCAAATATTATCAGGAGAAACTTCTATCCTATAGCATGTATCTCACTACGTCTCCCTCCATCATTTAATAATATACAGAGTGATTCACCTGCAAGCAAAGCTCACACTATATTTTTTTTCAATAATGTTGTTATTTAAAACCTGGTTTCTGAAATTTTCAAGTATATTTAAAGACCATATTTTTTAAATTCTCGTGATTTTTTTGTACAACTTTAGAAGGGTCTTTTTGAGAAATAAACATTAATTTTTTAAACGACAACTCCCCTTTTGTGTAATACATTATTTAGTGGCAAGTTTTTCTGAAAGCGTTGACATATTTTTAAATCAAAATTAGAACGAGTAAATTTTAAGTTATTTAACTTTGTAATAAAATAATAGGATAATAAGTAAATGTTAGTAATTAATATTAATGTATCAACATTTGTAATTACTAATTTGTAAAAATTATCCCAGCTTAATAAATACTAGATTCAATATTACATCAATTATATATTTTTTTAAAACTATTTTCAGGACTATTATACTTAAAATATAAATAATTTAATTACGGAAAAACTATTCGATCAAATTTTAATTATGTACATCAAAATTAAAAAAATATGTCCACTAAATAATTTACAGTAAAAAAGAGGGTCCTCGTTTGAGAAACAGATATTTCCACAAGATATTTACTCAAGTAGTACAAAAAATATCAAAAGTTATAGAATTTAGTATTAAAACGTTTTTAAAAATTCAAAAAAATCAGAATTTGAATAAATGCATTATTAAACGAAAAAATAGGGTTTAGCATGCTCTGTATCGCTTTATATATCATAAATATATATACAGTAAGACTTACATAGAACGGTACACAAGGCTCGCGTCATACCTTGTATAGATGTATAAGTAATATTATGTAATATGTATAGTTGTTCGAATGCGTCGGCGATGATATGGAAAATATCCCTTCGGGACTTGTCACCACCAATACGATTATTTATACACCTATATAATATGTGTCTGAGCACTATCAGTTATATTATTATCGCAGTGTATACAATATGTAGCGGTGGTCTTTAAAAATGTTCTTTTGGGCAGATAGTCATTTTTTATATACACATTATATCTGAATACAAAATAAATAAAAAAAATTCGATGCTCTACGCTTTTTTATTATTTTGTTGGGCAAGTAATAACTATATACGTGGTATTATTTTACTTAGTTTTTGGAGTGTATAACTGTTTTTTTATTCAAATTCTATAGTATAACCTATAGGTTCAGAAACCATCTATTGGTCATGAATTCTAAAACTTGATTTCAGAAAAAAATTGCCTTTATGACCTTTGTTTAATTTAATCAATGATAGGTAATATTATTTATTTTACAGTCAATAAATTTCTAGTTCCAAATACACCTATAATAAAAATATATAGTTTAGAAATATACGAAGCAAATAAAAAAAAAAAAAAAAAACAATACAGGCATGTTTCAAAACATAGTCAAGAACTATTGGTAATATACGTATATTAATATATAATAATATTAACAATATTAAATCAAAAATTTGAATATAAATTAGAGAGATTACAATAACTTAAAACGTAGATTATTATTTTGTTAAAATCGAGTTTATTGGTTATTTTTACGTGATATTAAATTATTAATGAACGATTTAACATGTATAGTTGTCTTTTTAAAACAACAGTAGTTTCATGATTTTATTTGCATTGTCGAGTATATTATAATATTTTTCGATCGTTTTCTATGTAATTTTTAGCCGGATAACTTTCACTTTCAATGATGCGTTATAAAATTAATTAAATTAAAACTCGCTAACTTACACTGGAAACGTTATTATACAGCCGACTCGTTTAATATATATCCGGAATCACCAGTTAATATTTTTGGAGGACCACTTAGTGAATTTAAATGGAAGTCATTAAAAAATGTAGTACGTATGTTTATGGTTTATAAAAGAATAGTAAAGAAGAAATCAAAAGGCTAAATTAAATTTAAAAAAACTTCATATTTTAATTCATCAATATTATTATTATTTAAAAAAATAAATTTCGTGTCTGCAGACCAGATAAAGTTTGTCCATGGTTAGCTATTCAGCGACCACTGTGTCATTTTTTGATCCCCAGTTTTCAATATCATATAACTTGATAATATATTTCACTTGAAAGTTTTGAAGGCTAAACTGCAAAAGTAATGACTTATTACTGCAGTAAGTGAATAATATATAGATAGGTACCATACCGTACTACCATATATATTATCATATTATAATATAGTACTACGCTAATTGTTCTATTGAATTATACATAAAACTGACTATATCGTAACAGGATTACGTTCGGCCGTTATTACTTATCCTGTGAACTCTGTCTACAATACAGACACATATACGTATATATAATAACAATAGTGTCTATATATATATATAATACACCATTTAAGGACTAAAGGGCTACTTTTGGTGATGATATCTTACACTATATACATGTTTATTATTATTTCTAAGAATATTGCGAACTCTCTACTGTTGGAGAACGTACTGTCTAGCTCAATTGGGTTAGTGCAGCGGTCAAACGCTGCAGGTCATCTAATACAACTACACAAATGACCTGCATTTAAACCTGCGACTATATATAGGAAACAATCGGGTTTCAAAGGCCGGTCATGGTGTACGAAGAAACTAGTAAGTTCAGACTGCAGCGGCCCTCGTTAATAACCAGATCGAATTAAGTGTCACTATCGTCAGTTCGAAAAGACTCTTCTACGCCACACATTCGTCTGTAGTACATATAATTAATATCAGGTATGTCTATACGAGGTATATACATATATAATATACATTGCATAAATCATACAAAATATATTTAATAAAATTACCTAAAAAATATATATATATAACATAATATTGCTTTAATGATGGATACAATGGGGCGATCACTCGTTTGCTTTGGAACAACAAATGTTATAATATTATGATGTAAGTACATTTTATAACTTTTTATAATATATCTATTAATTAGAACTTAAGATTTATAATATTAATTATTAAATGTCAATGATAAATAAATATCAATATCAATAATGCATTAATAAAATTATAATGAATATTGACGAACTTGCATGGAATTTGTATTGAGCTTAAACAAGTTTGATAATAAGTGGATAGTACAATAATATTATTTATACTCTAAATTCGGGTCCAAGTGATGATAGTAAAACGAGAGTAAGAATAGTAACACATATAATATTATGATTTGTGATAGTTTAAAGAGACTTACATATATATATTTCGACGATAGTTACTATTATTATATGTAGTTATTATTAAATATATTATAAATTCATTGTATAAGTTATATTATTTATTAGTATAATATATAGTTTGATGTAATATCATAAAGTTAATACTCTATTACTATATAATATGTAGTTAATATAACTTATATAATGTAACTGCGTAAGTAAATACCTTTAAATTTGAGGGACTCGAGTCTCGTTTAAAACACTTTTTATAGAGGACGTCATACCCGCATGTGTTGTTTGTCTTACGAACGTTAGACATACCAAATTTGCATTCAGCAGATTCAAATTTATGTTGTTAGCTTTACTATTAGAGTCAATTTACCTATTATCAAACTTAAAGGTAATAATAATATCTAGGCCCCATCTCATAAGCTTTTATTAGTATTTTAATTTTTAAGGGAGTTACGAGCGTTTTAATTTTTTACATAACTATAACTCACTTAAAAATTATGATATCAATAAAAAAATCTATGAGATGCCCTAGACAATATTATTACCTTGAAGTTTGATAATAGGTAAATTGAATAATTTTAAAGCTAACAGCATAAAATCGAATCTGCTGAACGTAAATTTGCTATGTCTAACGTTCGTAAAACAAAGACCACACATGCGGGTATGACGTCCTCTTTATAACTGAAAATGTCTTTTTTTTGCATGCCATTTCTATATTCTATACAAAAGTTAACTACTAATAATAATTATACATATATATATATATATATAAAACTTGAACCACTTCTAGATTCTAGATCCACTACTGCTACTAATGATGACGGTGCAACAGCAAACGTCTACAATCGCATTTTCGCGATTGTTTCACAATGTTGTATAATTATATAATAATCATAACTAATAAGTGCGTGTTCCTGTAATGGACTGTATGTCTCTATACATATTATGATAACGATTTATTATTTTTCTGTTGGTTCCGGGTTTTTTTTTTTTTTTACTTGTTTTTTCATGTCAAAACTGAATTCGATTATACCGTTGACGGTGTATGCACGTAATCGCGTATGCTGAGCGGGTTACGAGTTGAATTATTTATGCGATTTTTGTAATATTATTCTTTGTGATCTGCACTTCTGCTGAAGCAATTTTAATTTACGTATAGTTAAAACTAGAATACCTACAACTTGATTATAACTTATAAGATATGCGGTGGATATAAAAAGTAATTAGATGAATCTATTTTTGAATTGAGTAGGACTTGAGTAAAATATACTTACCTATATTTACATATTATAGGTAATCGTAATCGTATACGTAAATGTGCATCGTTCGTTCAAATATTTTATACCAAATTAGTAACAGCTAATAAAACTAATATAAAGCATGTTTAACAATTACGCATAGTCTATAACATAATATAACTTAATTTTCTTGATTGCATTTAGTGCGATAGTATGAAGAAAAATATGGTATAATAGGTAGGTACATGGGATAACAAAATATCATTAATTAAATAAATGCACGTTTTCTAATACGATAAATAATAATATATAGTAGTAACTTTATTGCAATAAAATCATGTTTCGTTGTTTTACAATATTTTCGTTGTATGCATACATCAAAATTGTTCGGTGTATAGGTAAGGTATACTAGTCGGATACGCGCGTTATAAATACGGTAACCACAAATACATAATGCTTTATTCTTAAAATTACAATACCTTTAAAGAATATAATAATATGGTAAATCTATATATATATATATATATATAGGTAAATAATATATATCAGTATATGTTTAATAATAATTGGTAACTAGCCTAAGACGGTTGTAATATATTCGCTATAAAATAAATTATTAGACATAAGAGACTTGAAAATTATGTACAATATGTAATAAAATAAATTAAGAAAACTCTAGAGTATACCTATATATACTCATATCTGTACAAATTCAGATAATACGTTTACAAGGCATTATATATATATACAATCGTGCGCACGATATTATTGCTACGCATGTATATACGTATACATATAGGTATATTTTATTATATATATTATTTGTATACCTATATGTATTATTTATGAATTTGTCGATGTGATATTCAAAACGTGAGTATATAACATAATATAATCGATTTGTACAGATATAATGTAATGTGCGTATAGTATATTATTATTCTTAATTTGTGTTATTATATTATTTGTAGAGATCTCGCATTGACAAGTATATATTTGCTATCCATTACCGGGTGAAACGCGTAGGAAATTCAATCTACTTGCAGTGTGTTTCGTTATCGGATCTCGTCATCATCACCAGAAGCTGAAAATGTTCTGGCCCTGTGGTGGTTCTGCAAAACAAATAATAATGTTGTAGTATAATAAATTTCACTATATACAATATACATATATTTATATTGTTTATTACGAGTGATATGACACTCGGTTGGGCTAACATCTTAACATCTTATAGCGGATCGAGAAAATAAGCACGAGCTTTATGTGGTGAAAAAGAAAACACCTCACTACTGGACACTGGGCAGCAATATTAGACTTTCAGTAGGCACTCTATTCGGAAACTTTAAAGACTACTCGCTCTCAGTGTATTTTAAAAAAAATTCTCATTGGGTATAAGCACAAAAATCATTAAAATAACCAAAACTCAGCCGTTTATAATATATTATTTAGGCGGTCGAGTAAAAAATAGTTATACTATATACATAGTATCATCGCGTCGTAACTTGTAATCATTATACATATTATTTAGCCGTAGAAACTATAGCGAGTATAGTTTCACGGGGGCAATGTATAATAATAATAATAATAATGATAATATTCAGCTTTGAAGTGTCCCGACAGTATTCGTAACCCGAACATTAATATCCGGCACGAACGGGCTCCTCTCGCTGTGTCCTATATATACGCGTATACTCGCAATAATAATAATAATAATAATAATATGTAACGTCGGCGCAGCATCTCGCGGCTCGGTCGTCTTCATTAGCGCGCGCCTATCGTGTCTCCCGCAGCCCACCGCGCGTTCCACAAAGGGGTTGTTTCCGGCAAAGGGTGGACGTGGGATCCGCGCCCGGTCCGAAACTGTTCATCTTATACATTCAATAACATCCGCAAAAGACGACTTATCGGCTGCCACTCCATATATATATATATATTATAGTATATACGTGGTATACTCCGGCAGCAGTTTCTGCGGTCGGACATATTATTGCTGCGATCGCGCCCTTTGAGCTCGGGTCTCTCATCCAAATTAACCTCTCGTCGCGGCCTCTTCCCGTTCCACCCCCACGACGATACCTTCGCGCCCTTAAACACCGGCGGCTACCGAAAGCTCTCTGTGTGTTGTACCACTGCAGCAACATTCCTGCCCGCATCACGTATTATATATATATATACATATAATACATAATTATCGTACCAACCTCGTTGTCCCCGGCGGAGTCAATAGAGCGCACAACAGTCATCGCGTAAAGTGTACGTTTATATATATACATATATACATATTACAAGCGTAATATTCCCGTGGTGCAGTCGAAACTATCCGAACAATTCACGAACACTAATAATCCTCTCTGGACGTTCGCCATTTATATATATATATATATATATGCATTATACGCGATTTATATATTGTATAATGCGGACCGCAGTGGGCCGTATTTACATGTATGTATAACAACTATAGTAATAACTGCAAACGTCGGCGATGACCGTTAGTGACCCAAAAACCGTTGAAAACAACACATCGCCGGGGCGCATAATATATAATTGGGCGCGACTTATCGTCAATATGCTAGCGAGGGTTATCTGCTGTTCGCCACATATATTCGGAGAATGCGTACCAAGTTTTCCGGCGGCAGCCAACTCTCCGACAGCGATTTCAAAGGTTGTGAACTTGCGACTGCCATCACGTTGTACCCGTCGAATAAGAACGAACCGATTTAATTTCGGACCCGTCGCGTCGCGATGAAATCTATCGCTGCGGTCTCTCGAACTTAGAGGCACGATTTTCGCGGGCCTTGGACAGAATCCGACCGCGCGCAACCCAAAATCCATTCGCGCGATACGCGGCTATTTTATGCCCACCCATGCGACCCTCGGTCTATTTCGATGTCGATATATTACCAACGATTCAGTGATAATAATATATTACGGTCGGAAAACTCGAGAAAGTCCTTTCGATTTGAAAACGCACGGGTTTTCACAACGACAATAATGGTCAGTCGGAAAAAATTGCACAACTATATTCCCGGTGACGACATACGTCATTATTGCGTCAACGCAAATTTGCTATACACGCGCACCAAGCACATAACTCGCATATTATTATTATTATATTGTGCGTGCGTGTAGTAGGATTTCTAGTCGATGGACAAGTTTTCAAGTAAATTTTTCCGATTATTGATCGATTAAAACGCGATTAATATAATATAATATTGAAACGTTAATACGGCGACGAGCCACGTGCCTAATGACTAATGACTATAATTTAATATAGTAGCGTATACAACACTATATTATTAAAAACACTTACGTTTGTTGCCACCAGGCGGTACGAATCCGAATCCCGAAGCTCCTACTACCACGCCGCTGGTCTCAGAACCGGGTTGTGTTGCTGGGAACAGAACTGGACCTGTTGTTTATTTTTCCAGAAAAGAGGAAAATTGGAAAAAAAATTATTATTTATTATGTTATTTTGGAAAGATTGAACCACATATTATACACATTTATTTTTGCTAAATTCACCTCGGTTTTCTCTGGGATCTCGATTACTAGACTGTTCGACGTTGGACAGGAAATCGCCAAAGTTGAATTGAGCTGACGCGACCATTAGGTGACACACGACGATGCACAGGACGATCAACACCTGTTGATAAAAACAAAGTCATAAAATAACATATTCATTTACAGTATTGTACATATACTGGTATATTAAGTAAATAATATGATATGATATATTTATATAACATGACTACATATAATCCGGATATAGGATAACATAGTATTATACGTTGGTGTGTAATTGACTAAAAATTATCATTTATCAGTCGGAACTAGAAATATAATATTATCGTCTTCGGTATGGTAATCATTGTAGACCGAATAGGGGTGGAATACTTTTGGGTCATAGCAGCAACTTCTTAAATGCTATTAGTTATTAGTATGCAGAAAACTATGATGCGAACGATTATAGCCCGGGCTTGATAAATCTATTCTACCAGAAATCGACAAAAACGTATTTTTTTTAATAGTCACATAGAGAAACACTTTTAATTTAATATTATCACGTTATTCGGTATTCCAGTATACAACAATATTACAAATATCTCTCGATTATTTAACCTTATTACGGTGACGGAATTCACGGATAGCCCGAGGAGGATTCATCGAACCATGAAATAATAATATGTATTCGCTTTCTATTATTATAATATCATAATAATTTATTAGAGATGAACTATACTATTTAATCTAAACCCTTTTGATACTATTAATATTTTAAATATAAAAATCTTAAAAATTGTATTAGTTTCCGATTTCAAAATTATATGATGCGTTAAACTAGTTGCATTTTTTGTTCCGTCTTATAAACACATAGCACAGCAGTTTAGTTTCATTTGTCAATACTTACAAGTATATTATTCGTGAATTTACTACTTAAGTTATTCGCTCTGTATCATAATAGGTTGTGATGCATTGTTATATGATACAATAAAAAACATTGCTTATGGAAACTATAAAAATTAATAAATTAATATTTTCCTATAAAAATATATATAGTGATTTTATATGTGTCGACTTGAGAAATATTAAAATTAAAATGTTTAATACCACCGATCTCTAATTATTACACCGATGTCTTCTTAATGATCGTACAGATACATTTACAGTTTTTATTTGGTGAACGGCTGTTTCTATCAGTTTTCGGAAAAGTACGATATTATACTATTACAAATTACAATATAACAATTTCGTCGTCCGGTTGTCATCATTTCATTACTAACCATAAGTGCAGTGCATACGCAACAGTATAAGTCCTGCATACCTACCTACTTTTATTTACATATTTGCAGGCAGTCTGCATCTTATGGCTTATAAATACGCGATACATATATACATAAAATAATAAATAATATAACAATATACATGACTCGTGCACTATTATTGCATCCGCGCGCACATTGCAATCCGCATAATATAATCATATACTTGTATATATATAAATAAATGTGTATGTGTGCGTATTGTTATTAGTAGTCGTCATCGTCGCTGTAAACTTGTACGAGTGACAAGTAGAGCGCGTAGGCATTGCGGGGTCTGAGAGTTGTGTAAAAATCGACGGAATCCGACATAAATTTATGCGTAACGATTTTCGCTCGTGTCCGTTTTTATTTCGAATTTTTTTCCTCGCTGCGTATTACGATAATATTTATGGCGCTGTGGACGCGATACGTACCTATATATATTGTACATATAATAAACCGCATGTATCAGAGGCGTTACCGCGATCTTGTTAACATCGACTGAACGGGGTGTACCTATACCGAGCTATAACGGCCGACACGGAGATATATATTATACATTTATATATATATATATATATAAGTGGTGTATAAGTGTCTCTCGGACGGACATGTACTATTTTTAATAAAAGACTACTCCCACGCGTTAAATGTCTGTAGCACCCATGATAAATGGATGACGACGAAAACGATACGCCGAGAGAAAAACGAACAAAACACGTACATGCAGAACTATGGGATTCGTATTGCGATACAGGAATTATTATTATTATTATATCTACGCGTATATCGACATGGCACTAAATTTATATATAGGTTCTTACTTCGTTAGGTTCATTTTGTTGAGATTAATTCCAAACCAAGACAAATAAATTGAATTTCATAAGTTACCTTCAGTATGGATTGTTTGATAAAATTTAATCGTTTTTTCAAATTAATAAACACTCTTTATGTTTCAAAAAATAAGAAAAAATTTTAGGTATACCTGTATCATTTGCATTCAATAAAATAATATTTATATAATATTATATTATACGTTGAGTTGCCGAAATCGGGCAAAGTCTCATTAAATTTATTATGTTTAAGCCTATTTTAAACTCATAATATATTTGACCACACCAAAAGCATGTGCTTCTAAAAGTTTATCTAAACACTATTATAACTGTATGTGGCTGTGCTTGGAAGCGTAGGGGGCGATTGGGAGAAATTCAAAAATTTAACAGACTTAACAATTTAAAATTAATATTGTGGGAAGATATATCACTATCGTGTTCAATCGCACGTTGTATCGTGTATATAGGTGCACCGTGCATATTGCCGCGCGTCCAACTATTATATTATAATTTTGCACATATCGTATTCTTCGTCCTATAATCGGTGTACGACTATCGATTTCCGCGGATCACGGTCTTAACCGCGTGAACATTTTAAGGTACGTTGTACGAGATACACGACTTAGCGAGTTGTCCGAGAATCGCAAACGAACGTGCGTCCGCTGAAGCGCATCGCCAATTTCGCATCTGCCCCCTGGGAATCCATACATCATATTTAATATAGCAACCCGATGGTTTCACGTGACTGGATATATTCGTGTGCATGAAATCAAATAAATGGACACGTGCGGTGTTCGGAGTTAAAATCGTACGATATATAAGTATATACGATAATATTATGGTAATATGTGTCCAATATATTATTATGTCGGTGACCTATACGATATGTAAACGCATATTATACGGACCACCAAGACGGCATTATATATCATATTTAAACGTGAATACAGTGTACACAGTCCGTTATTGTTGTGTACGAACCGCGTCGGAAAGGGGGAAAACGGACGCACAGATTTTGGGGTCGCCAAGACGGTGTAAAATCGTCGGTTAGGTCTCGAGTCGCGCATATCATTATCATTGCACACGGTTAGAAATTTTCAGTTGATTCTACATGCGTTGGTGTCAATGTTATGAACAGTTTTGTGTTGATTTAGAGCTGGGACAAACTAGGTGTTGATTTCACACTATTAAGCGATATAGTTAAAATAATTAATATCCGTTGTTATGGAATAGTAAAACAGATAATGGTTAGTGATTAATACAATATGTCAAATTATTTTGAAATATCTCAGTACTGTTTATATTCTAACAAATAAAACATGTCAAAATTATTGATGCTGTTTTTAAATGTTGTTATTGAAAAACTCCTTATAAAAGTAAAAATAAAAAACTACGATTACACAAACTGTCTAATCAATGGGAATCCATCTCGGTACCTATAGATTCGTTACCTGATTCCTAAACCTATAAAATAGCTCATCGACTGTCGACTATAATTGGTATTTAATAAATTCTTTAAATCGATCAACTACATATTAATATCTGTGTTACGTTTGAACAATGTTTTACGATACGATTGTTGTCAGATAAACCACGACGATAACAATTATAAACAGATATATATATTCGATATTATACGTATAAATTTGAGTAGTTTTAAAACTGCCATTCAAGATGCGACGAATGACGGAAACGGATATCGAAAAGATCCATGAGAATCCGATTCGTAAGCACGAGTTGAAGGCCTAAACCAATGGTAACCAATTATTTTTGTTATTTTTATATACATAATATATTTTACTCTATTTTAAAGATTTTTTTTATTCGTATGTCTCGGACGTTTGGACAACACCGCTAAAAACAAATAACAATAATGCCATAAGCTCTCGTCTAATTATTATGAGATAAAATGCGTCAACTTCTGCAGTGAATCTCATCAGGAAAATCCGTCAAAAACACGATATGCAGCTGTGCAGACCTATAGAAAACATGGTCACGTAACAGTACGCGTTTCCCGTCTTCTTACGCTTCCTATACATAATAATATATATTATATTATACACTGCAGCGGCAGCAGTAATTCGAATCGAAAACGTGTCGTTAACGATTTGTTTGTCACCAAAAACGAAAGTAGAAAATACCGAGTGTTATTATTCGTACATCAATAACGAGTATTTATACGCGTGCGCACACATTCGTGATTTTTATTATATACACACACGCTTACCATTAAAACACGTCGGATGCGAAGAGGTAAAAATTCATCTGGATAATTCCGGCATTCCGTGGTCGTAATAATAATAATTGATCGGATATAAAAATCCATTAGCCCGGCCTGATTTACAAGTCGGACACTGCACATATATTGTAATGTTTATGTTATAATAAACACATAAAAATATAATCCTTCGTCTGGATACTACGAAAACGTCTCCTAAACCTACCATTAATTGAGCAATAATATTGTGTGTGCACGTGTCTGTGATTTTTTTCTCCAAAGTGGCCCCATGGATTTCGTCAAAATTATTTTAACTATATAGACATTTTTTATAAAAGGAATTCATTGACCAAGGTCTCATAGTCGGTATAATGCGTGTCTTTGAGTAATGATCAAAATTTTGAAAAATTTTAAATATCGGTATTATTTGTTTATTGTAAAAAACCTAAAATATTCGGACTGTGTGTTTATATGAACTGACACAAAAAAATTGATTTTGAAAACGTTGTCAATTACGTAGTATTGCCGTGACAGTCTCCATGTATACAAAAAGTAAGATAAATAATCAAAACATAAGCATAGTAAATTGAATTATTTAAAGAGTTTTTGAATACTTTTTATAAAACTGAACTCGAGTTAACCTTAGTCACCCAGACTCGATACTAAATATAAAACGTAAATATAATATGCGAATACAATACGGTGTTGTCTTTTTAGAGTCACTTTCGCCGAAACAGAAGTTGCTAGCCAACTAGGTATAAATAATATTTACACACGTAATAGTTTAGAATAATAATATGTTTGTGTGGTGTGGTGTGTGTGTGTGCTTACGAATTCTTTCGGAAACGGATTTGAATTTATAATAGTAATACAACGCGTGACAAAATATTATTTTGATATTATCCACTTTTATATTATACGGCGGTGGAGATCGCTTGTGGTCGCGGTATACTGTTTATATGTACTTACATCATATGCGTGCAGCGTTTTATCCGTCTCGTGTGACGTTATAATAATATTTTCGCAGTCATAATCTTCGTCGAAAACGATTTGCCGTGAAATTGCCGTGCGCTCTTCGCGCTACGTGTATAACATTGACACATAAAAACCGAAAAACCGCTATTTCCATGCAGCAATGTCGCGGCGGCAAGTCTATATTATAATATTTTAATATCTACATACGCGTATCGTCGATCGTCGTACGAGATCTGAACAAGCAACCTTTCCCAACGACACAATAATAACGGTAACACAATGCCTATACGATATAATATAAAATATTATGTTATAGCCGTTGTAGGCATTAATTATTATCATTATCATTATTATTATTATTATTATTATTATTATTATGCGTTGTACAATGTTAACGTATATCATAATAACGACTACATGGATGCGTGTCATGTCGTATATTATACTATTTATAATGTGCCGCGTTGCCACACGCCCTATATGACTGCACGTGGACGTCCAGCGATCGATGCGAAGAAATCATTTTCGAATATATATTGCGTATTGTATCGCACAAAGGAAATTTAAATAGTGGCATGACAAGGTGAAGAAAATTATACAGCTTAAGGTATCTATATTATGTTAAATCAGAGAAGGTTGATCGGCGATAAAATGAATACATTGAAACAGTGTCTACCAATTGATATAAATAAATAAGGAGGAGCATAACAACTTGCACTCAAAAATAATGATTTATAATTAGAGTCCTAATTTTTACCAATGTATAAAATTAAATGTAGATAGATATACATAGGTTTAATCAATATGTTAAAATTAGAATAAACTTATAAATGTTACTTCTGTACTGTATGAAAACTTCTATGTATTATTAAAGTTGTATATGTATACGTAAAGAAATCAATAACCTAAGCCAAGCATAACAACTATATATATATTTCAAAAAATTAAAAAAAAAAACCATATTATATTTTCTCAAAAAAATTTAATAACGAACATCATGTCAGAAAATGGCGTTCTGTCTAATCTCCAACTCTTGTCTCCTAAACATCTCTTTCGTTCACCACTATACATATCGTGACGTAGGGCGTTAAAAGGTTATCGATCACTTGAAACGTTCGCAATAACCATACAGTTGACGTTGCTTGTGTTTTATTTATAATTCTTTTTATATTTATCCTCGTCGCGGCATTGATTGGTTATAAATATGACATATTAAATTATATACTGTATGTGTGATATATATGAAGACACTTTAGAAATGCAGGTTTTTCGATTTCCGCGCGCGTAACGTTCCGTTGAAACGTTGCTGGTTCGTCATAACTCATAATATTCGATCGCAAACCGGTTGGACGTGCTTAAGATGATAAAAACAAATAAAACACGTAATTATTTAAAGTTTTACTCGCGCAATAAATCGTGTAATGAGAAAAAGACGAATTAATACTTTTTATATATTATATTAATACAAGTGTGGCGTAATATATTATGTATAATATAATATTTACGGAGTCGATGATATTAAAATTTAAAACCATATAAATAATATCCAGTCTGGCTTCAGAGTCTTATTATGTATACGTGCGGAGAATAACGAAGATTCGCGCGACTGTCAATCATATTCGTATATTATATTTTAAATGTTAATACATCATTAGCCCTTAGGAGGATCTCACACCTATTTTATTCGACTTTCTTTTTTCGCGATTTGTCTCGAAATTCACAATCGTCGAGCTTATAATAATGTTATTTACAATACTACAATAATATACATTAATATTATGCAATATTATACGCGATGGAATAAATGGCCGAAAAATCACGTGCGGGATATCCGCAGTACCATAGAACTAGATCGACTTTAAAGCGTATCGCAAATTCGCTAAGTTTCGCGGTATACAAAGAATAATACATAATACCTATGTCACCTTTGGCGTTATATTTTCTCATAATTTTAGGAATAATTGTGATTACATTATATTATGTCTTAATATAAGTGCATAATATTATTATTATTCGTTAGTTTGTGGCAAGCTTTATGATGAGATTATGTAAATTTTTCAATCGGTCATCTACTGCAGTTGACGCGTCATTATATATATACTTAGGGCTCGCCCTGTTGTTGTAATGTAACAAGGTAAGTTATATTTGGAGACTTAAAGGATAACTGCTTGTCGTAACTGCAGTATAGAATAGTTTACCATGCATTTGCTATATGCGTAAATTATGTAATAGGAGTCTAATAGCTGTTTTTTTTTATTGTGATACTTATTTCCGCGGATAAAAATACATACCATTATATCATTAATAGTATGTGCTAATCTTGATCGATCGCCTTTGCTATCAACGATTTCGGTAGGTCAGTGGGGTTTAGGTGGGGATATGAGTAATGTACACACAGCTATAATGATTTATTATAATATTATGTGTTTACATAAAATTATAAGTTATCGATATTTAAGATTTCGAGTGAACCGAGGAATGTATTTTTTTTATCAAATTTATAATCATATAGAGGTAGACGAACGACACGTTAGGTCGATTACATACTACTATAATATTATGTTATTCAATATATTATTACGTCGCGCGTTTTTATTTACTCGCCAACACTATTACGCGATAATTTTCGCGCTAAACTGTTATACATTTTTATATTTAGAGATGTCATTGTCGACAACTATTATAAACAAAAAAATCTAACCGCAATCGGAACACAGTGAATGTACGCATGGCAAACGAAATGCTGTAGATCAAAGTAGATGATCGGTGCGCATCGTTTGCTCAGAAAATCGAGTATAATATACACTAATTACGACTGGGCCGCAGATTGCAGCCGTCTGCCAGTATAACACAATAATGGTAATGTGATTTGACAACGAAGTCTCGTTTTAACTAGCCACGGACGACCTCGGACGTTTGGATGAGCGACGAAATCTTCGCGAGACGTTCGTAAGGATAATTTTGTCATTTTACAACACCGGTGGCATATAGTGGCAATCATATACTATTATTATATTTGTACTTGGGACATACGCGCATACCACGAGTATGTGTCACGGTCATATTATATTATGTACAATATGTATGCCTAATGTACATAATATAGTATCATGATAATAATATTATCAAGTTTTTACGACCAAGTTCTTACGACAACGACCACGAATTTCGTGTTGACAGAGAAAGTCCTAAGGGTTTCCTAGGCGCCGGGCGGACCTACCTATATTATGCGTGTATGTAAAGGTATTATTGTGTCCACGTCGTGGACATACAATTGTTTGACCAGACAGAAGAGTCGGTGAAATTTCTGACCAACTATATTTCCATTCATCGCGTGTTTAATAATAACCGAAACTATTTGAAACATAATAAAGGATACAATTGGAAACGCGATCGCGCTTAAAGCGTTATATTTATATCATATTTTAGTTATGTCAGAGTAAAATATAACATGCTTATAATAGTGATTGAATGCAGTTGTACACGTCTTGTACTAGTTGTACTCCGTGATCATTATATCTTATAAGTTATAAGTGATTATTTTCGTCCAGAGAAGACTACTGTGTATATAGAATATTTGATTCCGAACGATTTATCGATTTGTTTCAAACGTTCTCAATAAAGAAATCGAGTAATAATAGACACTCATATAATTACTAAAATAACTTAATCGATAATGATAATATGATCATTAAAGGTATAAAATAATATATAATACTGCAGTTGCGATATTCAATGTACATTTCTCGCAGTAGGTACTTTCATTACGATTTTTCTAAATTTATATTATTCATTATCCGCTATTTCATATTTTATACGTTTGACAATTCTCTGCGATTTGTAAACGACACATTTTAAAAATTGACTTTTGAAGGACACGTGTCACAAATTAGTTCCAGTGTATAGAGTTTTAAAATATTTGCCATTCTCGCCGAAATATGATAAAATTAACGGTTCGTTACCGCGAGATGAACAAATATAACAGTTGCATTGTTATACAGTAACTCGAAATATGTACGGACAACGTTATCGATAACCTGTTGAAGTCTAAAATATAGTTCATAGCATATTATTTTCATAATCATTTAGAAGTGTTGAAAATAATTTAAATGCTGATGTCTACGTAAAAATGAATTGTTCCGATGTGTTTAGTAGATACTTGCAAATTAGAACTTTGAAGACCGCGAAAGACATAAAAATGTTTTTGGTTTTCGATTTCTGAGAAATTTTATATAACGAGCTTGTTACAGAATCATATTATTATCGCTACGGGCTAACTATATCTGCACGACACGTCTTTAAAGTATTCGTCTCGCGGCGTCTCGTTTGTAATATTTTGAATATAAAAAACGATTCATCCTGAGCACAGGTTTGTCGTCATATATATTTTATAATTATCTACGGTTCCTCGCGTAACGCTCATTATATCAAATCGAATGAAAACGAATCTTATTCGATACGGCAGTGACGACGACCTGTCTAATTATAACTGCGCAATTATTATATTATTGTTTTATATTATATGAAATCGTAGTAGGCAACGCTTGTACGATGTATTATCGGACGAAATCTCGTTCAAACCATCTGTGTTAATATAATAATATAGATACTGCATTACTGCTTGAACACGTAATAATATATAATATATATATATATATATATAAGGTGATTCATTTAAGTGTATACACTCATTATGTTTCAGTTTTAAATTGTTTGTTAATCTTTTTTTACATGAATTAATGCCGTTGCAAAACAATACTTTTTAAATTTTTTAACGTTATAAGTTTTTTGAGTTTCTTACTTTAATAATTGACAGTACACATCTTTGATTTCATTTTCCTAAGCAGAATATTTTTCAATTATTTCGATACCCACATATTAATAATTTTTATAAGTATTTATGAATACAAGTTATAATATAAAAAAATGTTATATACCTAGTAACTCGAAAAAGTAAAATAAAAAAACCAATTATAAAACTATGTATCTACGACGATAACAAATTGTAATAAATGTATAATTATTTTCGAAATTGTTTTTTAATAAAACGACATCAAAATATGTAAAAATAATCATTTCAAAAAAGTTATGAATTTTAGAAATAATGAGCGGCATAGACACTCATACGAGGATCACCTTGTATGCGTAATACTTTTTACTGCGCGGCACGACGTTGTCGTCTGAAACGGGTTGACGTAAATCTACACATAATAATAATGTATATATAAAGATCGTTATTCGTGCTGGCGTTCTGCAGACGCACGTGATAAGAGCCGAAACGCAGGCAAACCCGACCGCGATTAACGCGCGTCGACAGCGATCGCATCTAAATAGATCGGTTGCAGATCGTCATCAGGAGAACACGCGCGAGTAGGTAATCACGACAATGTTTTTCTCTCGGCCGACTGCTGTACCATGTCGCGAAACCTGTATGGAAGATTGCCGTTTTTAACGATCGAAATATCGTCGTCGTCCGCGTCGAGACGCAACCGGTGTCGACTTGTCCGTAGGATGTATATTATTATTATACACATAGTTGCTAGTACGTGTCATTATTATTATTGCCGGTATTGTGACTTGTAAGCTTTCGCTCGGACGTCGTAGTCGGCGATGTGCGTGTCTCGCTGACCGTAGCACCGGTTTCCATATGGTATTATGATATTTTTAGCATTATTGTAATTATTATGTTTCGTAACGGATTTTCAGCGTCGCGCGGCGGGTGAAAAACCGAAACGTTTCGAAAAAAATAACGGACGATTTTCGGTCGGGACAATAAAACGTAGATATAATATGATAATATAATTTATGTAGTATGTACCTCTATATATATATATATATATATATATATATATATATATTATAGTCGTTTGAGATACACACGCGCGTTCGGGCGTGGGCGTACGACTGCAACGGGCGAAACGCGGCAACGGCGACGTAATTATGTCGCGACCAACGGTCGACATTGATTGGTGGTTTTTCCCTCGAAAAGAAAACGTCGTGTTGAAACACTCGCCGAGCAAAGTACGAGCATATGTAGTTTTGTGTGTCTGTGACACACGAGCCCGTCGCATATAACGACCGAAATAATTAGTCCCTCCACCTTGTCATTTATGAATATTATAATATATGGGTACATATCGCGTGTATAACATAATATTATGTCATCGACGGCCGTAAGTACGTGGACATTATATTATTATTGTTGTTGTTATTATTATAAATTGACGGCCGGCGTACGTGCGGCATATTAAAAATATACATAGGTATATGATGTGTATATTATATACGTCCAACGTACATAATTTAGCTTTGCGGTGGCGTTTTTCACACGTGTCGCCCAAAACGCGAAATGTGTAATGGATACCATTAAATGAGATATTATTATCGTATTACAGGCGCGAGTGCAAGAGTGTATATAAAGGACACATGAATATAGAATATGACATGTACCTATATGTAGTATGTGCCTATAATATATAGGTATATATATATAAACCGAATACGATCACGAATTTAGCGAACATACATCAGCTGCGATGTTATTATTATAATATGAACATAATTATGATGTTCAATTCGCTAGCCCGACGACTTCCGATCGTTTTTTTTTTTTAATTATCACTTTATATTGAGCCCGATTTTATTGTATTTATAAGAATTTTTTTTTTTTATCTATCCTTAAACTGAAAACGATATCGATATAAAATTGTTCAATAAGTCTTCAGGCGTATACAAGTACCATAAGCACGCGTCGTTGAACTACACTCTGTGTGCGAATATTGGTCATATGGTGAAATGTGATAGACGGTATTTTCAAAGGCCTCGCGGATACAATGAATCAACACTACCAATTGAACGCTACCAAATTTCCTCATTTTCTTCTAAACCTATCAACTTGGAACTTTTGCTCAATATGAACTAAATAATGTTGCAGGTATACCCGCAGTACTATAAATCATCCATCCGTTTGCGCGTATCGTTCAAAATCAAATGGCAAAGAAAAAAGCTGCTTTGTCCAGTTTAGTTTTGGATCGAACGCGCATCTTATATTAATAACATTGTCAGACGATCTAATAATGACAATATGTAAGTACATTGTAATATTAATTATTATATACGTATGCAGCCTTGCAGTTCAATACGATTAATGTAAATGAAATTGTTTTCACGTTAAGAAGTACTTAGTCACATTAATTACACTGATGGCCATTGAAATCGTTAATATGCTATATATCAAATGGAAGAAAAATATTTGTAATTGTTTTCATCGTTAAATTGGTTAATTTTTAATAAAAATACCAACTACCTGAAATTCTATAAATACATTTTATCTAATATCTATCATATTATTCTAAAATGCTTGAAACCTAATTCGTCATTCCAAAATATTGATTGAAGCTATACACTGCGGGCATACGCATAATTAAATAATTTATATAATATCGTTTAAGGATCAATGAAGTGTATTAAAAAATCACGTTTTTCGATTGCATGTGAATTTAATTAGTTATTAATTTACATTAAACACATGCGAACAAGTAATCACATTTAAATTAAACGAAAGGACAACAGTCATTTGATTTCATTTAAACATTATCCGGCAATTTTACCTTTATTCGAATTTGTATTTTCACAGTATAATAGTTTCGAATAGTTGGTCTTGTGAATGGTCGCACTTATGAATACAATAAATGATAAAAAAAAATGTATGATATGCAATTATTAATAATCGTTTACACTTACCCTTTGTACGGAAACCATTTTGTATATGTTTTTTTATTTGCGTTCGGCGGGGAAAATATGCAACGAAACCAGCCGGAATCGGGACGTTGGAAAATATAATAAATATTATATTATGATGTGTATAGGTCCAACAGGTAGTTGTGATATGGGTCGTCGTTCGTGACGGTGCAAACGGCGACGAGTGGAGTTGTACGAATGGTCGCCGCGGTGTACAACAAGTATTACACTGCGACAGCGGAGCGTTAGTATATGATATTTATGTAAAATATATTTACCGAAATGTACAAAAACGATAAATAAATAAAAAAAAAACTGGTATGGAGGTAATATGTGTGTGTACGGTTTGGAGTTTGAGTAACTAGACACTAGGGTTTCGGAGGCGAACCGTTTAGATTATATAGTGGCGGGACGTTCGATTTTCGCCGGACGGTGGGAACGTTGTTATAGCGATAATATTGTTATTATACGTGTTTCCAGTTGGCGGCGGGGTGGGGGGCGGCGCGCGCGAACCGTAGGAAGAAAAATCGCGGCACGGAAGAGCGCTAAAAAGAGGTGTACCGTATCCGCTGTCAAGGTCTTCTCCGGTGTGCGGCTGCAGATACGCCGCCGACCGGTTCGAATGGACTCAGCGGCGGCGGCGATCGTACCTACGACGACGTTGACGATTTATGTTTTATATTATTACATTTTTCACCGTAAAACATAGCGTGTTATACAGGATGATTCTTCGATGACGCATGATCACATTTTTTTTTTAACTATATCAATTAAATTGAACTCTGATTTTTGGAATGTTTAATCATACGTTGAGACCAAATTTTCAAATTCTTGAGATTTGTTTGTACTATTCTTAATAACGAATTGCCTAGAGCGATGCTAACTTCTTTTTTCATTTAAGAACATCGAGAACCCCGTATTTTTACTGTAAATTATTTAGTGTTTATTTTATTATACTTAGGCTGTTTTTAAAAATTATTATTGTTAGTAAGTTAATATTACAAGTCACTACGCCTTCATGTTATATTCTAAACACATTATCGCATAGACCTAATATCATTCTTAATCCTTATACTAGTATAGTACATAAAGTTAAATAACTACTCGATTGAAATTTTATTTTGATACGTAATATTTTTAGAAATATCGTTTAAATAATTTACAGTAGAAAAGCGAGGTTCTTATTTTAAAAACAGAAGTTTGTGTCTCCACAGAACATTCCTTAAATAGAAGGTAAAATAATTTAAAGAATTTGATAATATGGTTCTAATTCCTAAATTATATTTAAAAATTCTTTTCCATCTCTGAATTCGCATTAGTATGTTTTGAATAGGAATAGTATATATAGTTATTCCTTTGATGACAATATTGCGACATGGTATACCTACCTACATATATTATTCTGGAATTTTATCTTTTGAAACCTCAAGATTGGAGTCAGGGCGAAAGAAGATTCTTCATTTATTATTATACTCGATTATCAAAAATAGGTACTCGCTTGGGAATAATTAATTTGATTTTTGTTTATAGTATAAACTTTATACCATAATTTCATCCCAACACTCGTGCGCATATTACTTACTAACGCGACGATTTGACAAACCGATAACGAACGTATAATTTAACATAAATGATATGTGCCGTAATGCGATATTTATGTTAAGTGTAAACGAATTACATATTGCTCTGCGATGACGAGAAAAATGTACATAGGTTGGGTACCACGTATGGTATTGACATATTATATTCTTGTATAATATGTATCCTATGGTTGATCATATAGTTATATAGGTACCTAATTTTACATGGAAACTGGAATGTACACGTGTGCGTAAAACAAGTCGTTAGAGTAATAAAACTAGTAAGTACTCGAATTGACAAATCATATTATATAGGTACCTACCAACTGTAAAATGTTATTTTTTCCATTTTATTTTCTAATTGAACAATTAGTAAATTTCAATATTCACAATAATTACAAGTGATAAAATTATGTTATGTTAAGTTTTCTAGAGACTGAGGACTTGGCAAAAGAAACCACCCATTGATTGAACGTCATGAAATGAATGATACCGTATAATTTATACTTTAGAAACAATTATTATAATATACCTACTTTAAATGTAAACAAACATGACAAGTGTCTTATTATTTTACAATAACTAAAATTATAATACACCAATTCGTAACGTGTAGGTATCTATAGTATTATCGCCAAGTGAATGTCCTAGATCGATTCGTTTAAAAAATTAACGCTTGTGTAAAATTACTTTTTTATTTATTTACTTTTTTTTTCTTAACGTTGACTTATATTAATATCTTCCACTTATTATATTACTTACGTGAAATGTACGCCACTGGTCGTTAAAAATGGGGTATTATTATTCAAACAAAAATTAAACTTCGAGTTTTTATTAATTACTTTTTTTTAATTACTAATATCTTCACAAAATTATTTTAACAATTATTAGCTAACGTTTAATGAAAATGTTGACCATAAAAAAAAAATATTAAATTTAATTATAGTTTTAATTTTAAATATTTGTGGAGAACAACAAAAGAAATTAGTTACAGCAGAGCAAACATTTGTTGTAAAAATGATTAATGTTTATGAGCTTGTAAATAATATCCACTGTTATTTATTTTATCTTTATTTTTAACACTTGTCGGTATGAAATATTCTTTTCGTGATAAATTTAACGGATAATATTCTATCCAATAACTTGAGATCAACTATTATATAATCTTAACTTCATCATGTGTGAGGTTTATTTTTAGGTTTATTTCCTGATCAGAAATCAATACATTTTTTAAGCAGATTAAATTGTTTTGTTTATACCTAATAGCTAAAAAGTAAAAATATACATTTTTTTCCGTCTTCAATTTATTATAAGATTAAAAAAAATGTGTGGATTTTTGACAAAAAAAAAAATGGAATTACGCATTGTCTAATTAAAATTCTTTTACTGATAAAAACTATAAACGTTCAGTAACGAATAATTTACCGGCAGAATGAATAATTACTCGAAGGTTACGGAGTCGAATCTAATAGGAACTAAAAATAATAGTTACGGGATCGAGTAACAGGAAATACATGGCCAAGTTCAAAATTGTCTATTTAATATTAAGCTAATAATAATATCCGTCTTCCAAGTCCAAGGAAGCGATTATTCGGTGAATTACGAATAAAAATATGATTACTGATTGGTGGTGTCTTTTACGCTTGGTTTAGTTCGACAGTCATCATGATTATCACTCAATCGATTAAATTGTAACTTTAAGGTCTATTACGTTATTTTTATCAGACGACGTACATACAAATTAACAGTACTTATAATAATTATAAAACGGATTAACGTCAAAACAAACAATTTTTTTTATGAAATCTAACCACAATCATAAATAATAACTAGATATGATCTAAAAAATCGATACAATTATAACTTTTTGTGTGCCGATAATACAATTTATATTATAATTTATACGTAAATATATAAATAAACAATTTCGCTGAACACTAAGCTTCTCCTATGAAATATGAATATTGTGGTTTTAATTTTATATAATATATTCAATAATTTCATAATAATATCGAGAGTAATTCACCAACATGGTTACCCTTTTTTTCTTTAATAATTAAGTTCATCAAAATCTGATTTTCGTAATTTTTAAATATATTAGCTTATATGAAGCCCATATTTTCAAAATATTTCAACTTTTCTTGAAATTTATTGTATGACTTGGAGTGTCCTGAAATGATAAAAACTTTTATTTTTCAAATGACAACTCCTTTTTTACAATAAACGATTTAGAAATTGAAAATTTTGATATATCAAAAGTTAGAGTTGAGTTATTTAACTTCTTGGCTTTGTGTACTAAGAATACTAAGCCTATGTTAATGGGTTTAGAAGATTTGAATGGTATACTAATAAATCAATATTTATAATTTGTTTAATTGATCCAAATATAATAAACACTTGATCCAATATTACATATATTTTATAACTACTAGTTTAAATTTTTAAATAGTAAAGTACGTCAAAATTTAAAAAAAATAATTTTTAGAGAAAAAAAGAGATTTTTAGTTTGAGAAGTTTGATAGCCGAAGGACCCTTAGATACTAAAAGAAATCTCAAAAATTTTACATTATAATTTCTTTATATTATGTAGGTATATAATATTTTAAACATTCCAAAAATTGGAATTTTAATAACATTATTATTGAATTAAAAGATAAAGGTTAATATTTTTGATAAGTTACACTGTATATTCGATCATTGCATAATAATATATTTAAACGAGCTGGGATATTTTAAATGAAATGAAATCATATATTTTCTAAATAATATAGATATAGTCTACTACCAATAATAAATTATCTACGAGTATACACCATCGAACGTATTATACCTTAATACCTTTATACTATGTTATTTAATATTGTTATTAGGCTGCAACTGCAGTAGTGTAAAAACTAAAAGGTAACTGGCGTCTGGCAGTATAGTTTTATTTACGATACCACGTGGTCGTTTCCGAAAATACAATAATGAGTGCAAGCAATAGATTAAGTGTACCTGTTGTACGTCCGCAACACGCATAAGTCACGCATTAGTCAATAACGGATTGTCGTTATTCCTCATATACGAGTAGATTATCTACATTTCGGTTCACTGCTTATTGAGGCTATAACACATAAACATAATGTACGCTTCACCGCCGTGTATTTCGCCCCGTGTCATAATTTTTGAAATTACATAAACTGTAATCCATTAAGCGACCAACCACGCGCGTTGTGTGTGTGTGTGTGTGTGTGTGTGTGTGTGTGTGTGTGTGTGTGTAGATTCCAACATATAAATATAAACATAATAATATTAAAAACGTACGCCAAAATAAATATATGACATAATAACGCCCGTGCAGTGTTATACTTTAATTATAAAACGTTATTTCGTGTGTAAGATCCAACGATATTTCTTCAATTTTACGAAAAAAATCGACGGACGCGCCAAAATAGAGATGTGTTCATATTATAAGTATATTGCATAAATTCATCGATCCGTGATCAAGAAACTTGTATTTGCAAGATCGGTGTAATATTGCTATAGAAAAAAAATAAGTTATTATGATTATGATATTTGGCATAAATACAACACATATCAAGACCAATAAGTCTTGGTAGGATTTATTTACACATCTGTTCAAGTGAACACGATCGATTAATAAACTTAAATCAACCCGGGTTTTAAAATATTTTAATACACATAATATATATATATGTAAAATATCATAATAAGATATTATATTGATATATTTTAAGTTTTCAAAATGAACAAGATGCTCTTTTAAGAATCATTTAAAATTGAGTACAACTTTCACATGTGAATCAAAGAAATTTAATTTATTCTGTGGTACATATTACACTGTGCTAATGCTTTAAGCATTTTATTTTAAATATATATAATTATTTTATAATATTTTCTTAATATTTTGCATGATATTACCTATATCGTTATATACTACAAGAAAATATGATGAGACATAAAATGTTAAATGAATTTGTTTTTATTTAGTTAAAATATATAAAACAACACAGTTAGACTGTTTTTGTGCTGTATACATTATACTATTTAATATGTAATAATTAATAATATTTATATAGAACAATGCGTGTTCCACTGAAGGGAATTAATACATGAAATTCAAATTAATTCTAAAATATTTTGTACGTGATTGTTAGTCATGCTTAAACTATAGTAATTTAATTAAATATTAATATACCTTTCCTTATGGCTTATATTCTGATTTTAGAGTTCGCCTCGTTTCAGTATAATATGATTTAATTACAGACGCTAAATATTGTTTTCAAACTTCATACAATTATAGTTTTTATCTGAATTTATTTCTGTATAGGGTTGGTACGTAATCGATGGATATTGTCAGGTCGTAGGCGGTGGATACAAATTACGCAGGAATTGGATTTAAGTCCAATCACTTAAAACTTGAACAAAATTATAAAAGAAAAAGAAAAACGCATCAGATCTTTAGTCATCTACAAACAATAATGTACAAACGATATACATAAAATTGTATTTTTTCGTCGTAAATAAAATGTAGGTAAATGAATAATAGCTGAACGATGTAATAACGATAAATAAAATAACGGTACAGACTGAAAATTTTACGAATTCGCAATCGTAAACGACTATTTTACGTTAATAATATATACTGTTAATAGTAATAATATAATATAATCCATTGTCCATTGAAGGCTGAAAGAGCTTGAAAAAAAGTTTTTATTTTCGTGGTACGTAATAATATTGATAATGATATACTTCATTAATCGAATTATATGGCATCGTATTTCGGTGGAAACAAAAATAAATAATAAACATATAATATATTATTTATTTATATAGAAAAACAAACTTTTTGAAAATCGAATAGCCATTTTACGTACGTTCCGGAGATAGACGTCGCAATAATTTCACATACGTGTGGGCCTATGAAATATTGGCGAAAAAAACAAACCGTTGTAATAATAATAATAATAAACTATATGTCATTACCTACGAGTAATATATTATAGTGTTATGTTTATTTGTGCATTTTTAATTCGCGCGGGCGGCGATTATATATTTATATTTTGGTGTCGTAACGAGTCTTGTAGCTCTATAATAATATTATGCACTGTTGGGCGCGGAACATACAATTAATGCACTTGTGTGCCGTGCCTATATAATAGCACGCGCACACACCATTTGGCTATCGTTATTATTATTATTATTATTATTATGTATTTATTGGTAATATGGCGGTAATTGGTTTCGACTTCGATTGGTATACGCTCTGATACAAGTATACAACAGTCGAGATCCGAACAGAAAAGCCGAACTGTCTTACAATTATTATCGTGTATTTTTTATAATTTACATTATATTATATAATAATTTTTATTATTTTATTATACGCTTTACAAATAGCTTTGTACAGCTCTTACTTGGCGTGAACTTCTAAAGTCTATAAATCGTAGGTGAAAATAAGAGTACAAACACTTGCCACGTTCAAGTTGTATATTCTATAGTAATATAAGACGAAAACGGCAATCATAAGATTTGTTGAATTATATAGGTAGGTATTTTAGAATAAAAAAATTGAAATGAAAAAAAAATTACGGTAAAAATTAATTTTTTTATAAAACTTTTTTGTTGAAAATGAAAATTCATTCATCCAGATTGAATTCTTGTTGTTAAAAAAACAGTGGGCCACCACCACATATTTTTAAGGTTGTCAAAGATAACTTTGCATCAATTGGGATGAAATACATTTTTATAGCGACTACAGAGGCTTTAAAAGACCGTTCTACGGCTTATAAGGAAACATTTAAAAACCTCTAATTCAAAGGGGTTGAGTATAGTAGTAAGTTTATGAATTGCTGCTTCTTAGAATATTATCTATAATAGTTTGAATTTTCATCTAACCTATTTCTTGATTTTAATACCAAACTTCCAGAGTTCCCTTCAATTTTCACGGCGTTATTGTACTATTTGGGTTATCAACAAGGGATAAGTTTTGAGATGTATATTACATGATAGTATTAGTAAGTTATATGCAGTATTAGAGGATAATTAAGTAATCGTTATAACGTTTTAACAATTATATCAAACCCTAAATTATCTCTCAATGAAGTACTTTTAATCAAATGTTGTGCAATTTCGAATAAAACAGTATCTATTTTATATATTTTAAAATTACTTTAACGGCACTGTATTTGTTGCAGCGTATTATACAGTAACCAAGTACTCTAGCGAGAAATCACTGACTCTCGAAAAAGAAGTGATGGTAATTTTCTTTAAATATTTTTACGGGACTTGAAGCTTTAAATAATATTTTTTTTACAGTTTATCGTAATCAATAGGAATAAACGTAGCAGCAAATGATAACAGCCGCGCACATCATGCGCAAAACAAGCGCATATTACTTGTAATCTTTCAAAAATGTAGTTTTATCTCTTTAAATTTCCATTATTTTTACTTAAATTTAAAACAAAAATGTGGATTATTTAACGAAAAAAAAATTATAAATGTAAATTATGTAAAAACATGTAAAAATATGTAACAACAACTATACGTTTATACCTACACCTTAACAGTGCTAGTCCTGCATTGTATTTCTGTAGTTGATTCAATTAAACTATCTTCATTCGCAATTAATATTTAAATACTTAAACTTAATACATACAAACTCGCACCCTAATTATAATGTTATAACATTTCCGGGATGATAAGTTTTCCCCTACTGTAATGCCGCTGTCTAAGTAGTAAATACTCGGTTTTTATATACGTTTATGCATATACACATATTTATTTACTAATGGTAATAGCTTTTTTAGATTTTTAGATTAAACCATATTTTATTGTATAATTGCATAAGCGGCGTATGTAAGTATATACATATTATACTAAATATTACACATCGTAAAATACGCACAAAATTATCATTTTAATATCTTATGTGCAGTGGTAACCGGTTTAAATGATACTATTTTGGAAATTCTGAAGGAATAGAAAACATGAACAAATAAATAATAGCGTTTCAAATAAATGGTGACCTTTCATTTGAAATCACGTGACGAATTTAATTAGTTATATTTATACCTATCTTTACATATATATATATTATAAAATACTAACGGATATATTTTGTGATACTTTCTCGATTTTATAGTGTATCCGTGAATTTTATAATACAGTGATGCAGTAGATTATTCACATTCCAATACTAAAAAAAAACCGTTGCATGTCAACTTGATCGAAATTTATAAATTAAAATAATAAAATAATCTTAAAGGTATTTTAATTTGAGTAAGGTGGATTTCAATTAAGTGTCCAGACTACTAAATCAATTATGGTAATTTGTCTTTATATAAAGTTAGTTTCTGAGTAATACGTAGGTACTTGAATACCATTTATGAAATTATATTATAATATTTAAATTTTATTTTTATTTTTCGAAAAAACTTGAATTAAAATGCTCTATACTTTTTTTAATCAACTTGTCCGATTTCAATATATGATATTTTGTTAAAAGAAAATTAACGTCGTCATTAATTTTTTTTTGCTTTTTGGAATTTTTTTATGGCAAAGATAGTCACCAACCAAACTTAGATTAATAAAATACAATATATTTATGAAAAATATACTTTAAAGGTCTGGTTTGTACTTATTAAATGTTCATCTCAATACAAAAAAAATGTCATGTAGGTGCTCTCGGCGCTGGAATCTCGAGATAACGAGACGATATAATAATATTTTGTATTTGTTTTACTTAATTTATTAGACAGATTTATGATTATGTATTAATACACGCATTTTACGTTTTGTTAAGTATGAGTGTCTGAAACCTGGGTATAATTTATAGACGCGTAATAAAATATTTTTTAATATTTAAAAATTTTAATGTCTGAGATTTTTCTATTAAATATTAAGCTTAACACTAATAAAAGGGTAAAAAACAATAAGTAATAAAAAAAACATATTCATAGTAATATTGTTGTAAATTATTTCTAGATGCTTACTCATGTATACAATAATATACATGTATAAATAAAACATAATATAAGTACAAAATTCCATTCTGTATTTAAATAATATTTACATTTATTTATACGTTGTATTCAACGAAGAAATGTCACTTATAGCCGAAGTGATAAAGTATATAAATTCATTACGATAATAAGCATATTATTAATATGTAACCTATATTATAATATAGGTAGGTATACAAGTCATAATATAATTTAAATATTAAAAAATGTATTTATGTTATTATGTAACCCTCACAGAAATTCAAAACTATAATTCTTTAAGTAATCTAAAATGTAATAATAATAACTACGACGCTAATCCAATCTGGTTTAATAATAATTAGAAGCGAACAATCAATCGGTTACAACCTGTAGCATTGCTGTGGCGCCTGTTTATTATAAATTATAACATATAATATTTTAAGTACAATTATTTTTTAACCTGTATTGAATATCAATTATAGTCGTACAATCGATTCACGTATTATACATTTACGAAAACGGATAACATTAAATTGAGTCCATGCTACTTTTATGTGTTTGAACTGAGTCCGGTTATTATCTTAATGTCTTTGAATATAGATAAGATATCTTAACCATCTATATAGCCGGTGGCGATCTTGAATTCCACACATCATATTATACCGGATAAGAAAACGATAATCTCTATATTCGTCAACGGCCCAGTGCGATATACTCGTCGAAAATCAAACAGTCGTGCCGAATACTTCGTGAACACGCCGTTGAAATATTGTGTCTAGGAAAGCTGTGGATGATATTTCTACCCGGCCATCAAAGATTTTGCATAATGAGTTTAAAAATGGTGACATTTCAACTCTCACAACAAACGACGTTAAATTAATTGAACAAAACATTCACCGTGCTCGTTCGTTGCTTCATCCAAAATTACCTAAAAGTACATATGAAACTCAAAATACATTAAAATCTATGAACATTATAACAAAT
Source organism: Rhopalosiphum maidis (assembly GCF_003676215.2). NCBI lineage: Eukaryota > Metazoa > Arthropoda > Insecta > Hemiptera > Aphididae > Rhopalosiphum > Rhopalosiphum maidis. Next base: position 59,501,231 of record NC_040877.1, read on the forward strand.
AAAAACGAAAACTTTATATTTTGAAATGACTTTGTAAAATCGATAGTAGGATTTTCGACGAAAATTAATTTAGATATTTCGTGTGATATGAAAAAAAGTATATATTAACGGAACGTTTAAGAGCTGTCCGAAATACTTTGCCCAATTTTTTACGATACATGGTTACTTTAAAAATGCATTTGTTCCTCTTGTGTTTTTGCTGTTGCCGACAAAAGAGTCGAATACTTATATTGAAGCATTTCAAGATATTATTAACTATTGTACATCGCTAAGTTTGACATTTCACCCTTTAGAAATGTATGTAGATTTTGAAAATGGAATTTATACTGCTATAAAACAAGTCTGGACCGATGTAAGAATCAAAGGGTGTCGATTCCATTTGGGTCAAAGCTGGTAGCGAACAATTCAGAAGTTGGGACTATCTAAGGAATACAAGTCTGATTCTGAGAAGGATATCTTAAGTATTTTTTCGGTTTGCTATTTTTAAACGAAAATGAGGTAATCGAATATTTCACTGAAGATTTGATGACAATAAAACCATGTAATGACGAAAAAATTGATAAGTTCAAAGATTATATTTTAAATAATTACGTTGACGATGATGTTGCACAGCTTCCCCAAAAAATTTTAGTGATTTTTTAGCCAGTACTAAACGGACCACTAACAGTTGTGAAAGTTTTCACGAAAAATTAAATGGATTTTTTCATTCAGGTCATCCAAATATCTTTATTTTAGTTGACACTCTTTTGGGTATACAGCAGATACATACATAAAATTACGAAGCAAATCAACGAAACCATGTAAAAATACATTGGAAAAGAACAATTTTTACGGGAACAGATAAAAAAAATACACTATTAAACAAATTTGAAGATTTGAGTTTTTAAAGTCTGTATCTTTTAAATTTTTACCGGCAACTGTTTAAATTATATTATATTTATATTACACATAGTTATAATTTAATTTTTTCTAGTTCATTAACTTTTTATACTTTATACTTTATATTATTTCATAGTTTTATATTATTAAAGAAAAAAAACTGTAAACAATCACACACAAATTTTGGGAGACTACTCACTCAACCTCCACGTAGTGTCTCCTGGATAACGCTAATAGACTGAAGGGACTCAACTCCGATAATCTAAAAATATTTGTGGGACTCAATTAAAACATTACCGACGAAAACAAATATTGTTAGGTATATCAAATATACTATTATTTTTATCAGTGCCCATCGATTCCGTCTGCACAGAGACAGGTAAACGAATTATTTACCTTAATTTACCCCCTTTTTCTTTGTTCTGATTGTGTCCATTGGTAAAATAGGTAAGCGTCAATTTACTCTATTTAAAATACTATAACATCGTGTACAGTATTAATTATATGAGAGTGGGGAAATTAATCAAACTAAAAATGTTAACATTATTTGTTATATTTTAGATACAATTATTTAAACATTTGATAATTGAATAATTTGTACGTAACAACACAAATAAATCAAGTAATAATAATTTAAAAAAATTAAAAATTAATTTCTCTATCAGTGTTATAAAATAATAATTTTTTATTATAAATTATTATTATTAATAATTACACACTACACATTTTAAATTTACTGACTTAGAGGCACAATCGGATAACGCACATTGTTATATACTTAGCCGCTATAACATAGCTTCATTTGGTCCACGTGTACACCTACAAGAATTTCAATATTCATGTATTTATGCGGTACTATATATACAACTATATTATTATTATTATGTTTCTTTTTTCTTTGAACCCTCAGATGATATGTATGTATATTGTATACAAAGTTTTCGAAATTGGATCACGGTCGCTAAGTGTGCAGTGAATCGCTCCGAAGTTTTTTCGGCAAGGCAACCGACAACGATGCGTTTCCGACGTCCAAAACGCGTACAGCATATATTATACATACCTATATATATTTTGTTATATACCCGAGTATAAAACAAAAATAAAATATCAACCGAGTTCTTTCAAACTTTTCAATCTTTCCGCATTCGCCGTCACTTCTATTTGTCACCCCGACGTTTTTCCCACGCCACCTTTCGGCACACGGTATTACTTAAGCGACTCTATAAAACGTACAAAATCCTATTTTATTAATCACCCAAACGATGGGAACATGAAAACATGTTCCGTATAGTCTGTGTACGGAAACTTCTGTAAATCCGTCCGACTTATCACAATTACAACCTCATCTGTTCTTAGACGTGTAAATGTGTAATCCAAGTATACACGCTTGATTCGTATAATATACTAACAACAAGACGTACCTACGATATATACGTATATTATAATGCAATATGCATACTATTTTACTCATCAATAATTCTAATGATTATCTTTGGTCGGAAAATATGAGAATATTTTGAAAACTGTAACTATATACCTGTGTTGGGCTCACACTGTAATCAATTTTCAATTGGTCGCAAATTTGTCTGTATACTATTGAATAGTAGCTATTATACCGTACTAGTATGTTATTTATTATTATTATTTTTATTTCAAATACCTATTGTTGGATTTTATATTTATAATATATTTCTAAAATCGTGAAACAAATATTTGTACTCTTGCAGTTAGTTATTTGTGTGGTTTTGTATGGTTAATAGATATAATATCATAATTACTCATTTAAAACTTTGTAATGTTTATTTTCATTTCCAGTTTTTTTTTATAATTTACTAAACTCTTACCACGATATGGATATTTGATTGTCACCTGGAATTAATTATCGATTTAAATTGGTAATTAATTATAATGGGCAATTATCGATTATCTTCAAATAGCAATTATAGTTTTAACGGATTAATTGTCATTCGTTTTATTGTTTAATCGTTACGATCTGTTAAAAAAAGATTAACGTTCAAATGATACTATAATTTATAAATCTTTATTTTAAGTAGGTACTTCTCAAGAACGATACTAAATAATTGTAAAAAATTCATGATATAGTTTGTTTAGTTATAGTAACTAAATATAATATAACCTTTTAAATAAGGATTTTAATTAGAAAGAGGAGATTATTTATAAAATATAAAACATGTGTGTAATGCGTGTATATTATATCAACGAGAATGAATATTCGCCATATACTCATATCGATAAAATTATTGTACAAAGCCGAATATAATATCTGCTTCGCACTGCCGCAGTACTGCGTCCTTGTAACTTGTAAAACACAATTTTTACATACTTTTCTGGTGTATAATCAAATTATCGAGTATTATTATATTCGTTCATATTATATTAATATTAATCTATGTATAATGACAGTTTTTAGTGGTATGATAATTCATGTTCAATTACAGTGTCAGAATATAATATGCACAATCAAGGGTAATATATTCTTTAACAAAAGTATTATAGTTGCAGTATTGTATTATGTAGTTGCAATGTGAATAAACTATGCGCGTATTATTGAAGTACCAACTTATTAAACTTTTACTAACGGCCAAAGGCTAAAAAAATAATGTCTGTCGTGATTCGTGTAGAATTTTCTTGAACAATTATTTTTCCTTGTCGTTTTTCGTTATTATATCATTTTTATTTAGTTCAATAAAATTTGAAAATATTAAAATAAATATTTTTTTCAAAATAATATAAATACAATTTTTTTTGTGCACACAACACAGTACTTACGTAGATTATTTTTTAAATTTATACACAATTATTAAATTATACATGTAATATGTAAATACTATACGTATACCTACTATATAAATCTATATACTCATATGAAACATTAGAAAATGTATTAGTGATCTAATAGAAAATTCAAATATATAAATATAATTTCGAGATCAGGTTTAATACACGATTCAAATGTACTAGTACATGTCATTTAAATGAAACTTTATTATAAAAATTGAAAAGTTTATAAAATTAAAACAATACATATTTGGTGTTCAAATATCATAACTAATATTAGCATAAGAAAACACTCAAGTCGATAGCTATCAAACGATTCTATAAATACAAAGGTTTGGACTCCGATAATATTAAAAACACATGCATTTGATGCATAATCACTCGACACTCGCTCACCTCGTTGCATACGAGCGTGTTGTGTTTTGTGTTTGTATTTTATTAATTAATTTTGTTATTATACTAGTATTAGTAAAAACATAAATAAATCATTCCATTATATTCAATAAACGATTTACGATTCTGATGGCGAAATTCCTATTTATGTTAATTGCTAATGGATTATTTTTGCTATAATATATTATATTTTTGTTTTTTAAAACTATTTAATTTTTATCTAAAAAAGTAATTCATGACTAATCGTAAACAATGAATTTTATATCTAATGAGTATAATTTTTTATATTATATAATTAGCAACCTTGTACCACACTTCCAAGTGTTCAAAATTAAAATTACAAATGATGTAAGGCAAAGTATAAGAACAATTATATACTTTATTGTGAACATAATCTATCCAAAATTATGCCGCATCTATAATTAAATAATAAGACAATAAATATGATGTGCAGGTCACTACATAGTTACTTGCAGACGAATTACCGAAAATGATGCAAAAAGTTTTCCTCGAATTAAAAAAAATTATGTACTCGTATATTAAAGCGACGCTTGTGGTAAATCACTTCCGCGATTTGTAGATATATTTTATCATGTATAGTATATATTAAAGCTTATTGTTGTAATATGACGAAAACTCATTCAATTGACTGTTTGACACACCCACGCTGAACAAATCGATTTGGTCCGTCTGCGGTGATACGGAAGCACTGATCCTTCTAAAAAATATTTTATGATAATTGAGTCAATTATCTCTCTCGTCAATGAACTCCGTAGGTGTAGATATGAGATAGTAAATGTGTAGATACAAGTAAGTAAACGTAATAATATTATGTACCCATTATCCCACAGGTAGCCTCGTCGACTTTTTTTTTAGCACAACCGTTTGCCGAATGATTCTTTTCTAAATGTAAATTTGATTTACCGGAAAAGCCAAACGTTATACACACTCAACAGGTAGGTATGTGGCATGTGCACTATACGCATTACATTATGTTATGATAACACAACATTTACCGGACAAAACACAATAATATGTAAATGCATAATATATATAATATGTATAGTGACTACATGGCGTAGACTGCCGGAAACGAGTGCGGCGCGGTTCGTGATAATAATAATGGTCGGCGGTTCGCCCCCCGAACGTATTTTCGAACGCGCCAAGGACATGCAAGATTTTGTTGATCGAAACGACAGAATAAACGATATATCGTGATAATGACTGTAAAAAAATTAAAACGCGTAATCTCTCGCGGAAACGACGCGACCATAACACGATATATGATATATACACACACTGCACGAGTAAGCTTACAGAAAACAAGTTCGTGTCAACTGGTGTATAATATAGATACACGCGCGAACACGGTTACTCATACGGACGGCGCGGCAGACGGAGACGTTTGTGCGTGTAATAATAATAATAATAATAATAGTAATAGTAATATAATGATATCGTGTCGAGATTTGTCGCGTCGAGGAAGTAAAATCAAAACGAATAAGTGAAATATAAAAAAATGAAAATCGATCAACGTACCCGCCACAATACCGCGTATACCCATATACCTATATATCATTATACCGCGTCTACACTATACGCGTATATAATACGATAATAATAATATAATCTTATTACACGCTCACGATGTATTATATTATTGTGTGTGTATAATTCCTATATAAATAATAACATATAATAATATGTCTGCGGGCGATGACGATGACGACGACGACGACGACGACGACGATGACGACGGCGGCGATCGACGATCGACGATCGGACAGACCGCGGTACGGTAGCGGTTCAACAAACGTCCGCTAAAAATTCAATGGACTTCCTGCACCGGAGCCTGCCCGGGCCTTGAGACCTGCGTATCCATGTCGTTATATTCCACATAGTTATTTACCTTAAGGTACATTAGCGGTGGTGTGTGTGTATTATTGTCGTGTATTTATATTGTTGTTGTATACTATTTTTTTACTATTATTATTATTATTACGTGTGTGTGTGTGTGGACATGTGCGATTATATTATGTACGCGGAGAAAAGTGGCGTGTCTGGTGGAATATAATGTACATGCGAAGAAATCTGCAGCGTGTAGGTGGAAGTGTATACACATAATATATTATTATTATGCATCGAATAATAATTATATTACATATATACTATATAATATGCTGTGCGCGTATATAATATCGTCAATGTCAAGGGCGGCGGCGGAGATGTCAAAATATAATAATATACACTATACGTCTATACATCACACGTGTGTGTCTGCGAGCCCGACACGTTTCGAACGATAATATCGTACGTTTTCGTGACTCAAATAACAATAATAGCATGCTGCATCCGCAGTAATGATTGCGATGAGATGCTCGAGTCTCTGTATATTATGCAGAATGAATGTTGCGATACAGGAACGAAACCGCGATTAGTATAATGATATTTTGTTCGTTGTCCGCCAATTATTATTGCCGGGAATTCGGGACGGGATTATGTTATGTGAATTAGCCTTACGAATTGGCATTCGCTTAACAGTTTAATCTTAGATTTAGAAGTGTAGAGCTGGTAGAGCCCAGACCTAAATGACTTATAAGTCTTTAAAAATATGTAAAAAGAAAAAAAAATTAAATTAATGACTTGGTAATGATTTTAAAAAATGATCTTCATATTGTCAAAACAATTCCTTTCAAATAATCTAATATTTTTTCAATAACAAGTGTATTATAAGAATCAGCAAATTTCCTTATTCTGTGGATTTTTTCTATACCAACATTTTTAATAATACATTAATTAAAATTCCTAGGCGAACTTCTATATCAATATGCTAAAAAATTTACGTGAAACGAAATGTCAATAATGTCATTCAAATATCAGATCCCAAGTCAAGTGCACGTATACTATAGACTTATAGTACAGGGATGGCAAATCACCAGTGGCACGCTAAAAATGAAAATATTTTTATAAATCAAATATCAACGAATTGGCATCAAGTATTAAACAAAAAAAAAATCACATTAAGCAGATAAATAATCAAGAAGGTAATGTTATTTTATTATGTACCTAAGCTGGCTTAACTAACTAACTAAACTATTGATATATTAATTATACAATAAAATTATGATACCACGCTTGAAAAAATAAAAGTAATTTTTGGTACGTAGTATTCAAATAATTTGCCACCCCTGGTGTAATATGTTGAAAATCGGATTCGCCACATTTTGCTACAAAACGAACGTAAATAATTTTTATGCGACATACCTCCAAAACTGACTTTTACTATTGTTGTTAACTACAATAGTAGGTATATCGTACAATATATTACATTATTACTATCACCATAACAGCATTTTTTTTTTTAATACGTAATCATATGAGTATAAATAATATAAATGTATAAAGTATATATGATATGTATATATAAGCGTATCATAAATATACGAACTATTATACTATATTATATAGGGATTCAGTAGGCGTTTATATTCTTATACTTTTATAGCTATACTTTTATTATATTTTACTTTCGGTGCGCGAAAACTCAAAACAATTCGTACCAAAAAATGCCCGAGAACGGAAAAGTATAACAACGATTCAATTCGGTGGATAATAAAAATAACTAGCACGCGTTCAATATAATAATCACACAATAATTAATATTGCACACGATCATAATACGACTCAATATCCTTTGGATATATATTATAATTTAGCAGTTATTGTATTCGTAAATACGACAATATTTGAAGGAAATTATAAATAAGGTACCTATAGGTAGGTATATAATTACAATATTAAAACAATAATTTATTCAATAATCGTGATTAATAAATATTAAATATCCAAATTTTCTGTCTTTACTGTATCCTATATTATAAATTATAAATGTAAATTTATATCGGAAAACAAAATTAAGATTCTCAACAAAGTCTAATATTCGTACTATTTATTATAGTGTAAAAACAAAAAATAATTTTACAAATGCAACTAATGAGTGATGTCGAAAATTGAAATCCCTCAGCCCCATAGCTTACATAAATAATTGTATGGTAGTTTTTATTTATTTTTGCTGAGTTACTAAATACATTTATAAGGTTACTTTTCAATTTAATTTATACGCGTTTGTAAATAACGACATTGGCGACAGTGAATATATAATTTAGTGAAAATTAATTGTGTCAGAATTAAAAAAGTAAACGCTGGTTAAATCGACCAACTAACATTTTTATCTTCAGATTTTTAACAAAATATGCATTATTCTTCTTTCATATAATCAAACTAGAAAATCAAGTATTCCCATCAAAAACGTAAAAATTAAAAATACATTATATTGCACACTTTTCCCTCAATGTAGGCCGTACTGTTGTAACTTTAGTTATGACTGCATTTAAATTTAAAAAAAACAACAAATATAAATCTCGATTATTATAATATTTAAAATTATATTTATTGTTAATTTTTATTTCAGTATGATATTCAAGTGCTATACTTTAATAATGTTTAGTTGTATTCCAATTATTAAAACGTGTTTCGTATTGCATAATTGTTATAGTTAAGATATTTAATTAAATAATGTAGAAAATATTGAACTTGTGTAAAGTGAAGTAGATCAACAGCTATAACAAAACAATAGTTTCGTATTCCTCAATAAACATTCCGACATTGTACATTAATTACAACATATTTTGTAAAATTGTACAATGATTATTATTATATATTATAAATTATAATGTGTCTGTAGTTACTAGTTCATATATATTGTATAGCTAACAATATATAATATTATAAGAATATAAAATAATAACTATGAATTATGAGTGTATAACTAATGCATATATTTTTCATAATAGGTATGGAACGTAAATATATTTTACTCTGGTTTTCCACTTATTTAGTTATTTGTTGTAATTAAGTACCTAATATTTAATTTTATGTTAACAAGGTTAAACTATAGTCGTTTAAAATATTTCTTTAAATAGTTGTATGTGGTATATGCATTGTGTATACTGAATAAAATATACTAATATGGCGTGTAAGTATGCGTATGTATATTAGCTTTGCTTTATAATAAAACAATAAGGAAACACAGTAGCTCTCCCCTTCAGAATATTATTAAATACTTATACTATAATTATTATAACACTACCTACCTATACACTATGTTAGAGTAAAAAATAATATAGTTTACTAATTTAACTATCACTAAAATTTGTACGTTTTTTGAAATTTTCTTTTTTTGGAAAGTTTTCACTTAAAGTAGCTACTTGCAATTCAAACATTTTTATTTTATTATTTTTTCACCCTTATGTAAGCTAGTGATCGATTCACTATAATAATATAAACATAATTACACTTTTGATTTTTAAAGTTCAAACAGCGTCTTAAATTTTTTAATTTGTCATTAGAACACTTTCATACAAATGTTAAACGAGCAGGTAGTTTTTTTTTTATTGATGATCATTAAAAGTTTAGTTGAAAATGTAGAAATGTATCACGAATTTTGTAGCATACCTCATCTCGTCACTAAATTTCTCTCATTTAACATTTTTTTCTTATTCATTTAATAATCAATATTTTAAGTATTTTAGTAAAATTATAGATATAAACTTAAAATTATTATACTTCATATGCTTCATATTACGTTTGTACAATAAAAATATAGAGTGCTGCGTCTGTATAATATTATATAATATTAGAATTTCATATATTATTTAAATTTCATAAAAAGTAACTTTTAAACTTTTAAATATTAATTATTCACTCATTAAACTGTAAGTCTTATATAGGTACAAACACCACGACCTACCAACGATTCACTTTGAAATTTCAAACAAAACTATTACCGGTGGCAATCGGTCAATGACTTTTATTTAACAAATCCTGAAATTCTGTACAGATGATTCATGACTCGAGTCATGGCATTTTCAACCCTTTAATAAAATCGAAAAATGCACTTTACGTCTTCACCTTAAATGAATATTATGTCGATTTTTATCTTTTAGTACGATTTCAATACTTGAACGATTTTATACTTATCGTCTATACGTTTCGAGAATGTATAAACAGGTTTATTTATTTCGTACTTAGGTGTTGGTATTTTTATAACCCGGTAGCAGTTTTATTACTATTTCAGTTTTCATTCCTTATCCTAAAAACTCGGTGCAGCATCCATACACCAGTGGATGCTCGTAAAATATAAAGCTATTATTTTGGAGGTCTTTTGAAGAAAATTTTACGATTTTCCCACCCTTAAACTACAGGGAAAAAATGCACGGACCATCGGAGGGTGGCATTTGTCCGTTTGCCTTTTATGGGTTCCGCGCGATATTTCAACTTGGTATATATGTACTGTATATAATTTATATGTATAAGACCCTTCTCGTCATCCTGCTGAAATCGTAAATCACATTATTGTTCTGCAGTGACATTTATACTTGGCGCCCGTTAAAATAAAATGATGAGACGATAATAGAACTCCCTTTTAGGAATTTGAAGACAAAAGCCTTCGGTGGAAATCGAAACCTTTAAAACTTTTATTTTCACTTTTAGTTTATGGAGATTTTCAAGTGAAAAGTTTCTCGAAATATCGAATATTATAATGTTATAGGTATACATTGTGGAGATAAAAACAGAAAGTAATTGATATTTAATAATTCGAAAATGAATAATGATAATTAAATTTGCTTTATGATTTAGTTTCAACATTTCCACGAACAATAACTGTAAATTAATTAACTAGCGGCTTTAATTATTTAATTATTTTTGTTTTATATGTAAATATGTAAACATAATACTATTATTTTAAATACACGTAGTCCTATATTATATACAAATATATACCAATACGTATATATGTAGACTGTAGAGTATCTCTTTCTCTCTCTCTCTCTCTCTCACACACACACACACTGTTATTATAGTTTAGGTAAAAATTGTGGAGTATAATATAAAATATACACTAAATATAAACTATACTTTATAACAGTGGTCGGGAATCGACGGCTCACGCCGTTATAGTATGGTCTTCTTTAAATTTTAGAACAACGAGAGATTTTTTTATTTATTTAATTATTTCAAAGTTTTAGACAGTATTTTTATATATATAGTAAATAGTTTAAGAATATAAAATTATTATTTTTATCCGACCCGCGAACTCTTTTAATTCGTAAGTGTGGCCCGAGAGTCCAAAAAGGTTGCCGACCACTGCACTATACCATTGATTACCACAAAACATACAAAATTGAAAATATACTATACAATATAGGTACGTCTACACTTTTCAATTTTTATCAAATTATTATTTATAATCAAAATAATTCACGGTGTGGTCAGTTCGACAGTCAACGAGTGAAACCATTTACATAATAACAGTCATGTCCCGATAAACCTACAGTCTTATTATTATTATTATTGTTTAAGTATTTAAAATATATTAATAATTATTAATTATTCAAGTTTTTTAAGTCAAAAATGTTTTTTTATTGATTAAAATCTTTGTTCGAATCCCGCGATTACGCAAAACTTATACATTTTATTTTTAAAAGAACATAAATCATTCCCCGTATGATAACATTGATAACTAATATCGTAATAATCAGAAGCATATTCTGACTTCGTTACAATATTTTAATAGAATTGACCATCGTGATTTCACGTTTTCTAGCGTTAGCATTTTTAAATGAAAAAAGTCATAATATGATTTCACGATTAAATCTTTTTTTTAATTTATTTTCAGATGATGTGTTCGTCGTAAACTCCCTCAATTGCTAAAATAATCAAAAATCTCTATGCGTGCAGCTTATCGACATTCAACTCACTTAACACTGGCGTCAAGTATATTTATTATGTTAATATATATATAAGTATAGTTGTGTAAATAATTCAAATATTACTTATATAGTTATATTATATAAATTGAAAAATATATTTGTATAACCTTTGACGATCAAATCGTCGAAACGCTAGAACATCAAATCCATTTAACATGTATACTTACGCGAAACCATACAAATATAAAAATAGAGTGCGAGCATTGAAATCTCTTTACTTTTGAATTACTTATGTCACACCAAAACTGTGTTTTTAGCTTTTTAGGTCATTTAATGTACTCATTATGAATTCACGACTATATACATAATAAATTAATAACATTATTGTTCATTTGTAAATATTTATCCCACACGAAGTACGTCTACATTCGTTGCCGGGTCTACACATTTAACCGAAACCAAAATACATTTTTTTTCATAATATATCGAAAATTATTTGCACAATTTCAAATAGGGCATAGACATACAAAAAATCAGTCTCTCAACAATCTCAACTGGTAAAAAATTTTGGCGCTTTTGGAAAATATTATACCTGAATTGGTTATTTCATATTTGGATTAAAATGCATCGTGTTTGGCAGATCATGTTTAATATGGTGACAACTATTAAAAATATTGGCCACAAAGTGACTGCATACGTAATAACGTTACACGATTTATAAATTTATAACTATTTATAAATCGATTTTAATCGTAGAAAAAACTTGACTTTTTATAAACATAAGTAAATTGTAAACTATTATACATTAATGATCGGCCGTAATTTCATCCGTTATGTATTTATAGAACAATATTTTTAAATTATATCATACTATTATTATTCATAATTTGCGTTTGGTACCACATCATTATAATAAAGTGCCACGTTATATACATACATAAATATACTATGTACACTATACACTATACAATATAATATATTATAATATATATTATACACAACCGCGCTAGTAATATTATCTATATGCATTTTTCTGTTATTTGGAATTTTAGAATACGTACCTTGGGCTTGGTATGTGCCATCGTAATCGTTTTAATGAAAAAAAAATGTAAAATAATATAACATGAAGTTCTTTTGATTTCTTGGACCAGAGACCTAAACATAGTATTTGTTTAATAACTACATGCGCTATATATGGTAAAATGATAAAATATAATGTATTTACTGTACAGTACTTATACTATAAACAGTAAACTAACTAAATATTATATATGTTTCTGTTTTTATAATACCGACTGTACGTAATATATATATATATATAAGTGTAAGGCGACGGACATACGAAAGAAGAAAAATAAGTGGGCGTTTAAGATGTACAAAAAACATGTGGCAACCGCACTTCCAACCTAGTTTTTTTTCATAAAAATTTGAAATTCATACGTACGTGAATTGTGTATTATACGTCTTAAGGTATAATATAGCACTATGAAGTATGATAATTTATACTGTGCATAACATTATTATTTAATCGTTACATTTTTAAAAATTAGTCTACACTTTATTTAAACGTATCTGTAATATCATATGTGATAGGTAAAATATGGTCAAAATGCAATAGATTTATCCCCTTAAAAACGAATTAAAAAATAACTGTTGTATTTTGCTGAGTAAATATATCGTCTTAAATGTCCATGTGTGAAAGTAATAAATAGAATATTTTCTTAAAAACTATTTTACTTGAAAAAAATAACTGTAAAAATATTAGAATATATTTAAACAAGTTTATAGTTTTTTTTAAACTAAATATGCGTTTTAATCCAATCTAATAACAAAAAGTTATAACGTATCTATCATACGTAAATCTTAAATATTAATGTTAAATAAATATTAACAAGTATAATGTTCCTATTTTGTTGACAAAGTTATGAATACAAATTTTAGTATTAAAATTTTAACTACGATGGCCTCTTGACTTGTATTGTTTTTTTTTTTTTTTTTTTTTTTTTTTTGGGGGGGGGGTATAAGCAGTCTAGAGTTCTTCGCACGACTTTGTACATTGAAAATATTTGTATCTTCGTAATTTCGAAAATTCACCACTCCTTTTTTAATCAATTTTGGTTATGATATACTGCAACAAACAATTTATAATTTACTATAAATCGTTATAAAATTTTAAACTTTTCTCTTATCGTATTATATGGACTGCTTGCGTGATGATAGCACTGATTACAGTTGATTTTTTTATATCGAAAAAATACAATTTAAACACTATAAGTTTTGGAGCGATAACAAAATAATATGTTTAATTGATAGTTTCGAATTGTGCCACATTTCGACCATCTTTAACGAATATTATTATGTAAGTCATGGGAAACTAGAATTAATGGTCAAACGACTCAAAAAACGTCTGAATTGGCATAGTTTCTACAACGTTCGTTATTACATGTGGTTTCCATTTCTATACGCACTGCTGTGCACAGTGGATTTAATTTATGATCGTCACCTTGAACGAATTTTATGGCCAAAACGGTTTCAAAATATTTCAAACTATTCGCGTATATCGTGTATGAGAATATGCAAACACGTGGTACATTATACAGATATTATTAAAAATAAACACGACATGTAGGTAATATCGTATAGAATATGTCGCTAGCCGTATTATATACATATATTGGGTGTTGTGTTCAGACGAACAATACAGCGTGTTACAAACGTTTACGGGGCCACGTATGCTGTAGGTAGGTATATAAGCGAGTCGGGATACAGTGTTATTATTAATAAACACATTTTTATTTTCTTTCGAATATGAAGAAATATCGTTCAGCATTGCCATAATAATATAATATTATGTATACCATATTATTATTATAACAATTTGTCGTTATTCCGACGAGATAAAACGCAACAACGCGCGATTCAAGGATGTTTTAGGAACTAGGAAACGGACAAGTCTAGTTAAATATTATTATTATTATTATTATTATTACTAATTGGCTTCTATTGCTGCTGCACCGACGCGTCCGCATATTACGTCGATCCGTATTGTGCATTATATATTTATGTTCCCAACCATCTACCGTAGTGGATATTATGGGGATACGAGTCTCGATGAATTAGTTCCACTCTGCTCTTATACTGACAACTATATTTATTTGATTATTTCGAGATTAAAACATCATCGCCGAATAAAGGTGACTTTTAAATCGCATATACTATTTTTCAATTTTTAGACTTACACTCTCTCGAACAATTCACTATCGTTTACATATTGTCTTTATACTATGTATTCAATATTTTTATATTTTTATTATAAAATAATTTAATTTCTAATTGTACATGTGCGTTCGTTCAGATGCATTTCTCGTTATAGAAATAATATAATTTTTAACACATCGAATTCAGTTAGGCGATATGCCAACACATTATAATATGACATTAATTATTATCAGTTATATTAATTCATACTCGTTAATTGCGTACAAAATCAACCAGGAAGTAATAACAGACATACTCGTAGAGTTTGCTTTTCCTCATACCTACCTACTTAGATATATTTTTACGATAGTTAAATTATTACCTAATGAACATTTTTTTAATTTTTTTTTTCTTTTTACTATTACTAATTTTAGATATTTAATAATATTTATTTATAAATTATTATTAACATATTTAAATTTATGTTAAATAAAAACCTAACCTATACTACCAATTGTTATTAAGTAATCGATTTCATATTCAAAACTAAGATTTCATCGATTGGTAAATTATTACTAATTGGTATACAACCAAATATAGGTAGCGTATACTAGCGTACCTTACTTAAAGCCGTTATTAGTTCACATAGCTGTTTTTTTATTGGTAACCAAAATATATTAATACAGAAATAATATTTAAATAAATTTATATTATTACCCATGTCTTTGAAGCAATGGTTTGTGTTAGAGATAGAGAGTAATATAATATTAAACAATTTAAAAAAGCGTATAATATGTGATTGATACAAAAATAATAATAAATTTTAATGTGTATTTCATATTTTGTACATATATGAATATATATTCACCTATATTTACCTCTATTATTAAAGTTAGTTTAGTTTATTTCGTTTAAAAATATATAAACGAAAAAAACCATTTAAGATATTTTATTCATAAAATTACTATCATTAATCTAATCGAATTAATTACATATTTAACAGTTTATTTAAAAATAAATGCATAAAATACTTAAATATCAGAAAAAAAATAAACTTAAATCTTCAATATTGTACAGTATGTAATATTAATATATTAATTAAATTATTATTATATTTTAGTCATTATAATATTGTCTGATGATTGATGGAACCATACCGATTTTCATCGCAAAATTTATAGACGAAGTTTGTAAAAATAAAATCACTTTAGCAAGAAGAACATTATCATTACTTATACATAATATATTGTACATTAATCTGTTATATATGTGCCCGTGTGTATGTGTGTGTAGTAAGTATATTTAAATTACTCAACCGGAACATATTAAACTGTTTCACTTCGCGATCGTAAACAAAATATAAATAAATGAAGATATAAAAAATGACAATCAAATGCACGATGAATAAAATAATAGCATAATAAAGAACGTCAACGAAGATGTTCAATCGATAAGTCCTAATCTGTATGAGACTTATTATATTAACCATGTATATTGTATATATAAACATACAGCGTTAGTCCGTTAGCCGTTAATTATATATTATACTGTTGTAATTAATATATATATTAAATAATAAAAAATGAACAGGTATAGTTGTAAATCTACTAGTTATAACATTTATGTATAATAATAGGTTATATTCAATACGACGTGATTTCCTATTACAAACGGAATATATTAAAAATAATATTTTACGCGCGGATGACATATAGAAATATATTATAATAATAATAAGTTTAAACAAACAGGTACTATTTCAAATTCATCTCAAACATAATAAATGTGTTATGCATAAATGAAGAAAGTTTATTTTAGTGTTTTTCATCGCATGCCTGTAGTATAATTGCAATATACCTAATACATTATTTATATGGGATCTATTTATAAACCGATCTATAAGTACTAAGCTATAAGTTACTATTATAACCACAATGTCGTCGCGTGTTCTCATAATCCTATATAACTTCTGCAGTGATTTGCAACGTACCTACTACCTAATGGCTAATGCGTTACGGCACGTACATTAATAAGAATAATACCGCTTCTAACGTATACTGCGCTGCATCGTTCTGTAAGCTCGTTAAAACGAACTTAACCGCTTGCCGCTTGCGCCGATACCGACCGCTCTGGTTTTCGTTGTTTTTACTTCTCATTACACAATCTCGTGTAACGATTAGGTACTGCGCTGTATGCGTTATTCGATATTATAATAATAATTGCGATATTCTTTAATATTATTATTTCTCGAAGTTGTGATCGTAAAATTGTTATGTCCGCTTTTCGAGTTGGCAGCACGGTTTCACGGTCAGCGAAACCCGTGACATTGTAAATTGTGTATAATATTACAGAGTTCATTGAGTTGTTCCTACTTTCATAACCACTCGGTGGACGATCTGGCTGGAGGGCTAGGCGGACTAAACGCATTGGAATTCATACATTGTAAACAGATTGGTTTTTATTATAGTTAGCAGATTTTTTTTTTTTATATTCGATTCAATTATCTACCATACGCTTCGTCAACAATCTTCTATTATATAAAATCAAAGGCCTATCTGATGTTTCTTATAAAAATCCGTAGTTTTTGACTAATTGGCACTGAATTTAGTACACAAATTCAGTGGGCTCTCGGGTGGGTAGTGAGCTATTTTTCATCTCATATAATTCACCCTTAAATGTTAACTCATGTATGCTTTTCGTTTCGGCTTACAATAATCGAATATTTTTTTGTCATAAATATAGGGTTACTATTGGCTACAGAAAATAAAATAATCATTATAATTGATATAATTTTCTGTATTGTATTATTTATTTGGTGACTGTCGTAGAAACTTGATATAAATATAGTCAATCTTTATTTTATAATTAATAATTTGTTCATCTTCTTTTTTGTTAAGACATATAAACTAACCATTGTATTATTAAGATAAAACAAAATATTCATCATTGTGCATAAAATACATTTTTTTTAGTAAACTGTAGGATATAAAATATTTAGGTTTTTTCAGATATTATGTTTATTTACTTCGGCTTAGTAGAAAATGTATTATATCATTAAATATTTTGTATAGAAATATAAAGAAAACTTTTACAATGTATATGACTGATTATTTCTATCTTAAGGAATTTAAATTTAAGTATTCAAGGATTCTATTTCAGGTGACCCCGGAAGAAAACTACAACGTAAATGGTGCCACGTGACCTGCTGGATGAATAAATAAATACAACCATACGTCACGAAGTTCATCTATTATTTGATGGATTCTTCGCTCAAGCCTCATCAATCACCTATCCACACCAAGTCACTATCGTTTTTTATAAAACTAAAATTATAATATATCAATAATTAAGAAACATATAAATATCCAGGGATATAACCATAACTAGAATAGGGAACTATTGAAATGTATTTTTTTTTAAACAAGGAGAACTTTATTTTATATTTTCCCAGTTAAATTGGGTACTAGGTAATAGGTAACTGATATTAAATATGTTTCCCATTTATCTAAGGCATATACTATTTTAGTAATGAATAATATATGTGTTAAGACATTTTTATGTAAATAGATCGATAAAATTATAACTATGGTGCTTTATCATGCCAAACTACAAGGATAAAGCTTTTTTCTTGATTACAAAATAATATGAAAACGAAATAAAATTTGAGTACCAAATATAACTATACTGTAAATCCTATTTCTATAGTAGACCTAGATCTATGATTTAATAAGATTGAAATAAATATAATGACAACCTAAGTTAAAGTAAATATATATATATAGGTATTACTAAATACTTTTTTTTTCTGTGAAAAAGATTTATTGACATTTGTAAGCAATGTGAGAGAGTAATTAGCCATTTGAATTATAACAAATGTAATTAAGAATACTAATATAGGGACGTAATTTCACATTTTTTTCTGGTATGCAAGTTTTCAAGCAGGCCATTTTTAAAATTCACCGGACCATAAAAAAATAAATATACATATATTTACAATGTACATTATTCTGCTTTCAATTATTTCCATACATCATGTACCGAATCATTGCATCAACATAAATAGTAAAAATCAATTTAAAAACTAAACTATAATAAAAATTGATAGCATGATATTTGTTTCTAATTATAATCAATGTAATTTAAAGTTGTAATCATGATTGACAGTATACCAATATTGATAAATTTCAATATAAAAATTAAAATACAATTTAATTTTAATTATATTAATAATTGAACATTATTTCATCAGGGCACAGGCCAATTGGAACTATTTTAAAAGTAAGGGGTGCAACCGCACTATCTTATCCCCCAAATGACGCCCCCACCATTAACAATAACTTTATAGAAGTTTGACATCTTATCGATATGGTTAAATGTTAATACATTTAAAATTCTTTGCATCATAAGCAAATAGAAAATAATAATTAGTACATAGAACATAATAATATATATATGTTAATTAGATATATTAACAAAATAACATCTGTTTCTATATGCTATCTGGATAATTTAAAACATTATGTCTATTGTTTATTCATTACGAGTATAACAAATAAAAACATGTAAATCTAAAATTTTAAATATAGAGTATCTATCATAGTACGTTCATCACCCAACGTGTAACGTTCCTATTCCTATCGCTCGCAGCTATAGACAAGCACATAATAATATGTAGTATGTACATTGTAGTATTGTAAATATTACCCATATAAAGTTCGTTCATTAAAATAGAAAATACTGTGTTCTACCTTGTATATCACATTGCCTAACTAACAACTATTGTAATTTGTAAGCAAAAATCTTTTTATTTTACTTTTCAAATGTGTAACGTAACGTCTAATAGGATTTACAGTAGAACATAATTAAGTTATAAGAAATCAAAATTATACCCACTTATATGAAAACAGTTAATTTATAAATATAAAAAACAGATTTTATTTTTTATTTAAATTGTAAATATTTATGAATTATATTAACTCTGAAGTAGTAAATCAACAACAATTGTATTTCATCAAAATATCTATAGACCTATATAATATAGGCCCTATATATATATTTTATAACATAATTCGTCTTTTGTTGTTTTAGTTGATCACAAAACTTTCCAATGTTAGTGAATACATAATAAATGGGTATGCATAAATAATTTAATTTTTAATAAATTATAAATATTATATGAATAAAAAAAAGTAATGTATTACCAATTTTAGTGTAATATTGTAATATATAAAATGTAATTGTTACACATACATTTATACTATGTAGAGTGTAAACTGTAAAAGTATAAACTAATAGTAAGGAATATTAGTTGGTAGGTAGGTACCGTAAAATAATAAAATCTGTGTAGGGTGCAAGTGCGTAATCCATATATAATATATATATATATATAATCGAATATTGAAAAACGCTTCCGAGGTCTGTCCTGCATCACACACAAAATTAGTCTATTATGTGTTTAATATTAAAATCCTTGTTCTATTATAATATGTAAACCTTCAATATATTTCACTCATTAAAACCGCTATAGCATTTTTAATAATGTGATCAATAGGTAGGTTTAGGCGTGTTGGGCACTAATTTAAATTATATTCGCGCATATAATACGAAAAGGATGAACCACAAAATAAATATCGCATAATAAAAAGTAATTACGTTTGAATATTTTACTCATTGTCCACAAAGGTTGATGTGTTACATAATGTTTTATTATTTATCAAACTATATATTATAATCAATGCCGTCCATCAGTTTTTCAGGTCATGTGTTGAATGAAATTAACTAACGAGAGTCTCGTTACGAGACGCAAATATTACGGCTGTTAGGTATGCAGTGCCACATTATACCGGGGATGCTGGGGGTGTAAGGCCACTGTCAAGTCATCACGGTTATCTACTAATCGAGGTCCGAACTAGAGCTAAGATTTCTATGTAGTGAAATTTGACATATTGTATTATCCTTTAGTCCAAATACATTAGTAGATAGTTGTTATATCCACAATATGATTAGTACTGAATTGAATAGAATAATTTTTGTTTTATATATTTTTGCATATTTTTATCAAAATGCATTTTTAGCATTTATATTATATAAAGATTTCAAAATATTTATTTGTATCGTATGAAAACTTATATTTATAGTTTTATTTATCATAAATATAATATTTATAAGCTGTCGTGGTCGCGGTCACTCGATTATATTGAGTAAAATATAAGATTTTATCTATATAATAGGCTTGTGGATTACTTATATGGTTGTTCATAAGTAATTTTTTATTAATCGTTAGTAGCCTTACGACAAGTGATGTTTGCTGTGTACAAATACTACAAATTATAATATATTTTCTGCGTTACATTTAATGTTCAATGTAACATTTAAGTAAATAATTCAGAAAAATTCCTAAAGTTCAAAGTGAAGGTAATAAACTATGATAAGTTGTCAAAGAATTTTCTGGTGAAATTTTCAAAACTGATAGTAAAATATTTTAAAGTATTATTCACGATCAATTGTTGTGTAAAAACAATTTAATGTTTAATAGAATTCAAAATATATTTTTCTTGTATAGGTAGTATTTTGCATATTTAAAAAAATAAAAGGCACATTCTTTCTTTTAGACTACACTACCAATATTCAAATGAACAGTAAATCTATGCATTTTTAAAAATAAAATTAATGTAGATATTTATATATAAAGAATCGCTATTTGTACAATCTTGTTAATTACAACAAAGATAATATAATTGAGTTATGTTATGTGATGTCATTTTATTTTATAATACTGGGCCTTTTTAAACAATTACAATATGTTTAAAATATCAAGTGCGTATATCTAATTTTTAATCAAATATAATTTTAAGTAATTGTAAATGCCTTGAATAATAACGTGTACAAGGCGGTAGCCGGTACATATATATAGAATTAAAAACTATGAAGTAATACATTTGGTGTTGCAGAATACCAGAACATTATTAATAACTATTGAGTGAAGCGAATTATTAATAATTTTGGTAAGTACTATTTACTACTATGTGTCCACGCGTACATAGTATTATAGACTAAAGTGCTACATACCCTGCACCAATATGATGAGCTTCAATAACGACACTTTACCTACTAAGTATTAGATTAGGTCAATAATTACCAATTTCATCTCTCCGTCAACACACAAAGACAAAACCTAATAATACCAATATCATTACAGTAAATTATAACAAGCAAATCGCTTTTAAAGGTATAATATCATACTGAATATTGATTGTGTATAATTTATATTATATAATAGACGACGTAGTACGAATAATTCTTATTGATGTATATTACATTTTCCATCAATTATTGTATACCATCTCCTAATTACCGCTTCTAGTTATCATAGTAATGCAGTCGAAAATCATCCCTTATATGAGTTGTCTCTGATCCTTTTCGGGATTTATCGCTCTAACTGCGTGGACAGGGTGGTGCATACCTATATAGGTGGTACACTTGTACATTTTGTTGACCTCGACATGATTGATTACATGACTTTATTAATTATTATTATTATATTATATTGTAATTACGTAATATTTTAAAATTATATAGTTACCTACTAGTTAGTAAGGAATATTATAGTCAGTGTTGTCATTTCTATTCGTCATTTTTGAACTTTGAAATCTTATTTTGTGGCTCTCTGTTTTCGTGTTGAGTGTTGACAATACGTTTAAGTGATAATCACCAATTTATACTTATCTGAGAATGAATTTTAGTTCGCAGTTTTCTATTTAAATAATAATTTATATTATGATATAGGTACATATACAACTAATAAACTGTGATAAATATTTATAATTTAACACCTATAATATAAAATCTAATTTTCTTTTTTTGAGACTTACACTCCTCGGTGACTTCATCTAGTGTTATGAGTGACTGAGGTGATAATGGTGATGTGTCAATAAGGCTTCGGTTACTTGCAGGGCAATGGGTTAACGAGCTAATATAACCATTGAAGTAAGTTCTGACATCTGGCTAAATACATTTTACAAAGCACACAATACAAATATTTATAGAATACCTACATAATGTTTATTTTCTAAGAATCAACATTGATCACGAGCACTGATTTATTATTATTGCGGTTATTGACGTCACTCGTATCGTTAATAATTAATAACAATTTAATAACTTAAAACAGTTGTTCCCAAGAGTAGGTAATATATACTACTATAGTGTGTTTATTCTATGTATTATAGAAATATACTCATTGTGTGATTGCAGTGGCATATTTACGGGTCGTATAGGCTCTATGGCCTATATTATAGGGGATGGTCGCCTCCATGACCTTTTTTTTATACTCGTTAGGTTATTTTTTCTAGAATATTCGCGTACATCGTTTTTGCGTTCCCTCACATTAGTTGTTATCACTGATCGCGCTAATCGATATTTTTGTCGGTTACTCGGTCACTCATTCCGTTTCGTATTGTTGAATGAGCTTTTTCTGTAATTCTTTTTTATTGTTTTGTTTTTAGTGTTTTTACCTTTTGGCTTTTACACGTATATCGTAATGCTGACTGCTGACCATTATGTAGTTAAAGGTAATTCATTTACGAAAAAACACGATGATAACTGGTCGACCGTAGAGGACGAGTGATAAAATATTTTCTCGTTCAAATTGTACAAGAGATGTTTGTCTCCGATTAAAGTGGAACATTTTATTATACTATTATAGTAACCCCAGTAATATTAGATATAATATTTAGTAAATAATAATATTAATGACGTGTTGAGATTGACCATTAACGATTAAGAAAATTACTCAATTTCAAAGACGTATGAACGGATGTCCATCGTCGTGTTGGTTATCATACTCCCTGCATTTCGCTATTATCATTTATTTCACATACGGTGATTGTTGCTATATGATGTTTTTATTTTTTAAGTAACTGTTATCTTATTTCGTTAAAAATATATTTTTACTAAATTTTTAAGCGAATGGTAATTACTGACTTGAGTACCATCATAGATGATTAGCTTACAAGTTTTATTTCCAAGTGATACAACGCAGTTGCGTTTTTTGAAATTCTGGTGAGTATATAGTAGTTTTCGTTGATCTATATTGGAAATGTCTCTCTTAGAATTAGAGTGCTTTTTTTCTCAAATGTAAACGATAATTTAAATATAATATCATCTAACCCAACATCCAACTACCTATAGTAATGATAAAACCTTTCAAATTGTGGTATGGTATTTATTTTTATTTAATTATTATTCATTTGATATGTGTGTTGTGTGGTCAGTTAAAATATTTTAGTGATTCACTTTAATCATTGTCTTAGAACTTTGAAACAAGTCATAGAAAAAGTAAAAACAAAATATTCAGACGCTTGACCATGTATTGTTGGGGCAACACAATCAATGGAGAGCTCGGCCTGGGTGGTATTGAGGAAAACTATATCCTCAGTCCAACAGAGATAGTCAATTTTGAAAGCGTAAATAATATTAGATCAGGTAATTGACTTTCATGTAAGATACATTAATAATAATCCAAGTACTTTCATTTATATGCTTATTTTTAGTGGCTTGTGGAAATAATCATACGCTGGTCGTAACTGAAGATGGAAAATTATATGCTTGTGGCAGTAATGATTTTGGTCAGTTAGGACACGATGGATGTCGGACGAAATTGCGTATGTATATTTTAATCCCAACAAGTTATATATGTGCATTTTAAATTCTTAATTTTCTTGATTTTACAGAACAAATTACTGGGGTTGAATCTTTAGTGATGACAAATGTTGCATGCGGAGAAGCTCATTCAATGGCACTTAACGAATGGGGACAATTATACACATGGGGTTCTGACTCCTGTGGACAATTAGGTGAGATTAAGATGTTTTAATGTATTGAAACTAATTAGAAGTAAAAATTAGTTAATTTTTTATTTTAAAATGAAATATAGGACTTGAAACTGATGAAGGTATTCAATACAAACCAAAAATTGTAAAATCATTAGCCAGTATGCTATTAGTTCAAATTAGCTGTGGATATAAACATTGTATGGCTTTAACAAACCGTGAGTTAATTTTCATTGTTTTATGAAAAAAATATTTTACAAAATAGCACTTAAAAATAATCAATAATTCAATATTTTATTAAAATCTATTTGTATTTGAATAAATATTATTCAAATTAAACATATTAAATCTTATTCATACATTAGATGGAGAGTTATACACTTGGGGTTCAAATGAATTTGGACAATTAGGCCTTGGACTCAGCCCTGGTAATGTGTCAAAACCTACATTGGTTAAATCCCTGGTTGGATTACCTATTTCATTTATTGCTTGTGGTGGATATCATAGTTTTGTAGTATCAAAATCAGGTAAGATTATTGTATAAGACACATGTTTTTACTTTTTAATTGTCTATATTTTTTTTTACTCGATTAAATACGTTTGTTTATTATTTAATATAAATAATTTTTTATAATAAAGTAAACACATTTAAATATTTAAATATTTTTCATAAAACATCATTAATCAAATTTAAAATGTATTATAAAAAAAATTGTAGTTGAAAATAAAACTGTACATTTTTATAATTTGTAGTATAATTAAATGAAGAAATATATATTTTAATAATAAACTATGGTAACTTTTAATTAAGTAAGAAAGCAATATACTTGTTAGCTGTTTTTTAACTTGAGTCATAGTATATTCAATCTGTTAAATATAAGAACAATAATTAATAAAATTGTTATTATTTATATTAATTATTTGTTCCAAATAGGTGCTGTTTATGGTTGGGGAAAAAATGATTTTGGACAACTAGGAGTAAACAGTCAAACTAGTTTATCATTACCTACACAACTGAAAACGATTCGAACTGTCAAAGTAAAATATATTTCTGGAGGAGAAGATTTCTCTGTATTCTTGACATATGTAAGTAATTATTCATTAATTATTTAATATATCTAAAATATATTTTTTTTTTTTTTTTTATCTATTGCTTAATTTTTTTTTTTTTAGGATGGTGGAGTTTTTACATGTGGTGCTGGTATGTATGGTCAATTAGGACATGGTTCATTTTCAAACGAAATTGTTCCAAGAAAAGTACTTGAACTCATGGGGAGTACTGTGACACAAGTCGCATGTGGGCGGTAATTATTATAATTCGATCGTTTAGTGCTGTTTATTAATTAATTAATATTTTCTAACATTTTGTAGAAGACATACTTTAACTTTAGTACCTTCAAAAGGTCGAGTCTACTCATTTGGACTTGGTAGTGTTGGCCAATTAGGTACAAAAGGATCAATTAACTCAAATACACCACAATTAGTGTTAGGTCCTTGGCTATCTCCATCTGGAACATCTATGATAGAAACGAATAAGGAATATATTGTGAAAAGTATTTATGCGGGGGGTGATCAATGTTTTGTTAAAGTTACTCATAAATCGGTATGTGTTATTTAAATTAACTAGTATATTGTGTTTTATTGAAAATAACAATGTATAAAATTGAATGCTATTTAGCTCGAGATAAATCCAGATGATTATCGAATATTACAAGAAAGTTCTCAAATCTGGACTGTAAAGCTTCCAGATGTGATAAATTTATCAACCATTTTACCAGAAAATCCTGTTGACCAAGAAAGAATGTCGTATGTTTAAAAACTTTAGTTCATTTAATAAAACTATATTATGTTATAAATCTGTATGTTATATTTTATGAAGGTTTGTAGAAATAGTGATGAGCAGTTTGTCATGTTTAAACGGCTCATTTTTAATGTTGAATGATATTCATTACACTTGTACAGAAAATAATCATGGTATAGACTTTGAACTTGCTGCTCTATGTTTTGATGCCATTAGTCATGTACGCAATACTTCATTAAATGATTTAGTGAGTATTAAATTTGTGTTATCATTGTACGTCATAATAATTTATGTTATATTATTTTTAGATACTAACATCTTTAGCCAGTGCAGTTGATTCTTTATCATTGCCTTCTCCTGATGTAGAGTCTTTGAGATTTTATCTGACATTACCTATATATCATGAGTTTAAAAATATTACAAATGCTACCATTCTTCAAGTGCCTTATGCAGAAGCCTTATTAAATCTTAAAAACATGGATTTGAATACTATTGGTAAGAATACAGTTAAAAACAGTTGATAGTTGACTGGTATTATCATTTTGAAGCCACATACAATGCTTAGTTATTATATAAGGTTTAACAAGACTATTTAACAAACTTCCATTACAAATGTTACTATATTTGTTAAATAGTCCTGTTACACTCTGTATACCTTATGTGTATATATCATAGACTTGTGAACTGAC
The DNA here is from genome assembly GCF_003676215.2 of Rhopalosiphum maidis. NCBI lineage: Eukaryota > Metazoa > Arthropoda > Insecta > Hemiptera > Aphididae > Rhopalosiphum > Rhopalosiphum maidis. Next base: position 59,528,592 of record NC_040877.1, read on the forward strand.
CTTGTCTATATTATTATTGTTATAAATCACAAGCAAAGATGAAAGATGGCGAGACATTAATGCACTCATTTATAAATAATTTATATATGTGTGTGTGTGTGTGTATTTGTCTATTTATTTTAATTTTAAAAGTATAACCCTTTCAACATCAGTATACAATTATTAAAAATACAAATAAATTTTGCTAATTATTAAGGAAATAAAATTGTGTTAATCATAATAATATTCAATACTTGTGCTTATTAAGTATTAGAACATTATAATATAATACATCTTATGTACATAAAAATAAAATTAGCAAACGCAAATATGATTTTAATTTTAATTTTAACTACTGTATTGGGACTTGGGACATTTTTGGGTAATACAAATAGTTAAATAATAAACACACAATAAGCAATAATTAAGAATCCATATTTATGTTCTGTTAAAATGCTTGAAATGTGCATGCTATAAAGTATAAATACATCTTTTTTGATGCAACAAAAATTGATGAAATATTATAAAAAAATATTCTTGTGAAAAAAAAACTTAATTTAATAATCTTTATAGTTATTAATTATTATTTTTAAAAATTTTATTTGAATACACTTATAGTAAAATATACTATTTAGAATAAGGCAGCAGTTAACTAAGACTAGTTTATCACTTTCCACTAAATTAGTATAAGTATCTTGGCTTATATTATAATATGTAAGCCTATATATTGGTAATTTGTCATCTGTATATAAATATTTAATATGTATAACTAAGGTTGGGTTTCATGCTAATAACGACCTAACTATTTATAAAAAAAAATTATCAATTAATAAATAAATAAATTACTAACTAGGTATAATAGTTTAGGTATTACAGTTTACAATGGCTGATATCTAAATATTCCCGAAACAACTTCAAAAATTTAAAAGTATTCACAAAAATGCAAAAAAGGTATAAATTATGAAATTTTAAGAGCATAAATCCATCAAAAATATGTTTGTACATACAAATCCTCAATCCTGACTATATATACTAATCAATAAAAAACACCTCAAAAAATTAATATTAGCAAATATATATATAAATATTTAAATAATCATTCAATAAAACTTAAGTAGCCATTTAGACATCTAGTGAATTATTTAAAAATCAATCTATGATATCAAGCTAAATATATATTGTATAGTCTTAAAAAATGTTGTTGGTGTATGATATAAATATAAAATATAAACCTCAAACTGCTACTTAAAAAAAGTGAAACTGAACTGTTTCAAGTGTAATCAACTCAAATTTAAATGACCCAAATACTTTATTTTATTAAATTACACTGAATACAGTCACTAATTTAACTTAATATCAATGATCACTCTACTTATGTTAATTAAAAACCACTATAATTTGATTTTTAGTGTATATATTAAAATTATTTCCCAAGTAAATATCTTAACTTATTCATTATGAAATAAACTACCATTTTTAGAAATAAAATTGACATAATTACTCCAGTAGTAATAATGTACATGGTAATATAATTAATGTTCATATATTGTTAACCATTTACCATTTAAACATAATACTTCATAATTAAATTAATATTTGTTTGTTAACAGAGTTATGGATTTCTTCAATGCCAGTTATGTATTTTGAAAATTTATTAATGGTGTATAAAGATGTATTCATTGAACAATTGAACACTAATACAAATTCTGCTGTAAGTACTATGAATATTTACTATAGTCTTATATAACTTACATAGTAATTACTGTAGTCTATTGACTAACCCTGTTATTTGACATTTAATCTAAATCAATAGCTTTAATAATACACTAAAGTTATATTGACATTAAATTACTGTATGTTAACAAATTAGTCATAAAATACTGCTTAAGAGGATATTTAAGATGAAACATTTTTTCGAATATAATTTATATTTAATAATATAGTGACCTTTAATAAGTGAGTTGTTCATTAAAACCCTGTTAATTTTTGTGGATTTAAATATAGCAAATGCTATATTAAAAAAATTTATTAATTTAAATTTATTTTTAAAAACATATTCCTAAGGCTGTAGTACAAATATTGTGCTTTATAAAAAAACTACTTTAATCAATACATTTTTTTATAAAATTAAATATCTTCAAACTTAATAAGCAAATATTTGTTTCTATATGAAATATTTACTTTTGCCATAAATTTGTTTAGTATTGGAAAGATTTTTAATTATATATAAAATTATATTGTATTCTTTAGTATAATATTATGAATGATGATGAAATGTATTATTATTATTTAATAATAATTATGTCATTTTTAGCAACAAACATTTTGGGATAAAGCAATGATAGTGGCTACTTCTGTATTAGCCAAATTAAATAAATTGAATTCCAATTTAAATGGGCATCAAGTGAAGAAAGGCCAATTGAAAGTGCCATACACCTCATTTTATATTCCTCAATTAGCTGATAAAATAGATATTCGTTTTGATTACATGAGGTGGATACATGCTGATAATAATGGAATTAAAGTAAGTTTAGCCAGTATAGATCATGTTGTTATTTATTGGTATGAAATACTTTCTTCATTGATTTAAATTAATTGTTTTAATGTTTTTAGCATCAAGATTTTTATTTTTGTAATTATCCTTTTCTATTCAATGCTGAAGCTAAAACAATACTTTTACAAGTTGATCAGAAATTGCAGGTATCTATAAAATAAAATTGACAAAATTATTTTAATAGAGATCAATATTAGATTTGAGATAATTTAATTTCAGATGCAACAAGCAATGCAAGCTGCTGCGACAAGAGCATTTACGCAAATGCTATTTTTGGATGGGAATCAACATAGTTTAGCAAATCAATTTATTGAGCTCAATGTCTCAAGAGATAATTTGGTTGTTGATACAATACGTGAATTATCTCTTTATACTCAATATGATTATAAAAAACCTTTAAAAGTAAGAACCTAATTTTAAAAATAAAAATAATTCTAGGTAAAATATTATTTTTGTATGTAAAATAGGTGAAATTTATTGATGAAGAAGCAGAGGATGCTGGAGGAGTAAAAAAAGAATTTTTCATGCTTTTGATCAAAGAAATTTTAGATCCAAAATTTGGTATGTTTGTAAATTATGAAGAAACAAACATGATTTGGTTCAATGACTCTTCTTTTGAAGATGTTACAATGTACTATCTTATTGGTAATAATAATTTTTTATTTATACTTTATACTTACCGCATTTATTTATTAATTTTTAATTTATATTTCTTTAGGTTTGATGTGTGGCTTGGCGATTTATAATTTTACTATCATAGACTTACCATTTCCACTAGCATTATACAAAAAATTACTTAATGAACCTGTTACCTTTCAAGATCTTAAAGATCTGGATCCAATTACGGTTAAGTAAGTACAATTAACTATTGTCTTACTAAGTCAATTCAAATATTATACATGTTTTATTTGTACAGGAGTTTTGAAGAATTATTAGCATATAATAAACCAGATTTAGATGAAGTATTTAATCTCACTTTTGAAATCACCAAAGAAATTTATGGGGAAATTCAAACAATTCCATTGAAACCAGATGGTTCTAATATAATAGTTAATCAAAATAATAAGTTAGTAAACATAATTATTAATTAATATTTTTAATATTTGTATTGTATTCTTATATATTTATGTTTAGACATGAATTTGTTGATTTGTACGTTGATATGGTTTTAAACCGTAGAGTTGAAAAACAATTTAATGTATTTAAAGATGCATTTTTAAAAGTATGCGGTGGACGGGTATTGAGGTTATTCCATTCACAAGAACTAATGGCCGTTGTTGTGGGCAATCAAGACTATGATTGGATTGAATGGGAGAATAATGCTGAATATAAAAATGGTTATAGTAAAGACGATGAGACAATAAAAATATTTTGGGAGGTATTTCATGAGTTTGATATTGATCACAAAAAGAAGTTTTTGTTATTCCTAACAGGAAGCGACCGTGTACCTATTATGGGAATGAAAGCAATAAAAGTAAGTATTAAAATCGGTACTTTCCTTTATTACAATTATTACTACTCGATTCTGGGACTATCAAGCCAATAAAAATAAATATATTAATTATATAATGTTTTATATATTTTTAGATTGCATAATTATATTATAGTTGTAGATTATAATAGTTACTTGCGAGAAATATGTACAAAAACAGCTACTGTACATTTTTCTGGCATGAAATAACGTCTATAATGAAAATTATTTAAATTTTTTATTAAAAGTTGATTAAAATATGATGAAAAAAATATAGTGGTAATCAAAATAACAGTATTGTGTTGAACTGATAGTCATAGCATCAAAAAAAAAACTATATTTTTTGTATGCTTAATAATTATTAAATTTTTTTTTAGATATATATCCAACCCACTTTAGATGATAACTTCTTACCTGTGGCACACACATGTTTCAACCTTTTAGATTTACCAAGGTATCAAAGCAAAGGAAAACTGAAGTATAAGCTGACTCAAGCCATTCACCAGACACAAGGATTTTCTCTGGTCTAAAAGTTTTATGACACATTCCTCAACAATAAATACACTCAAAATAAATTGTCTAATTAACAAACTTTATCGTAGGATTTAATGGCAGAGGAGCTCAGCATTTTAATTGTTGAATATCAGGGTTACATTATTAGCTCGTGTTAATGTTATGTTTTCGTTCCTTAATGCCTAGATTAAGTTTTATGTTATCAATTCAAATAATTATTAATAATATAATATAAGCTTGTGGCCGGTTAATAAATTGTTTAAGACTAAATTATATTTTTAATATTTTCTCAGGGGAAACAATTATTGGGATAGGTGAATCAATCACTCGTATAGGATTAAAAAACAAATAAAATTCAACACAAAAATACTCGGTTTTAAATCTTATCATCTGTTCCAATCGACTCTTTTTAAAAATTCTATATACAAAACTATGTACATGTTACGATCAATGTATGTTTGGAATTCATGCCAGTATCTACCTAAGTACACCTCAAATTTATTAAAATAATCAAATAAATAATATTATATGGTGATATTTTGTGAAATTTATTTTTGTATATTATTTATTTATATATAAATATTATTTACTTACTATTAGTACCAATGTTTTGAGTCATTAGTACATTGTACTTTAATTATTTATAAAACTGTTTATGATGATTATAGCATATCATTGATCTATTGACACAAAATACCTTCTTTGTAGTTATTATACCTCTCGGTGAATCACACATTACAATCATTATACCTAGAGAATTTCTCCAAGAAAAACAAATCAAACTTTTTAACAACACATTATGTTTAATGCATCCACTTTTTTCAAAATTAATACACCGATTAAGAAAGTATTTTTATTTTCCCAGACCGCAAACCTCATCTACTACTTTACTTCTTTCTGTTGACTAGTTGTGCCTGACGTTTGCATATCGCAAGTAAGTTTATATTAAAATTAACAATATTAATTGATAGTCTTTAGGTTAGGCCCCGTACAAAATTAATAAAAAATAAAAATGTGCCATACTATATGATTACAAATACTAATAACTTACCTAACCATTAGATAAATTTATGGATTAACTGAGTAAATACTTTAAACTAAAATAGCAGTAATTAAAATCTATGCTAGTAAGTAAATAATTGTCAATAAATATAAATATTTTAAAGACAATTGTTTGTTTAAGAATAAACTTCTAATACAATATTTGACTATTGTTTTTTTTTTTTTTTTAATGATCACCCAATATCTGACACCCCCCTCCCCCTCTTACAAATGTTCTACTGTAGCTGGAACACTATATGAGTCATAGAAAACGCCATTGAAATAAATTAACAGAATACTTTATATTACAAATTGTGTAAATGATATATTACGGTAAATACTAAACAATAAACATAATTATTTTATTAAGAATTGAATATTTTTAAATATACATATTTCTATATAAGTTATACTGAGTTGGCCACTATTGAGTTATACAATAAAGAAGTTTAAATTTAGATGCAATTTATAATGTAATATTTTTCTAAATCATTTGCCCACAGTTTGCTTAAATTACATTGTGTTTCATTAAAAATCATTAAGAATTGTAATATTTAAAATGCATATATAATCAAATAAATAACATAAAACTATTTAAATATTAACTTCAAAAAGTTAAGTCATATTATTTTAATAAGTAGTCAAGTGGATATATAGTAACTTTAATATGTCATGCCTAATTATAGTTATATTCAAATTAAAACGTATTGGAGCAAAATAATAACTTTATTATCAATTGATTAAATATCATTTGAAATGTAAAATAGTAAAATACATTACTATTCTTATACAATTCTATATATAAATGATAATTAAAATTTTTGTTGGCAATTCATGATGTAGAAAAAATTTCAAAATAAATTGTTGGAAAATAAAAATACATATTACTAATAAAAAAAATTAAGCAATTTGTCCATAAATTTTAGTCTGTTAAATCAAAATTATTTTTTCAATGTTTTAATTACAGTTTCTTCAAAATCAACTTTTTTATCAATTCGAACATGTTCAATTCCATCAAAGACTTTTGATACAATCCAATGAGGTACTTTTTCTTGGAGAAGATTTAAATGAGCTTTCCATTCCTCTAAAATAATAAAATAAAAAATTTTACTAGAAAAATTAGAAAACATTAAAGGAATAATTACCGTCTGTCATAGCTTCAGGATAACTCTGCTTTAGCTGATCGACAACTTTTTTGAATGGCATTACATTCCTTTGTAGTTGTACAAAATAGGTACGCATACCTCTTGCGATATCTGGTAATCTATCCATCATTCTATCCTCATCTAATTGACCTACTGACCGTGTCATCAACTCTTTGGCTTTTTGTGCTTGCTTTTCTTGAATCTTTATATAAATATTTAAGTATTTATGTAAAAATAGTAAAATAATATTAAACAATTACCCTCAGTAAAAATGATTTAGAAATCCCTTTGAGTGCTCCTTTTAGTGCATTTTTTGCATCTGTCGATGGAAATTTTTTTTCAGGTACACTTTTATTTTCAATGTTCATTGTTGTAAGAGTTCGATTTAAACGATTATTGTAAGCAAATAAAGCATGTGATTTATCTAAAAACAAATTAAACAGTAATTAATACATTATAGTATTATACATTTATAATGTAATGTTAATGTATCTGCTAAACAAATAACCAATATTACCTATTAAATCTTTTGCAGTTTCAATTTTTGGTTTGTTGATTTCAATTTTTGGTAATGTGGAAGGAACGATATCTTTAGCAGTTTCAACATCAAACTCTGGATGCCATCTGGTTATTTTATCTTTATCGATCACAATAGGTGGAATTAATGAATTCAAATATTTCTGGAATCAAAAAAAATATTAATTGTTTTATAATTAAATTAGCTACAATTACTATAAAATCATCATACTTCATGATGTTCCTTCATAATGTCAAGTAGTGCATTAGTAAATGCCTTTTTTCTTCGAGTTGTTTGTTCAATTAAGTTAATGTTATCTTCGTTACTTGAGCCTAATTAGAATAAAAATTGTATAATTCTAACTTAAAATTTATAACTATAATGAAATATTTACCATAATTTGGAATTATTACTAATTCATAACTAGATTTCTCTTTTGGAGATTTTACTAATCCAAACTTGAAGAAATCTGGAACTACAGTTTTAATTTTTGCCAAGTGCAATTCAGTAAAATTTCTAAAAAATTAATTTTGAATAATTAATAAGTAACTCATAACATTTCTAATAAAACAATTAAATGATTACTTTCTAGTCATGTGCTGAACACCACGTTTGAGTTTATTAAATGTAATTTTTTCTTTTCTAACAAACATCATTGATGAAACAGTTTCCATAGCTTTGAATAATTCATCCAAAATTCGGTACTTCAAAGGCAAAGGTAATGTTTTAGAATCAACCAATGATGCATATCGTTTTGATGGAGACAAAGCCAAAAGAGATCCAACTTCATTTAATAATTTTTTAGGCGACATATATTCTTTAGGCTGAGACACCTGAGTGGTCATCATTACTTTCCTCGGACTAACAATAGATTGTGCTGGGCTGAGAAATAAGGCAGTAGGTTTAAGATGAGATTTTGCTACAGGACTTGATGCAACTTTTACTGGGCTAGTATCAACCAAGAGATCGACTGATTTAAACGAAGATAAGTAATGATTTTTGGCAGTTTCTACTTTAGATTCTGCAGATTTAAGATCAATTTGAGATTGTTCCACTGCACTCAACTTTTCTTGTAATTTTTTAAGGTTGTGTTTACGACAGACAATTTTACGAAATTCGCCCAAATCCAATTCCTAAAATAAATGAAATAGATATAAACATATAAACTTATAATAATTGAACAGGTAAAAAATGTATAATTTTTATTCTATAATTATATTTTTTTAAATGACCAACAGTTTAGGACAATAAGATTAGCGTTATATCTTTGATAATATTTAACATAAATCATAAAAATCAACTAATTAACAGTTATAATAATTATGTTAGTCTTGAATTAAAATGTGAATGTTATTGTCTATTAATAATCAAATCTTGAAAATACTACTATTGATAAACATACTTTACGCAATTTGGCTTTAGTTGATGATGTTTGATCAGGAGTTGTAGCTCTCTCTGGATGAATTTCATCATTAATTTCAGCCTCTTTTCTTTCCAAAATATTTTTAACTGCATTATTGACAACACCAACATTTTGATTATCTCGAATAGATGTTTTTGTTAAAGTAGAATCAATCTAAAAAAAAAAAATAATAATAATAAGGTAATAAATAGAAAATAATACCTAGGTACATTCATACTACAAGAGAATAAATTATAAATGTATGTCAGAGGCTAATCTTAATTATTAGGCTCAAAAATAAAATATAATTATAACATTTTGATACAAGATACCTAACTAAATTTTAGAATTTAAGTTTAAAAATTCTGTTGGTATTATATTGTTGATTTTTTTATTTTTAATAAAGTTAGTTACTACTCTGACTGTAATATATTCAAAAGATTGTACAATTTTTATAATTTAGGTTTAGAAAGGTCCACAAAATGTAATTCTAGTAGTTATGAATAAAGAGTAATTTATAAATAATGCTTTTATTTTGCTAAATAATTAAAAAAATTAATAACTTGCATTCTATGTTGCTATTTTAATTTTAAACCACTTTTCAATGACCAACTATTTTCTAGGTTTATAGTATATAAACGAAATAAAATCATATTTATTACATAAAATATCAAATAAAAACGATAAACTGTGATTAATATAATATTATAAGTAACTATAAGTTATTATAATAAATGAACATATTTTTAACATGGAAATAAAATGTTTTTTAATTTAACACACCTAAGTCTACTAAATAGTTACTATAAAAAGAAAGGAACAACATTTTTTTTTTTCAAAAACTAAAATTTTATGTTGTATATATTTGACAGTAAGGTCATTAGTTTGTTTACAGTTCAGATGGAAAGAACAACTCTCAATTTGTTATATAAAACCACAATTAGGAATGAATTAAATTCGCAAAAAATTACAAACTTTAAATTATCTTTTTATTAATAAAATATAGTTTTTATTTAATATTGTTTTTTGCATGCATAGATAGATTTGTTTATAGAAAAAGACATCTGGTAAAGTACTTTTAATTTTTATACTTAAATAAATATTATAATTTAGTTATCATATTATGTAAATATAAGTGTCTAAGCATAAACAAATACGTGAATTGGCACTATTTAAATAAAGAAACATAATACTACCAGTAGTATCGCTATGGCTGTAGCCAGGCGCAGATCTAGAGGCTAAATGAAAAAATTTACTTCATGTACATAAAAGCATAGACATTAAGTTTAAGTTTTGAAATATTTTAAGTAGGTACCTAAGGCTTAAGGGAAGGGCTTCAGCCCCCATAGCCTCCCCCTTGTATCCGCGCCCGGCTTTAGCATAGCTAAGTCAATACAGACAATAGTTAAGTAGTGAACTAACCTTTTGTTTTTTAACTGATTGCTGCGCCGTAAAATCAAACGATAGTTTTCTAGTTGGTTTATTAATTCCAAAACTATTGTTCATAAGTTCTTTTTTATGCAAACCATCATCGATGGTGGGTCTTTTTCTACTCCTGATAAAGTTATCCAATGTTTTTTGGGTGTCCATGTTTCCTTCAATAACAATTCGATTTAACTGTCAGTATTCATTATTAACAAAATCATTCGTATATAGTATTTGCTTTTGTTAGTCAACAATGATTTAACATAAAAAATGAGAATTTTCTAATAACGATTACCTATTAATTGTCAAAGTTGACGCTGCTGAATGCTGAAATACTGGATGCTGATGTGAGCACGTAAGTCCACGTTACTTACTTGGTGTTTGCTAATTAACAATTAATTGCTACACACAGTTAACAAGTTGTTTTGCTGTTGATCGTTGTAGCTTGTAGACGAATGTTACTGAGTGTAGAACGGTTACGGACTTACGGTTTACTTGTTTAAACAATAGCAGTGTAGGCCTACATAATAAAAATATTGTACCGTGGTTACCAGTTACCATTTCAGTTTTTATCTACCTGCATTATCATTTAACCGAACATCGGGAAAACGTTATTTCGTTATTTATGTTAATTTTAAATTATGATTTAGTATTTACTCTAGTTGTATTAATTATACATTTTTAAATAATAAACATTAAGTACATCGTTTTCTTTAATACATGCAATATTGTACTCGTCTGTTTGGACATTATTATTAAATATTTGATAGTTTATAATAATTTTCACGTAAACACCACAGCTCCACAGCAGTAGTGTGTGCCGTGCAGTTAACTTACTCGTACATATTTGTTTCTTCTTCGTTACCGGCATATACCTATAGTCTATTTCAAGGTTCGTATATGTTTCTATAAATATATTTCCCCTAACTGTAATTCACTTGTTAGTTAGCTACTGTACACTGTTAAATAGTTAGTATATTATGATATACTCTAAAGGTTATGTTTTCATTAAATAATTAATGTATTTTGGATTCATTTTAGTATTTTAATGAAAGTCAAATTGTCAGATTTTTATTTTACCTCGTTTGGGTGAACTAAGATCTGCTGATCACCGTTATGAAATCGCCTTTCGCGGTGTTTGTAAGATTGTTTAGCGTTGTTTTTGTGTGTTTGAGTATTCACCCAATTTTCCATACTACGACAATGATTATTTTAGCCAATTTTCTGTAGAAATCATAGGAATAAGATCAAATTGTTGAACATTAGTTCTAATTAAAAAATTTGATTAGATATACCATAAAATTAATAAATGGATTAAAATCTTAAACTCCTCAAGTACAATGATATATTTGCAATTTATATTCTATAAATTAAATAAAAGTTATGTAAACCAAGCTCAATTATAAACAATAGTTTACAAGGGATAACCATTACTATTTCAAAGTATATTACAGACAATAAACATTTTCTTATATTTTATTTCAACTTCTAACACTTAAATTAAAGTACCTATAAAATAACATTAATAAAAAAATATAATATTACAAAATGTAACATTATCATAAACTTGAAGAACGGTAAATATTATTTGAATAATAATAAAAAATAGTATAGGTACACAAAATAAAATATTTCAATATATTTTTTATAATTATTAAAATGCAATTTTAAATAAATATATATTGTAATATTATAATAATTACAATTATAATTATTGTTGATCTGAATTTGTAATTAGAACTAATGTTCAATAAAATATGACAAAATAACAAAACGTCAAAATGGTTTTTATTTTATAATTATTATGTGGAAATATATTTTACTAAATAACTAGTTACTACTAAATCACTATTTTGTATCTCATAAATATTAACTTCTGGTTTGTATTTTTTTTTTCTAGGATTATGGAATCAGGTGAAGCCAATGAGTTAGTTAACAGTTCAATGGATGCACTTATTGATTGGAGTACTCCCGAAATAGTGAAACACAAAACTCATGATGAAAATTGTATTAATAACCCATTTGATATACTAGAATTGCAAGCAGCCAATATGGATCCTTTTGATTTAGTACCTAAACAAACTCCAATAAGAATAGATCCACCTTGTGGTAACATATTGAGTCCTCTGTGGGAATCAAAAACTAGCAGGATAAAAAAAAGTATATCATTAACAGATATTCATGGTGTTGCAAAACTTTTGGAACAAAACTACATAGAGCACAACAATGATGATTTTATAAAGAATCAATCAATAGATGATTATGCTACAGCAGAATGTGTTAGCACATCAAAAATAGTTGATCAGACAATAGAAAATAATGTCTCAAGTGAAAAAAAAATGGAAAATAAAGAGGTATCAATCAAATTAAATTTGTTATCAGATCAGAATGAGGTAGAAATAGAAAAAAATTCTTATTGCAACGAACAAGAAAAGAAACAAATAAGAGAGCAAACGCGGCAACGAATTGAAATGCTAATTGAAAAGGGGAAAAAAAATTATGAAGAAAATTATTCTAGAAAGTCATTATTTTGTACACCACAGCGTTGTAATACTGAGTCAAATTTAAATAAAAATATAAATTCAAGCTTTTTAAATAGAGGATTTATAGGAAGTTTTAATATAAATTCCAATAGTTTTAATAAAACACCAGTAAGTAAAGAAAATTTCAAATATTTTCTATACTAGCCTTTTATATATCAAATTAATAATAAATATCTAATAATTTTAATTCTAAATTTTAGGATAATAATATTGATATAAATGAAAACATAACGCCAAATTCTAGTTTGGTATTTCCATTCCAAGAACTAACCTCATTTGATCTTAATTCTTTGAAACCTGAATGGGTGACCGATAACTTCAGCGATAGTGACGGGCCTAGTGATATTCAAACAGTAAGTGAACGCATGTAATTTAAATAATATATTTTATTTATGTTTTTAATCATATAATGTAATTTGTTAAAGGAAAATTCTGTGACAGAAATTGAACCGACTAATAATAATAAAGTTGATGTCAAATTGAAAACTCTTAATCGCTTAGGTATGTAGTTATTTAATCAAAATAATTATAGCTTACTACATCAATTCAGTTATTATTTAAAGAAAAGAAAATTAATATTGGTTTCTTACGTATTATTATTTCTATAATATTGTTTCAGGAATTGTCGAAACAAAAGCAAATGCAAGTCGAACCGTTGTAAAGTCCATGCAAAATAAAAGAACTCAAAACAAAGGTCCGTTTATGGCCAATGTCCCTGTTCAACACATGGTGCAAAATTATAAGAATGAAGAAATTAAAGATGTTAGTCATGGGTCTGTTAGTCCCCGTAAAGTAAGCATATCTTTAAATGAAAATATATTTTTTTATATGTGTTAATATTGTTTAAACATTTTGTTCTTTCTTAGTATACATTCATTAACAATATTCCATGTATTAAATATTTATGTGTTTTTATTAATTACCTACATAATACTTTATATTATCATAAGTTAACACACGTCTTTTCATCAAAAGATATTAAGTGCTGTAATAAAAAAAATAAAAATTCTGTAACAATACTTGTTCTGTATTTTAGATGAAGCCTATAGCCTCTTCTACACCATCAACATCAGATATTGTCAACACATTTAAAACTCCTTCAACTACTGAGTCTTCTATTAAATCAAGGTATATGAGTATTTAAATGTATAAAAAATTTCAAGAGAATTTCAAACATACATATTTTGTTTTAATTAAAATGAACTGCAATATGTTTAGATGTGAAAATTTTACTGTATTAAACTAGTATTAATCCTATTGTGTTTTTAATAACAATTTTGGTGTTTAATTAAATTGTTTTTATTTTTTGTAGGAGTAGTTTATCACGTCGATCAATAGCCAATTCTGTAAGCCCTGGAACACCATTAAATGTTACAAAGTGTATTAAAAAAAATTCAAATAATGTAAGTATGACTAGTTTATTATTTTATTTAGATTTATTTATAATAATAAATATTAAAATTTTAGACTACAGTTGTTTTATTCAATAAAGTTAATGAAAGAAATACTGAGATATTGCGATCATTTAAATTAAACAAATCAAAAGTAAGAATTAGTTTTTAACCCTAATTTAATATTGTTTATATCTTAATATTATGATGTATGATTTTAGTCTGAAAGTAAAATTGGGATACCTAAACCTAATGTAATGAATACAACTAAAATAAGTGTAAGTATATGTTACGTTTTACTAAATACCAAATTAATTTTTTTTTAGATTCTGAGTAGAGCAATGAATGTATTGATTATATAATAATCTGTATTTTTTTCTGTCTTTTGAGACAGTAAAAATATGTTAATTTTCAAAAATGAGGGTAGATTCTGATGGAAAATTAGATCTAGTTAGTACTTTGAGAGAGTCAAAAGTTTTAATAAGAAAAGTAAACCGCATTACTCTACAGTAGGTGTCGATTGGGTCACTATTATAGGTGTGTTAAATTTGAATTCAATGATATATCATTGTATACAAAAAAACGATTCTGAACAGAAATTATCTATCAACCTATATCACCAAATGATATATTTATTTTATTTAGTTAATAGTCATTTCTTTTAATTTTAGTATTATAGTAGGTTGACATATTTTATAATATTTTAATACTAAATACAAATAATATAAAAAAATGCAATATTTTCAGGAAAAATATTTGAACCCTGCACCTACTATAATACTATTATTGGTAAAATAATATTAATATATTATACTAATTGCTATATGATCAAAAATCATATGAAATAAACATATAGTAATTTTAGCTGACAAACCGTTTCCGTTCAAAATTGTTTTTTTGTGTAAACTAAATATATTAGTAAATTCAATTTTAACTTACCTATAATAGTGACCCACTTGATTCCTTATGTTCAACAGTGTGGTACTCACTTGTCATTTTCATTTTATACTTATGTCAAATATTTGCTCGTTTTTATTTTTATAATTTAACATTTATGTTTAGGGCTTGCCAGTATCGAAACGGTTTACAATGTCGTTCAAAGGGAAAGAAAATGTACAACCTCAGTGAATTAGTATCGTAGTCATTTTAATGTCATATGTGTGATTTTTACATTAAATATTTTTAAGTCATGTTAATTTATATATTTCATAAATAGATAATTTTACTAATGGTTTTTTTTACTGTATGATGTTGTATCAGTGATTGAAGCAAACACTTTTCTTTTTATTAACTAAACACTTTATTTTTAAGGTCTGATGTTTTATAAACATATTATAAATTGTTTTTTATTATTATTATTTAGAAAAAATTAGAACAAAATACTGTTTTGTAAATCATTAAATTGTATTTTATTGAGACACGTTATTTCTCTAATTTACTTGTATATGATTTACGCATTTACGTGAAATTTATTAGTAAATCATTAAATCCACGTACATATGTATTCGAATTCAACATTTCTGATGATGATTTATAACCTATGGATACCCTGTTAGATACAACCTTACTTACAGCCGTATTTAAAAATAATTTCAAATATACTTTTTTCCATATGTTTAAAATGAATAATAAATAGTTATGTGAATGATAAAAATAGTTGAAAAATGCTATATATTAAAATTAAAGTACAATATTTTATAGACTGAACAAATTTTGGTAAAAAACATTTATTTACAAAGCAGAGCATTTAGGATTTTACATTGGTGGTTGTGTTAATCGTTTGTAATCGACTTTCTCCAAGTGCACCAGTGGCTTCAGTTGTTCAGCAAATACACGCATGTCTTCAGCAATAGCATCTTGATTACTAGGTGCCAATACACTTAACTCTACTAGGTATGATTGTGATATAGGATCGACACTCTCCGGAGCAGGTTTACCTACTACCATCATCTTCAAAAGAGACATTAAATATTAATAAATACATAAGGAACATAAAATAAATATCACCAACTTTAAATATTTTAGACACCGTAATCTTCATTCTGCCTTTTCGAAACATATAGCCACGTAAAATATATTCAAAATCCATGCGAAATCCCATTTCGGTGAGGAAATCTACTATTGTCGGTGTTGTAGCTACGTCAATACTATTTCGCAGTATTGTCGGTCTAGATTTATCACCTGAAAACTGGCCACTGTTAAACGTCTACAGGCATACAATCAACAAACATTTTACCAAGTTCAGGTTGTCCAATATAACGCAGCTGGTATGGCATGTCTAAATAGTCTATCGCTCTTCTGACTCTCAGTGTGAGTGGTTGTGGTGTTACACTCCCTAAAAACAAAAATATGATGTTGTGAATGGGGTGAACACAAAACATGTACTCTAAAAGACAGAAAAAATAGAGTACTTATGCTGAAACACATTTCATGATCATGAAATGTCTCGGGTCCTGAATCAACGTTATCGCAAAGGCCTCGTAACCTGTGCAACAGAACTTCAACAGCAGAGTCCAGAACACTGCCTTGTAACAGATACTCTTGGTTTGGGACAATGTTGTTCTTCATGGCTGCATTCAAGCTATCTATCGCCGGGATGGGCGCTTCCTGCAAATCAATTTTTACATCATTCAAATGCCAATTATAATAGAGAAAAAGGAGAAAATTACCTTAATCGCTTCCATGTTACTTGAGGATTTATTCGTTGGATTGATAAACGGTTTTAAACTTGATACGTCGAAGAACTCAAACGATTATAAAATTCTGATTTAATTTATTAAATTTCAATATTCACATATTTCAAGTTACAACGTGAATACGTGAATCCCAAACAATTATTATGATTCAACTTTACCAAGTGTTGTATCGTACTACCGCTTTTTTACAAAAACTTTATGTTGTGTTGTTTATTTTTGATTACAGTTATTTACAACTTTATATATTTTTTACAAACATAAGACAGTACGATAAGACAGTATCAAACGGTAAACGGTCACATAGATCCCTCGACAGCTAGATCCCAGTGACTAACTGGCGCAAGAGGATACAATTGACACGAGATTAAAATGACGCATGAGGATCCAATTGACGGGGGATTAAAATAATCATAAGGATTTTACAAATTAATTAATTTTGTAATTAGTATTATTCATTTTTAATTATCAATGTATTTAAATGCTTTTACGTTAATATATCGTAGTAACACAAGTATAACAGTTATTATCTAACATAATCCATATAATTTTTGTTTAATAGATAATTAAAAAATATTTTCTATTATAACCTAATGTTCTAATAATATACGTATAAATTATTTCATAAATAAAGCTTTCATAATGTTAGGTTTCATTAATACATCTAATAAAAAATTAAAATTTAGTAACCGAAGTTGCTGAACATATTTCACTTCTCAGTTGAAATTGCCATAACTCATGTCTGGTCACCATCTTATGGTTTTTTTTATATTTATCAGAATAGTTTATAACTTAGTATAACTATATAACTAAAGCTACTATTATATTATTATTATTGCTTAAAAGTTTTAACTTTATTCATATTCTCACTCCCAGTCTCAGAGGCTAGTCGTAAGTCCAGTGGCGCCGATCTATATTTCATGTTATGGGGAAAAAATGTTGGGTGTGAGACCCACCTACTAAAAAAATGTTTAGTTAGTTGCGTTCGAATGGTTCTATATTTATTTCTAACTAAATACATACAAGATACTGCATAACAAACTATTTTTGGTTATCACCCACCCACCCGTAAATATTTCTGCGGAATTTTCCCCAGTTCATACCCGTGTTCCGCGCTACTGTAAGTACATATACCAAATTTGAATATTGACAAAACTTGATATTTTAACGAAAAATAACGATTATAGGTATAGTTATTTATTTTGTTTTAAGTTATAACAAAAATATTATTTAAAGACACCAATTCGTATATTATTATTTAACACTAACAGAGAAGTATTAAAAATATTATGTAGATTAGTTATAAGCTGTTTATGCCATATACAACTTATTAACACCTGCAGTGGCGGCTCGTCAGGGATCTTTGAGAAGGCGACTCACCATAAAAAAAGTAGTAAAGCAATAAAAAAGTTTGAAGAAAATTGTAGTATAATTTAATATTTTTATCTATTTGGAAAATAATTATGATGGTTTTCGATATTAATATTGATTACTGATAATATTATAATATTTCGTATTATATTTTTACATTAATAATGAAAAGACGGGTGTCGTTCTATAATAATACGGGCGAAAAATATCGATAACAACAACTAATTACTAATTTATGCGATGCCAATGGCAGAAACTTTGAATGAGTCTAGTCTCAATGTACTGAACAACATCTATACAATCTACCCCCCCCCTCCGCCTTGTCGAGCATATAAAATTTGTAAAAGTACACAATTGAGTCTCTCGAACGGCAGACTCCCGAATAAATTTAAATGTCTGGCTAATAATAACATTACAATATAATAATACGGTACATGATCTATGGATATGGATCTATCATATTAATCTATCTTCTATGGCAATCATCAATCTTCGCTATTCGTCGGAGACGATTGTCAGTTGTAATAATTTTAACGGAGAAAAAAAATAGACGTACAAATCGTTAAACCGTACTTTAATATAAATAATATTTTGCACGCATATGCCGTTCTGTTCAGCTTATTTTTATGAAATATCTCAATATCTTCATTTCGAAACGCGGTAAAGACGGACGAGGATATGTGTTCCTGAGTCGGCGATGTGTTTACTGAACGAAAGGACATTAAATATGACACAACAAAAAATCGATGTTTACGTGAGTTTGATTTTTTATACTTTTGGAGCTTTAATTTACTTTTTTAGACATAAAATAAATACATAATTATTGCACCGGACAATCTGCTACCCGCCGGGTGACGTATACGCATGCATATTTTATTCCCCAACGCGCGATGCATATAATACGTGAGACCGAAAATACATAATCGTCATATTAGTATATTACCAGACCCATTTTATAGAATAATAATTTATATTTATATTAATTGTATAAATAGCATTTTTTATTTTTAACTGGCCGTGTACCTGACTAATTTAAGTTTTTTTTATCCCTAACAAAAATAAAAAGTTTTCCGAAAAGACGCATTAATATTTTTTTATAATTGTCTGAATTTTGAATTTTTAAGACATATAAATATAGATATAGATATTCATTTCATATTTCTGTGATAACTATTTCTGCTCGACCGATTTTTGTTTTTTTGTAGTAGTTTAAAAACGAATTACTATAGTTATTTGAAAATTTTACCAAATGTTAATGTTTGCATTTCTTATACATATTATAATTTTCAAAATATTTTGACTATACACTTATAGGATGAAATAACAATAGGATAATACCATAAATAGATGCATTTATTATATATATATACATTAATATCGCAAATTATCTGAGTATATTAACATTAGAACCAATTGATTATTTTAAAATCAGTAAAAAATCGTATGAGTAGGTATGTATTATTCCTAAACAGACCGGTACCGAAACGAGAATGATATAGTCCAGAGGTGGCGAACCTTTTTAGGGTCAAGTGCCAAATTTTCCCTATCAAGGTTTTGAAAATTTTTCACGTGCCCAAAGGAAATTCATTTTTCTAAGGATAAAAATTAAATTACCGATACATTATTTTATTAAGTAAGAACATATATTTTTTTGGTAGTTATTATTTTTAAAATGTATATAATTTGTTTCTTTGAATTTCTTTTAACAATAATAATTAAAACTTTATAAACACCATTATTTTTAATAATTGCAATTATTTCACGTGCCAACGAGTCGAATGTGAATAACTGCTTGTATTTATAAATTGATTTTATTGATTTTGTAAGTCTTCTTTATTATACGTAGATCATAATCTATTAACTATTTACTATGTAATATTAATTGAATGATTAAACTTTTAAATATTTTTAAAATTATTAATCATTTAGTTCAGCCAAATCGTAAACTGCTGTATAACTACTATAGTAGGTGACTACAATAATACATGTAGACTAGATTAAGTATGTCACTATAACGAATTTGTACAATTTGAATTCAATTTTCAATGCATTGTGTACAATGTAAAATTATGCTGGTCGAAGATGGTCTTATCTTTTGGTGAGAAATTTTACCAAACAACTATTGTAATAATGAAATTATAATTTAAAAAAAAATTCAGGATATACAATTATTATGATTTTACGTACGAAATTAATTAGATACCAAATGTTTCGTATGCAAGACAGCTGAAATATAAAAATAAATCCTATAATATCACAAAGAGTTCTATAAAAAAAAACATATGATCTATCATATTATTATAATATTTATCATCCATGGCAAACGACAATCGTCGTCATTTGTAGGAAACGATTAACCATTCTAATAATTTTATTGAACAGTCGTCAAACAACAGCCTTCTAAAGTACTCTCATTTTCATAAAAAATTTCAATGATTTCATTTCGAAGCGTAAAGAAGACAAATGAAGAAATAAACTAATTGTTTCTTCGGATGCTGAGCACGTTTGAACTTTAATATGGCACAGCTTGATTTCGCCGAAAAGCGTCGAAGGATACTTGCGTAGGTTAATTTTCCTATAATTTTAGGGTAGTATTAAATTTAATTTTTATACTTTAAATAAATATGCATTGAGTTGTATAAGTTGCCACTCCGATTACTTAGACCATAATCTATTAGCTATTTCGTATGTAATATCAGTTTAATGATTAAACTTTTAAATATTTTTAAAATTATTAATCATTTAGTTCAGCCAAACCGTATCAAACCGTATCAAACCGTTATAAAATTATAATTTAAAAAAAAATTCAGGATAATATACAATTATTATGATTTTACGTACGAAATTAATTAGATACCAAATGTTTCGTATGCAAGACAGCTGAAATATAATAATAAATCCTATAAAATCACAAAGAGTTCTATAAAAAAAACATTATTATAATATTTATCATCCATGGCAAACGACAATCGTTGTCATTTGTAGGAGACGATTAACAATTCTAATAATTTTATTGAACAGTCGTCAAACAACAGCCTTCAGTACACGACAAGTGCTCTCGTTTTTATAAAAAATTTCAATGATTTCATTCCGAAACGTAAAGAAGTCGAATGAAGAAATAAACTAGCTGTTTCTTCGGTGGCTATGCACGTTTGAACTTTAATATGGTACAGCTTGATTTCGCCGAAAAGCGTCGAAGGATACTTACGTAGGTTAATTGTCCTATAACTTTGGGTAGTAATAAATTTACTTTTTATACATAAAATAAATATTTATTGACTTCTACAAGCTGTTACCCCGATGATAGACTTATATTTTATTTCCGATCGTCCAGTCCAATGAAATGGTCGGCAATCGGTGGGTTATTGGTATATACGACCCGTTTTGAATTCTAAAACATTGACATTTTTTTTAAAAATATTTTATTATTTTAAAGTTCTAGATAATATTTTTTTTTCATTGTAAACAATTTAAGAATATAAAATTTTTATTTTTATCTGGTCCGAACTGTTTTTAATTTGTGAATGTGGCCTGAGAGTTCAAAAAGGTTACCGACCATGCATTAATGATGAAATTGCCAAGAATAAAATAAAATCGTTAAGTACACCTCAGATACTGGACATAGCGAAAAATGTATAATGATTTTACAACTATGTAGTTTATTTTCTGTTTGTCGTAAATTCTTGTAGCAAATTTGATTTATTTGATACTTTGGGTGGTAAATAGTAAAATAAAACAAAAAATTTCAGATCTTGCCATAATATCGGAAAAACAAAAAAACTGAAATAATAACGCTATAACCCGGAGGACGAATGGCAGCATCAATAAGAAGTTCATCTGAATAACAATATAAGTGTCGCAAGGCTATGTTTGTTTAATACTATATTTTTTTGAACAGTAGTACAGTATATTATGAATATTTACTTAAATTATATTTAATTGGTTTAAATGGTTTTTTTTCAGATAATATACTGTACTACGGGTTTAGGTGTTCTTTTTATTTTAATAACACTTTGATAAATTACCAATTTTTTTCTCATTACATAACTAGTTCATCTTTGTGTATGTTTAAATTTATATATTTTATAGTTATTGTGCTGTTTAACTTTCTTATAAAAGAGAGCGAGGAATTTAAAAGGTGGCCACCGAACAGAAAGTTAAACTGCAATATACTATGATCTTCTTAGTTCTTGTTTACATTTTTGACTGATAAATTATGAATATAAAATTTAAAATTAATTTAAACTCAAAAATAAAAGAACACCAACAAATATATTAATATATTAAAATTGTTTTTTTCTATCATTTAAATTGCATTTAATCTGCACATTAGTTTGTAGTTTTATAGGAACCATACATTTAGCTGGATCATGGACTACTCACCGAGCTTATGGAAAATGTGTCGGCACTCGGCTTCGTTTCAACCGGAGGAAGATTGGCAGCATCAATAATAGCTCATCTTAATATCAACTGTCAAAAGTATTTGTTTGTATTATATTATAATTTTTAGAATCGTAGTAGTTACAGTATAATGTATATAATATTTATTAGTGAAGAAGAATTTGTCACAAAGTTGATGGAAAATGTGTCGGCTGTATTTCAACACGGAGGACGTTTGGCAGCAGCAAAATTAAATTCAGCTGATAATCAACTGTCGAAAGGATTTGTTTGTATTATTTAATAATTTTTAGAATCATATTAGGTACAGTATACTGTATATAAATATATAATATTTATATTTATTAGTGAAGAAGAATTTGTCACAAAGCTGATGGGAAATGTGTCGGCACTCTGCTTCGTTTCAACCCGGAGGACGTTTGGCAGCAGCAAAAAGAAATTCAGCTGATAATCAACTATCGAAAGGATTTGTTTGTATTATACTATTATATAATAATTTTTAGAATCTTAGTAGGTACAGTATACTATATATAAATATATAATATTTATTAGTGAAGAAGAATTTGTCATAAAGCTGATGGGAAATGTGTCGGCTGTATTTCAACACTGAGGACGTCTGGCAGCGGCAAAAAGAAATTCAACTGATAATCAACTGTCGAAAGGATTTGTTTGTATTATATTATAATTTTTAGAATCGTAGTAGGTACAGTATACTACATATAATTATATAGTATTTATTAGTGAAGAAGAATTTGTAAGAAAGCTGATAGGAAATGTGTCGGCTTCGTTTCAACCCAGAGGAAGATTGGCAGCATCAATGAGAAGCTCATCTTGATATCAACTGTCGAAAAAACTTAGTACATAGACTTATTAATGATGTAGTATATACTATATAAGTAGTTTATTACTTTACACTTATTTAATAGCTCATTTCTCATCCACTCATTCAACAAATTGACTATCGCCGGCCGGCAACACACATATTATACACATTACCCGTTTTTGTAGCTTGTAGAATAGCGAAAATCGTAGTTTTATTCCTAGATTTCCTCATTGAAATTAATTATATAGTATTATTGATATCTACGTAGTTTTAGTTGTTGTATATTTTTTTTATTAATTGAATGCATTCATATGATCAGTGGTGTATTTAGGAATTTTAGGATAAGGGCAACTCATATTTTGCCGCCTCAAAAAACTAAAAAACTTCTACGCCGCGCAATGGTGAAACTGTTAATACCATAGAATACCATGTTATATAAATACTATAGTATTCTACGCCTCTATGGCACACATTTGTAGTGAAAAATATTAACGATTGACATCACTCATAAAGTACGAAATAAAATTCTTAAATTCTTAAAATATCTGCCGTTCTGGGCAACGGGACTCAA
Source organism: Rhopalosiphum maidis (assembly GCF_003676215.2). Taxonomy (NCBI): domain Eukaryota; kingdom Metazoa; phylum Arthropoda; class Insecta; order Hemiptera; family Aphididae; genus Rhopalosiphum; species Rhopalosiphum maidis. Next base: position 59,552,429 of record NC_040877.1, read on the forward strand.
AGCCCCTTCCTAAATACGCCCCTGCATATGATTCGTTCTCGCTTACGATGTGGATTAGGCCTACTGGGGACACCACAATAAAAAAAACGCGCCTCGTGTAATACCTCATAAAGTTATTAAACAATACGGACAATGTTATTGTACGTCGTTTAATAATAAAGGTGGTGTGGAAAATTACCTAACACTGTTAATCTTATCTTATAGTTACCTTGCATACATTTTTTTTATTAAATACCAATTAAATAATTATTTATATCAAGAAACGAGAAATATTAACGTTTTATAAAGTATTACAATAAAATAGTTTTGAAAAAAAAATATTCTTTGACTTGTTATAAAAAGACTCCAAGTAGTTTTTATATTAGTTCTTATTTTACAAAGACACTAACAAAAACTGGTCAAGTTTAATATTGCCAGAAATATTGTGTGTATCTATTACTTTACTTAAAACATTAAACTTACACATATTTTTATTTACTAATTATTGTGTATTTTATTAATGATTTTATTTTTATTTCGTGTAAATTTGAAACTTCATATTTTACTAATTTACTGACGCATTGGTTACGTAGGTATTTGTGTCTTATAATAAAATACAAATGTTTGCATGCGAATATGTGATTGTATACATTTGGATTTTATTAACCATAGGCTACAATTCCTCTAAAATCATTATGTTTTTAATCTTTTACGCTAACCAGTTTTCAACAAAAGTGATTTTTTATTTTCTTAAAATTCAAAAATGAATAGCCGTAAAATTTAAAATGTTTACTAAGTATTTGTATTTTCATTTTTTCTTTAAATAGTATAATTTTCAAATAATTTTAATTCATTTTGAGCTCTTTATAGACAATTATATTTGCGTGCTTTATTTTTTAGTAGCAAAAATTGATAAATGAGTCAAATTCCTTGAAAATTGAATTAATACTCTTCACTACGCAACAGTTTACAATGACAACTAACAACCGTATTGTATTTTGTAAATTTAATTCACCGTTTTTTTTGCGTGAATTATTCAATAAATGCTAAGACTATTTTATCTATTTGTGATTATTATGTTTAGATGATACATAGAAAAAACTACCATTATAAAATATAAATACATATAGTTCTTAACTAAAAATTTTGAATTTATACAATATTTATTTTATTCAGTATTCTTGTTTATAGTTTGTATAGTTGTATTAAATACTATTGTATTCAAATTTTAAACATAATTAAATTAACATCAGCCATATTTGAGGTTTATAGCTTTGATTTAATTGTTAATAGGTATAACTGAATAGTTGTTGTCTGTTTACATTTGTTTGATTATTGTTATAATATGTTAATCATTAATGTGTTATTAGTTTATTATTTTAAACTGTATCATAGATAAATTTTCACTTATCTATCATTTATGTGTATAGATCAATGGCGTAGGCGGCAGATTCACTCTCTGTTTGCTTTTGAAAGCTATTGGGCTCAACGCTCAAGCATTGTATTTAAGAAACATATTTATATCAATAGCGCTAGTGACAATATTGTCATCGACATTTGCGAACTGTATGTCAGATCTCAGTGTTTACTATCGTATATTCGATATTCCAAATAATTGTTAAATAGCTTTGAAAATTCAAAGTTCTATCCAAACTAACATTTAAACGAGTAGTTTTTAAGTTATTTAACTTTATGTAGTGTACTAAGAATAAGAAAACATCGTCCATCCATGATAATACAGTAGAACGTCAGGGTACAGTCACCCTGTATACTATAGGTTTTAATGTACTTACCTATTATAATCAATGGGTATTCGAGCAAGTTCTTTTAATAATTATGTATAAATTCTACATAAACATAATCGATAGTTCATGTATCGTGTATATTAGAATACAATGAAACGTTACTACTAATTTAAAACATCGAATCTAATATTATAATTGATGGAATTAGAGATCTTACTAACGCCATGTTACTTACTTATACTTCATGATATTTCATAATATTTTTAAAATTTAAATTGTTATTTAAGTATTTTTTTAGACAAGTTTTTTAAATTATCGCCGATATCTGGGTATCTAAATGACGTGGGAGATTATAGTTAATATGTCTCTGGGGTTCTAAATGTCCAAAGTGATCGAGTTGACGTACGTGGATCTACTTGTCGCGGGATCTAGGTGATACGTGACCATCAAACTATCAACAAAGCTTGGAAAGTAAACAAAAAAATTAGATTTTTATCAATTTTTTACGTTGTTTTAGGTTATCGGTCTATCACTTGTAAAACTTACAGAAAATTAAATCGAACTGAGTGAATTAGGTATTTACTTATTATTTCTAAGCATTCATATATATCACTACTCAAATATATTAAAATGTAAGTACAATAAAACTACTGTAGACTACATTATACACATTATATTTTGTTCAAAACTAAATTTTATATAATATAATTTCGGCAAAAAGTATTATTTGAAAGGAGTAGAACATAGTCTTATTATTCGGTGATCTAACAAATTTAGGTTGAATTTAAAATGTTTATTTTATTATTAAAAAAATATTTGTAATAGATAATAATTGTCCCCTTCTACACTTCTAAACGCACCTAAAATTATTTAAGAATTGAGCCAATTAGATGTTTTATGACTATTGATAATAATTATAAGCGGCTCTTTTGCATTTAACTATTTCATTTTGGGTTGCCACTACCGGGTGAATTCTTCTCCAATACCCCCTGACTACTTCCCTCAAATACAGCATTTACACTTATTGTAGGTACTGTTATTTGTATGGATTGTAAATTTCTTAATTCAATTAAAAAATATTTTTATTTATTGTTATTATTTGTTAATTTTTCAAAAGGCTGTGCTAGTAAAACAATTACTTCTACTACATTTGATTGTATTCGTTACTTTTAATCCCTCAGTAAACAAATACAATCGCACATTACCTACATTTATTTAATAATTTAAAAATATTAAATATTATTTTGTTTAAGTAGAATATAATGAGAGCATATAGATTGTTGAAGAAACTGACACCGTCCAGTGGTGGCGGTGACGATTTCGAAAAGGCGAAAAAGTCCATACGCTTGGCTAGATATGGCTGTACAAATAGACCTTTTTACCACATCGTAGTTGTACTGGTAAGTATAACAATTTTGAACTCAAAATATTTTGTTAGCAATATTAAAATATTTGTGTCTTAGCAACGACGTGATTGCAAATCCCACCCGATTGAACAGCTTGGTACATATGATCCTATGGAAAACCATTATGGAGAAAAATTAGTCAGTTTCAATTTGGAAAGGATTAAATACTGGATGGCGAAAAAAGCACGCCTATCCAGTCCAGTTGCTGAATTATTAGGTATGCCTAGGGATTTAATTGTCAATAGTGCAGTTGCAAAGAAAATACACACTTATTGAAATTTATATGTATTAATAATTTAGGTATACACTAATGAAATGTATGACACGTGTGTACATTACTTATATAGTAATAAAACTATATAAACTATTTTTAATAAAAAAAAAAATTTAACAATTTAAAAATTAATTAATTATCATAGCTCTACAAATTTGAAACTATAACCCACATTAATAATTTAGATAATCACATATAATTGTTTTTTATAGTCACTTTAGTCAATTATAGAACCTTTGAGTAATTAATCTACCTTTTTCATTCTTTTTTTTTACTTCAAATAATCAAAAAATCTGTATACCATTTACAATAAGATATAATATGTATACTCCTCAGTACCAGTGCCGCAACTACCGGGGTGCTAGTGGTGCACAAAATCCCCGGGCCCCGAGTAGCCGAGCCCTAAATTAATTCATAACAATAGGCTGAACTATTTGGAACTTTTTTTTCTAAATATTATTATGGTTACAATTTATTATATGTCTGATCAGAATGAAAAATTTTTAGACTATAGAAGCATTATTATTCAATAATGCTAATAATAACAATTATGTATATTTAGAAATTAAATTAATTTTTTATTATTTAAAAATAGAAGGATTTTGTGTAAAATTAATGTATGTCAAATAGTTTATCGCTCCGCGCCATCCGCCACAACACGTTTCATATAGGTATACTATATATAACGTAATTTTTTAAGCATGCTCACCCCATTTTTATGACTAAATTATGTACACATTCAAATTTTGAGTTTTGGAATTTGTAAATGTAGTTCACTTTTTGAGTACTTAGATTTTTCACAACATTTTAGAAGTATTTGTGGCGATAACAACATTGGTTTTTTAAATGAGAACATATATTATGTTTTAAAGCAAAATGTGAATTAAGTAATTTTTTTGAAAATTTTGACTTTTTTAATTAAAATTTGAATGAAAACTTCCGGAGTTATTCTACTTTAAATACTAAGAATTAAGGATAATTATCTATTATACGAAAATAATTTGTTAATGGATACGAGCTCAATAATTATAATTCGGCATGCAATATAAACTATTCGTTAATAATTACTACTTATTACTAAATGCTTATGGACTAATATTGCACCTGACAGTTTTCAAAACATGGACTATTATCCTCATTCTTTAGTATTTAAGTATAACAAACAACTCTGAAAGTTTTTGTTCGAATTTCAATTATAATATGTCAACATTTTAGAAAAATTACCTGATTCACATTTTGCTTTAAAACATGAAACATATATGTTCTCATTTAAAAAAATAAAGTTGGTATCGCCACAGGAATACAAGATACTCTTTAAATGTTGTGAAAAATATAAGTACTCGAAAATATTGTCTATAATTACATTTAAAAATTTTAAAAAAAATCAGAATTAAAATATAAGTTATATTTTTAAGGATCTATTAGGTATTTAGGTCCTCGGCTAAATGGGCCCTATAATATTTGCTTGCACACCCACCAATATATACCAAGTTGCGGCACTGCTCAGTACTGTATACTGTGTAGTATATTTTTACATTAAACTTTATATACCTACTTATAGTATTTACATTTGAAACAATTAAATAATTTTCAATTTAATTATAACAAGTTACTAAATTATTTTATTTCAACTATCATTTTTATTTTTAAATTCAAGCTTTTTTTTTGTCTGATGAAGTTATAATAACTAAAAAATGAACATATAATAATGATATTTTTATTAACAATAATATAATATACTCAGAAATATGAAATGAAAGTTAAATATTTTTTAATTTCCATAATATTCTTTTATATGTAAAATAAATATTTTTCTTTCAATTCTCTTACGGTTAAGGTGTCCACATTTTCATCTCTATTAAGCTGCATAAAGTTAATAAATATATCTATATATGTAAAAACATAAAAATTCACTCTTTACAAATAATTTTTGTGACTCAGGATACATAAAAAATTAAATATAATTGTAAAGAAAATTAATTCTAATAATAACATTATACTTTAAAAATGCCTGCCTCTTAGTGAATCAAATATATAATAAAAATGTTTAACATTCTAAGTCTTGTTTTTGTATTTTGTACCTTGACGAATTTAAAATGTTTGTTTTCATTGTCACTTTATTCATTCATAATTACTTAAAATATCTATTATATAGAATTGCATTTCATGATAACCACTTAGTAAACCATAATTTAATTTTTTTGATTAAAATAATTTATTATTTTTAGGTCTATCTGGATTCTTACCCATACACCCTCATACTTATATGACAGCTTGGAGGAATAGGCAACACAGTAAAACTGAAAGCGAACAGAGTGAGACTGCGACTGCGGCCAATTAATGAATATTTAATGTTATACTATATTTGTTTTCTGGTTATTTTGAATAGTTGAACTGCCGTAATGCTTGTAGTATTATAGCAAGTAAGTGCATTTTTGCAAAAAGAAATAAAAATATAAAAAATTGTGTAAATATATTCTGTTGTTGATATGTAATAAATTTGAGTAATGTAAACAAAAGTAGAATTTCAAAACATACAAATAATAATAACAATTGTATTTGTTTTGAATCAAAATAATATGTGTTTTTTCACAAGTATGTTATTTATCAATAGTTTATTTTAAATTGTTATTTTGAAAACCGGTGTCACATTTACTAATCTAATATATTATTCTAAATATAATATATATTTAATACATTTCGCCGTAAATTAATTTTATGGTTTTTATTGATAATAAATTATAATAAACATAAAAAAGTTAGTGTATAAAATAAATAATAGGTAATAATAATAAAACGCATAATGTTAAGTTAAATAAAACGAGTGGAACTCAGTATTCAAAAGACGACATATCCTTGTCGTTATAAAGGTGATGATCGTCAGGATTGTTTTCCATAGCCCGGCCCAGTGTGCTGACGAAGGATTTTGCTCTCGATGATAGATACCGGTCAACTTGGCCCAAAACCGTCATGAACTGTATCATCTTCTCCAGATCAGAATTGATCTTTTCCGCCCTTTCCTCCTCCGAAACGGGTGGCCTGTATGGTTCTTCCAAGCGAATGTGGTTGGATCGTGGCCTAGACGGTTGATATGGATCCATTATAGTTGGTATGCGCCCGTTGCGCGGCAAATGGTTATTACCTGTGAAATTGACATAGCATGTAGGATGTTGTACTAATCAGACGTTAAAAATATTCAATTAAAATTGCTTTTTTTCAAATATTCATTCATAGGTACCTATGACTTACCAACCTACCTCTTGATAATCAATCCAGACACCACACGCTGATCAAATAACATATATCTAATTTATATAAATATTTAATCATAGGAATTAATGTATTACCATCTCGGTCTAGCATTTCTAGAGTCCACAGTTAAGCTAGATACGCCCTACACTCTCCTCTACAGTCTATACTCCACTGCTCTAGTAGGTACCTATACTTAGTGCTTGGATCTTAGACGTATCTGTGTAAATCAGTTAATCGCCACCGTACTAAATAATATTCGATGACGACCATATACAAATAGTAAGTAGGTATACGATATGATACACAATTGTGCCTGCAGCTGAAGTGTAGGTACTCAACTGTACGGCAACGGCGGTTTATTTTTGTGCTTGTTTATACGAAATTCGTTAAAAACACAATGACACTGTTGGTTTTGTTTGAATTAAAATCGGCTAAAAATCACGTTGTTACCGGCTCGTGTTTAACATATTAATATATAAACTATATTAATCATATTGTTCAAATGTTGTACGGTCAGCAAGTGCACAAACAAACATACCTACCTATATGTCACATTAAACAAATAACGTTATGATACCCACGTCGTAAGAAGTGCTGGATCGACGGAAATCCACGTTCGGTGTCAGATTTAAATTTTCTATAAACAAGACCGCTACATAGAAAATTATTACAATTATTAGATGTACCTAAACATTATGTAATTATTTGTTGTGTACCTACTATGTCATGAGAAGGTATTGAAATTTGCGGCACACGTCTTAGTGGAGATGTATGATGATACGATGTAGGTATATAAGGACGAGGAGGGCTAGGAGAGGATATAGGCACGTATCATAGCCGGATGTTTGCACTACGAATCCCTTTATATTTTATAGCGCATAAATGCACGCGAGAAATAGTTATTTAATATTTTAAAAATTAATATTGATGATGGCAATGTAAAATGATTATGATTAGACTTAAAGACTTCTAACATTTGTGGGATTTTTCTACATTTCAATAACTATAGCGGAGTCAATTAAAATCGTTCTGGTCAGTATAGATCGTGTTAGATCAAGACAGATTCTGTTATAGAGTGCGACAACAGGCTTATCTCATAAATGTTTACAAGTGTTTCTATTAATTTGAATTAATAGGTAAGAAAGTATTCTTAGAACAGTCATGAGTGCTTATTCAGTGGCGTGTCATTTCAATTTTTTTTTTTTAGTACGCATATGGCTTTTAGAGCGAATCGTAGACGAAAAGCCCGGATTCAATTTTTATTGTCAGACAAGAAGTCCGAGCACATTTTTTGTGTCAAACAAAGTCCAAAAATACAAAATATTTATAGGTATACCTAATTAATATTTATTTTAAAAATTTTAAAATGCTATACACATATTATTATATTTTCGTATAACTAACAAAAATATAATGGAAGTCCACTATAGTAGTATGGTTAAGTAGGTTAAGTACCTATAATAATGAGAAATTTATATATTTTTATTATAATCATGATAAACTATTTTTTTTTCTTAGTTTTAGTTTAGATTGATGTGTTTATAAATAAAATAAAATTCATTGTTTGTTAAAATGAATTTAGTTACAAATAAGTTTTTGTATTGATGTTCTAATATGTCGTAATAAATTATATAATAATAAATGAAAATCAGAAAATAGAAATAAACATAATAATATAATGTGTATAATATATAATGTCTACAAACATTTTTAAATATTAATTATATATATAATAGTTTGTATTTTCGGACTTTTTGTCCAACTTTTTTTAAAACAGACTTTATGACCGATTAACATTTAGAGCAGGCCACTTAAGCGCAAGCCACTATCGATTATTCAGGATAATTAATTTATAGTGGGCTAAACTACTACAATATTGGATTTGTACTGTGCTTATTACTTATCTTATTTTTTTTTTTTAGTATGATATATAAAAATATAAAATGGAGGGGTTTAAATGAAGTATATCCAATTGGAATATGTAAGTTAAAGTGGATATTCATTAAAATGCGAAACGTTACGTGATGCTGTGAAGGGGATAATTATTAATTACCTATATCCATAAATTAATTTTTACGAAAGGGATAAAATCTAACGTGGAACATGGAAGGAAATCAATGAAAGAAAATCATTGATTGCGTTTAAAGATTCAATTAAAAGATACGAAATTCGAGACGTTGGCTGCGCATGTTTAGAATTTATTCTAAATCTGCTCGATTCTTGATCGGTCATTGACCAAATGAGAAATACAATAAATCGGTAACTAAAACGACGTGTTAGCAAAATAAAAAGGTAGTAAAGGCAGTTAGAAGATTAAAAAACTTTCAAAGTATTTCTTATAAAGCTTAAAGGTTATAAGTATTATAGCTAAACTCAAAACTTTAAAGTACCTACTTGTATTATAAAAAATATGATATACTGATGCAGCCTGCAATACAAGTGTAATATAAAATAATATAATAATATTTTAGGCTCTTATGATAATTAAAGTTTTTTTTAAAAATTATTTTCAATAACAGTCTACAACGTTACATAAACTAATAAATCTAGTTATACATTACACGTATAAGTCAAAGGTTAAGTTACACCTAACTCAAAGGCTGCGTATCCTACTACTGCTCGTACTATCGAATTTTCGAATTTTTGCATAAAACGATTTATTTTAGAAAAAATAAAACAATCATATGGGTGCAGTACCTGCGTTAGTCTGTAGTTTGAGCCAGGGTTTGGTGTCGGGTCCGCTTGCCGTAAACTTTTTAGATATGGCCGACGTCCTGGGTAGTTTGCCAACTTCCGGTATGCCCCTGGCCCTGGAAGCCGGCGTCGGGTGGTAAAACGTTCCGATCGGAGAGGCGTTATCGCCGTGAGATATGGTGGCGGTAGGCGACGCAACGACGACCGACTGCGACACAGCCAAACCGAAAACAGAAAAATGGTAACAGAACGTTAATATTATTATCATTATCGCGTTATAATATTAAGTATAGGATTTAGGTAGTATTTTCGTGATTATTTTCAAAAGAAACCCCAAACGCGCGACCGCCGACGAATTGAAATGTCAAAGTATTATTATATAGGTATATAAAATGGTTGATGTGATTCTTATAGAGGGCAACTCGCGGACGAGGCGATCTGGACTTGGGGTCGCAGCCGTGTAGTATCATTATAAATATCGTGGACGACGACGACGGTCATTACGCGACCCCCTGAGTGTCCGACTTGACCGGAAAAGTCTATAAAAACGATAAACGTCCAAGTGTCGTGTGCAATTGCGCGCGGGTTAAATTCGTGTATTTTAAAATACGTGTATTATGGAGGGTTATGACGGACGTGTACCTGGACGGCGACGTAAATCGCAATCGCTCTGTACACCATCGTGGAGAATACGTAAGCACTATGTGTCCTGTCGGCCGGAGGCGTCCGCTTTTTAAACGTTTCCGCGACGCGGTTTCGGATTTTTTTCTTCCGCACCGGGTCTTTCAAAACAAATTCAGGTGGGCACAATTATAATATAGGTTTACTCGCCTTACCCGCACCACTGCTATATTATTTTTCGTTTGGCCGGGCGTTTTTCGTGTATGCGTATATCCGCTGGTATGTGCCATATAATATGATATCATATTATTTTATAATATTATACGCGCACACGTGACAATATAGGTGTACTATGTACGTGTAATAATAATAATAATAATATAATATAATCATATGTATGTATGTATGTATATTTTTTTTAAGTATTATTATGTTTTTGAAATTTTAGCGGCGGCTACGCACGACAGTAACGACATCAACAACAATAATAATAATAATAACAATAATTATATTATGCAGTAATAACAATAACAATTACGGGTACTATTATTACAGCGATAATAGTAATATAGCTAACAGGTGAGATAATTTAAGTAATAGCGAAATGTTTCAAGTTTTTACGATTTATACTTTACGAATTATTCAACTATCTTTATTAAAAAAAAAAAACTAAAATCGTTATATTATACGTGAATATCCTAGTTTGCCGAAATTTAAATTTCAGATTTGTGTCGTTACAATTAAATTTTATTTATTGTTCTTATAGGGAAAACGTACATGGAATCATATACTATGTTAAATTTTCAAATCTCAGGCCTTTTGTAGGAATACTAATTGTTATAGGTGTTATGCATTTTTAATTACAAAATACTTGTAACTTACAAATTATCGCGATCTTAACCAATTTTAAATGTTCAGAAATTACTATGGAATTATGCTCCATTTTATAAAATTATTTCTAGTGTTAGTAACCTATATTACTTATAACTTTATATCATTTTTTTTATTAAGGTTATAGAAAACAATTGAAAATAATTGATAATTTTATAATTAAATAATAAATAATTCAAAGCGAGTTGAATTATTTTAATAATTATTAGATATATGGAAAATTCACATATAATTAATTGTATGGTGGAAATTTTTAACATCTACGACTATTCATATTTTTGAATAGCAACATTAGTAACAAAATAACAAAATAAATTTTATCAAAAACTGGCTTATAATATTTTTGTTTATCCATTATTTTGTTTTTTTTTGTCTTCATTAAATTAGGAAAATCTCTGGGGATATTTTGCTATCGACTCCCTCAAAATACTATGACTAGATTCACTCACATACTGAAAAAATATTGAAGTTGAGGATTGGAGCATTTTTATTCTCGTCGATTTCGGTCGATTTTTTAACCTATGATAAGATATAATATAATTATCACCTTAATAGTTAAGCACCTTTATAGTTAACCTTATAAGTTTACTTCAATTTGTGATTTTGGATAAATGTCGTGGGTGTTGTTTTTTGTGAAAGAGGTGGTGGTTACTGGGTAGATATTAAATTATGTATTTTTAATAATAATAATAATACTTTATTGGAATAGAAATTACAATTTTCAGTGTACCTATATATATATATATATAACATAGTTAAATGGCCCATCTCACTACTGAGGATAACTTCTTATCGGTGATTATGGAGTACTATAAAAAAAGTATACATTTATAAATTTTATAATATTTTTGATATTTCCGTCCGTAAAAAAAAAACTGTATTACATTTGAATATAATTCAAGAACATAAATAGACATAACTAGTATTAAAGTAACTATTAATCAGTGAAATAATAATAAAAACATAAATAGCAATAAATAAATAGGTACCTCCTATGTAAAAACAACAAAAATGTACTAAGAAAAAAAATGATTTTATATAGTGATTTATAAATATTCATTATCCACCAAGCCACTATAGATTTATAAAGTCAAAATGTATAGCTCTTGCATTTGAATTAATTTAAAACCTAAAGGATTAAAGAAGGTTAAGCAACGAGTGCTGTGTTTGGTAAATCACTTAGTGATCTGTACCCACGTTACGTATAATACTAAAAAAATAATGAAAATTGAAGATATCGTGTTTTGTGACATATGTTGCATCAAAAAAATAAGGTAAAAATATTTACCTAAATGGTTAGATAATATTGGTAGATTTATAGATTTTTTCGGTACAATTATCTCTTATTCCTATCTGACAGCATTAAAATGTCTATCATACTAACGTTCCTAAATACACGACACACTATTATAATTCGTATAACAACGTCATGTGTCCGAAAACAACCGCGCCAAACTCTTGGGCTCTGTTCGCTGACCTTCGAACTCGTGCGCGTATGACATGTCTATATTGTTGTTGAAGCATTCATGATAATATTATTAAATATACATATACACCACGCAAATCCCGAAAAATGTCGAACGGTCGTATATGCGTATATTTATCATTGCGTGTTGTGATAATTTGACGCGAATCCGATCCGATCAATAATAATAATACATAGTAATATGTCGCGTGAACCATATAGTCGTGCACTCGGCATAGGTACGTATAATACTATATAAATACGGTCATCGTATGAAGTTCAGTTCGCACAAGTGTCATACACGTGTAGCCTATACGTTCAGTGCGATATAATACTTATAAAAAGTGTTTGGAATCATATTGATATTATTTTATTATTTGTGTATTTTTATAATATTTATTACTGCACATTGTAGCCGTCGGCGAGTTCTTGTCGCTGTCGTCGACGGGCCGAGAACATTTCTTAAATATCAGAAGATGAATTCGCATCACGCGACGTCGATCTTCGTATTGGTCTGCTGCTGCGGCGGAGTCGGTCGTACCGTTCTGGTAAGTGCCAAGTGATGGCCGTGCAATTGATTATTGGTGATAAGTTAGCTATAAAATAATCTTCATCATCATGACCTACGTATTTTTGACTTACTAAACTGTGGCACGTATAGTATATTATGTGTGTGCAATGTGTGCATATTATTATGATTAATATTAATTTCGTTATGTACTTATACATCAGGCAAGCATCGTCGACGGACGCTACTACGGTCCTTATAACCATCGAATTGGCGGAGGTTACTTGTACGGCACCGGTAAGTACATTCGAAAATACATTACAAGTAAGTACATTTCGAAATCGTATTATTCGTTTCGGTAAACTTTTATTTTATATATCGATCTATTATATTTACTGTCCAATAATAGTAATTTGCATTGGATATGCTTAGGTTTGGGTTTGAAGGTTGTTTAAATTTTTAAGCGATTTTTATTTGGATGAATGACCCAAAAATTAAAAAATCACATATCGTTTGGGAACATTTTTATCAACATCTATTATGTCTAATACATTTTCCTCACCATTTTTTCACAATTATAATTTAAAATTACCTGGACATATTATTATTACCATATATTTTATTTCTTGATTTACAAAACAAAATCAATAGTAATATTTTTTTGAATTTAATAAAACTGCTTATAATATGTAATTTTTATGGTATTTGACAATCTAGGAAAATGGCGTTTTCTTACACGAATACATGATGTATATGTGTAAATATAATCCACATTAAGAGTATAATAGATACTGTATTATTATTGTTACTCTTTCGTTATCCTTAAATTAGATTAAATAATATTGGCATTACCAACATTCACCAATATTTTTTATATAAATATCGATATCACAAGTGAATATTTACTAACAGTACAAATTTAATTAATATGTCAACATTTACTAATGACTGGTGTACAACTGACATTAACCGGGTGACTGTCAGCATTCACCAATTTGCGGACATTCACGTGTAATGACATATACACTGATTAATAGATAACAATTTTATATTAATCTTGTCTATGCCTAAGTTACCTATTATTTATTATTATTTTTGAATACAACATTCTTATCGGAATAGATAATTTCGTCTTCAAGTTTCACGATTAAAGTTTTACAGTACAATTTTACCTGTGTTTGAGTTAAAAGTCTATACTTACTTTTATTTTTACATGTACTGCATACATTCTTCTTATTTGATCTAATTCTAAAGATTTAAAATATTTTAGGTATGTATATATATATATATATATATACAATAAAGTTAATGATAAATTCGACAAAACAATCAGTTAATTTCTCGCCCAAATGATGTATGTATGCTCATTCAGGTTATCTGACATTTTTGGGCCATTTGTTCAGATAAATATCTCCTGAATTTCTCCATCTAAGGATTCACTTTTGGGAGTGTTAGTGGCCCCCGCCCGACTACCTAATCTATACTTATCTAATATTAAATATTTATGATTCACAACTGTATTGTATTTATATTAGAAAAATGTGTATCGAATTTTATTAATTACACCGACTTGTTTTATAACGACGAGGTTTTAATTAGTTAAAGCTCATGGACTGCATGTTTTGAAAATCAACAAGTTATACCTATTCAAATACCCGGTAACAATAATTATTGCACATCAATAGTGATGTATGATCTGAATTTTTTTCATAATTCACCTCATTCTTAACATATTATATTATTATGTACCTAATTATTATTACAGTAGTCAGCAATTATACATATATATATAGTAATTACAAATTACAATTATTATAGTTATAAAAGAAACGATGTAATGCATAGTACCAATAACTACTACCTTCTAACTAATAAAGTTTCAATACTGTTCGTTTAATATTTTTCAAATTTTGATAACTATAGTGACAGCGTTGGGCATAACTTTGTATTCGAAGTAATATAACTAAATAGTATTTAATAAATTTTATAGTATAGTATACATAATACATATTCATAACCTATATTATATGTATAATGTATATATTATTAAAGCCATATATTCATATAAGGTACAATAATCAACCAATAAGTATTGGTGAATTATAGTTAAATATGTTAAATATTAATATGATATTATAGTGCAATTGATTATATTTCCATATCACCTTAGTTATTATATTATATTATTTATATTAAATAATAACCTGAAATGGCTACATAACGACGTGATATTTCCATTTGGTCTAATCACTGTTATTTCCTATAATCAAACAAATCAACACAAACAGAGAGAACTAAAACTAAAATAAAAACATAAACACGACCATTAGTATGATAACAATTCTTTTTAACACTATTTAATAAAAACAGGCATTGCAGACTTGCGTAACACCAAAAAAACATCCTATGGTATTGATGGTTTATATTCGGAAAATCAAATTTCCATGATCACTTTATAGTCTATAAAGTACTTGCAACTGAATAGATTATAATTCTGCATATAAAACTAAAAAAATCACAAAATGTATTACCTCTGTAACTTCTTCAAAAGTTTGGACATCCATCGATGTATCTCGCAATTAATAAAATCGTTGCTAAATTAATTTTAAAAAATAAAGAAAATATAAAACTATATTGAATTATAGGAAACATGAACTTAAATTAACATAAAAATGTGACACTAAAATATAATTCAACAAATTTAATTCATTAACAAGTAACAACATAATAAATAATAATAACATATTATTAAGGATGTAGGATAATACATAATTACTTACATATAATATTAGTATGAACTTTTTATTGTTTTATGTGTTATTTATTTTATACGTTATATCTGGTTTTGTACATACTTATATATTTTTTTAAATATTTCCATCTTATCCTTATAGGTTCAATTAGGAATGTATTGATATATTTTTTGATATTTCTAAAATAGTGTAATTGAATATTGTTTAAAAGACAACTCCTATAGAGAGCAATTGTATATCGTTTTTTCATATAAAAAGGTAAAACAGACGCAATTGTTATGTTACAGCCTATAATATTACATATGTGCGAAATACATTGACGTAATAGGCTAAATGTTTGATTATATTTGACTATTAATAAGATGTAATCCTCAATATGTTAAGGATCTTAATAGTGGTTTATAACATTACATCATACAACTATTTATCATATAACTAATTACGATTTATTACAATTTAAACATTTTACACTTGAACATTTGTATTTGTATTTGTATTTTGTATACTTAACTAAAATAAAATATCTAAAAATATTATATAGTGAATAATGAATATTATCATTACAATATTTTCTGGCGTAAAAGATGCACCTATATGTTTTAGTTTGTGATAAAGTCCCCCAGCACAAAAAATGTTTATAATTCAGGTAGTCTAGAATAATCAACGCAGAACATAGGTCTAATTTTCAATATTATTATAAGATATAACTATCTTACAGTTGATCAACAAGTGCGATCATTATTAATTAATAATTAATTTATTAATTATTAGTTATTTCCGCATTTAATTATAACCCCTCTTCACTGGTCACTGTCGTTTAAAACGTGTGTTCTGTGGGGTAAAGGTTATTGTTGATATTAATGAGGTCTTGAAGACTCGACCTCGGTGTGTAATACTAACGTTAGTTATCATCAGGGTTACCGGTTACCTTATGTAAGTATAATGCACTAAATACTTAATATATAATAATATGATGCAATGAAAAATACTAATAATGAGAGTAGCGGATTAGTCGGTCTGGGCATGATGCCTGCTGACGAGTCGTGAGTGTAGGTGTTTGCTGTTGACCAGCACGGTCACAGATTCTTCTCTTCCGCATCTTTTGGTTTTTATCGCGCGCGCACACACACACACACACACACCAGTCACCAAGCACGCATCGTTCATTATTAAAAATCACGACGCTTGCTGGAAAACCTTAAGTCATCATTCTATCTTATCACTCGCTATTGCTTACACTCGGCATATTATTAGCTGTACTCTACCTAAGGAGTGATGGATGATGTCAAATACAGACGACAATTGTTACATGTACCCCTTGTTCATTTAAATAAATATATAATAGTGAATTTAAATCTACACTTCAGATTTGAGAAATTAAAGCTGCGGTATCTGACTTGAAAGTAGTGGTATGGTTATCAGTCATATTATATTGATCCGATCGCAAATAATAACGGTATTCCAACGTTTCCAACCATCTCTGACTATATTTTATTGGTAGGTCTCTGTATCACTTGTTGGATATACACCACACCAAGGTAAGAGAGCTGATTTTTTAGAAATTTCATAATTGTTCGATTAATGAAGCTTTTATCACTATATTTAGATTGGGTAATGTTTGTTATTCGTAAATATTTTGTGACTAAAATGTATTGCGAATCAAATTGCGGCACAGGTGATGTACATATTTTTCAATCAGAGGGGGCGGTTATTGTTGTGTGCGATACGTTAAAAGAAAGATTAATAATAATGTATTGATATATTATACGATAGTAGCCGATACATTGTGATTAAAAAAATATCTACAAAGCGCACCTGCAAATATTTTTTATATAATTGTTTTTTTTTTTTTGAAACGCAGCAGGCGCTTACCACCGAGGACCTCATCAACAGTATCGAAATATCGGCCTGATCGACGGTAGTGGCGTTGGCGGCTCTCGTTTGTCGCTTACGAAGTTTCCCACCGCCTCGGCTGCAATCGCAACGACCGCCACCGCAGCAATGCCCCGACACAATTATAACCGCGGTTTACGCCCTTACGAAAACGTCATAATCCCGATGTCTCCGTATTACTGGTCGCCACCGAGATCAGGACTGCTGCACCGCGGTAACGACCATTACCGCGGTCGCGGGAGTGTTTCTGTCATCGGAAAACACCAACAGCAGCTATTCGGCGGATTGATCCCAAAGAAAACTCGAAAGATCGTCATCAGCGGGCCCGGCGGACACGTCTCTCAGACGTTCGTTAGACCTAATACTCATTACGGAATGGTCGGCGGCATTTATAATTGAACGTTGACGAGTGACGGCTTTTTGAATCCGCTTGAATCCGAATTTCGCACCGATTTATAAATCAATAGCACCGTCTGCTTTTTACCAGGATGATTTAGGTTTTTTTTATATTTGTATATTAAATAGTTGCATTTTAGTTATTTCATTTGACATCTATTTTTTTCGAGTATATTTTTTGAATATTGTTAAATAAATGCATATTATAAATACATATACAAAACAAATCGTATTTAATATATATAAAGCATACCTAAATTTTAGCATATAAATACAATATTCAAAATACATTTCTTCTTTACTATCTCCACAAACGGGACTGATAAAGTTATTAATGTATAACATTTTAAGTATTAAAATAATTAACAGTTCAACGAGTGACGTACGCAAATAATCTGTTATTTTTCTCTATTAAAATGGGATATTAATTAACAGATTCTTACCTATATATTTGTTTAAGCTGCTATCGAATATATAGGTATCGATTAAATATACAAAACGTTTTAATGTTTTTTTTCTGCGATGTATTGTAGTATATACAACGATCTTTGATCAGTTTGTTAAGTTTATTAATCTAAAATAATAAATAACAGCCATAAGAACTGTATAATATTATTATGATATAGTGTACATATATGGTTATGTTGTATTATACTTAAGCATACTTATTACTAAAGTAAACGAACTATTATTGAGGTCAATATACGCAATATCATGAATACGGCGATAGAGTTTTGATAAAATATTTGTTTATATTATTTATATTAAGAATTAAAAGTTTATAATATCAAAGTCTTGTACTCAAAAAAATATATTAATTACATTATATAGCTGATACAGACTTAATACAATATCGAAAGTTCCTAATGAATACTTTACTATAAAAAGAAAATATTAATATGAATTAAATAATAATTTTAGTGCAATAAGTTCTATTTCTGTAGCAATAGATTTATGTAAGATTCTTAAAATTAATTTATGTGACTTATATGATGCAAATGTACAAAACATTTCAAAATGTATTTAAAACACATACGTTTAAATGATAATGAAATTGTATAATTTTTAATATTAAAATAGTATTTGTATTATTGTAAATTCTCTATAAAACTCTCCAACAAAGATTTATTGATGCACTATATGATCATGTATAGTTGGTAAAATATATTATTATTATTATTATTATTAATATTTATATGTTTTTTCAGAACAGAACGTCAACTTT
Source organism: Rhopalosiphum maidis (assembly GCF_003676215.2). Classification (NCBI taxonomy): domain Eukaryota; kingdom Metazoa; phylum Arthropoda; class Insecta; order Hemiptera; family Aphididae; genus Rhopalosiphum; species Rhopalosiphum maidis. The sequence goes on from NC_040877.1 coordinate 59,571,531, forward strand.
AATAATGTATTTCTATCAATTATCATGATCTACACAGTAATAATTAAAAATTAACCATAAAAATGTCTATGGCATGGAACGCGTTGTGTAATTAAATTGCCCTTTAAATCGAGAAAGGAAATATGTGTATTGTAAGAAATTTAATTATAAAAGTTTTGATTTAAATATAAATAACAAAAGCTGTGTCTCATCGTTTAATGAACAACGAAACTGGTTACCTATTTTTAGGTAATATAAATTATAGTTATCGTGAAGTGAACTCTTTTTTTGTAAAAAAATCTGCACATAAATATATTTATTCTCCACAGAGATATTAAGGGTGATACAGAACTTTTGGACATGTTGTATACTTAACATTATACCTAATAATTTATTATGTAAACATCATGAAACATTTTTGAATAGAGTTAGTCACCTATTAAGGATAGTAGGTACTCAATTTAATTTTTTTTATACTTAAATATTTTATAGTAGGTCACACACCATTTACATTTGAGAAGTTTTGAGTGATTTTTGATGATACTAAAATGTTTCACCAAAATAATAGGACGGTAATGTATGTACTTTATAATATATATGATACTATGCCACTATTGTCATTGAATTTTCAAAAACTGTATCATTAACTTATTATAATCAAAAATGACAAAAATATATTTTGTACATTTAATATTTATAAGTACATCATGTCTTAACACTAATTTAATATTTTACATATTATAAAGGCCAAAGAGTAAAAATTTAAAAATTATTTTTAACCCATTAGTCAATATTTTTAAATCATACGTCAACGATTAGGTTTTTGATTATGACCTTTCATTTTTTTTTTTTATTTGTAGGTATTTATTATATTATCATTTAATCATTTCGCGCATTGCATACATTATCATGCATTACAAGTGCATTTTTTGTGTATATAATATTTTTTAGCCTACCCGCAGCAAGTATAGCCACGTGTACTGTATGTCTGTAATGAACATAGTATATTTTTATGTTTTAATCATACTAATTAATATTAGGAACATTTACGTTAACATAAAATTATGCTTTTTGTCGATTAGTGTTTCCTGGAATGGTTGTAAAAAAAAAATGTAAATAATGTGGAAATTTTTACGATAACGATATTATATAATACTCAATTAACCTAATAATCATGTAATAACTAAGAATCTATAAATCTACCTAACTAGCAAGGGTCATACAGATTTCGCGACTCGTTAAGTGATCTCATTTTGCCGTAATATAATATTATCATAAAATATCATACTTACAAATAGATACGATGTTTTGTGGTAAAACAGAATTTCTCAAGAAACACCTTTGCATAATATCAACTATGATAGATAATTTAAATATTATAATGTTATATTATTACCTACATTATTGCACTAATTTGTTGTTCGATATACTAATCAGTTTCATTATATCGTTACAGACATTTATATTTATTTTTAATTTTACGTATATACTACATTGAAAAATTACTTATTTTATTTTGTTGTATTTCACATTATTGTATAATATGTAATTTATCAATTGAATTTTTTTTTAGAGACTGCTGATAGTATGATATAATAATATTATAATTTATTAATCATACTTAAGACCACACCATTTATTATCGTGTAGAACTTCGAACGTTACTACTATACGTTAGTATTTTAATTATACTATTTATACTTAAAGGTATATATCATAATTTATAACAATCATAACATATTATAATAGGTATGACTATAAACATATTGCAGCCAATGATGAGTCGACGAGTTTTACTTATTATATTTTTTGAAATTGGTGATGTTACCGAAGCCCTATTGCTATTATTATGATCGATCGTGTTTGTCCCTTATTCAAATAAGTACATACCTATATGAATATAAAATATTTAACCCTTAGATTTATATATATTATAGTATGTTTGTTTTTTTTTTTAAGGCCTTTTACAGATGGTTTACAAGTGGTTACTAATATTCACCAATCCCCTTAAACTTATACTAAAGATCTATATTTTTATTTTGCATATTTTCATAATGAATATGAAAATTGATTGTTATAATAAAGTGTATTTAAATTTTAAACGAAAATAATTCAAAAGGAAGATTCATTTAAATTTCAAAAATTTAGTGATTTTGTTTTCGACGAAAAAAATGTAATAATACTATGAATTTTTTTGAAAGAAAAATTAACAAAAATGATTTAGCTTGTCATAAAAGTAATATATTCAATATCTGTTTTCTAATAAATTGTTATATGCTTCTCTTACACTTAATGTTTGGTTTGATAAATATTGGTAAATTAATTGTTTATTTTACTGTATCTTTATGCTATTTTATATTTTATAACATGCTAAAATCAAATTACGACGCTTCCGAGTGTTTGCTATGTGTGCTATTGCCGAGTCGGAATTTAAAAAAAAAAGTTTAATCTTCATGGATTAATCATTTCAAAAGTATGGAGTATAATGGATGTAATCCACATTAATTAGAAATATGTATGAAGAAAAAGTTCAAAAACACTTGAATTTGGGTCTTTACTCGATTATGTTTTATTTTTAAACAGTAAGGTATTAGGTAATATGAATAAGTTAGTAAAATGTATACGAAGTATAATATTACAATTGTAAAAATTTTAAATTGGAAACAATCGCATAAACCGAGTCAGTGTAAAAAAAACAAAAACTACGAGTATAATAACAATGTGACAACCATACATATACCAGCGTACAATTATAATAATAATATACTGACTTAAATTAAATGTGCATCGTGGTTTATTATATAGTAAGTATGACGTATCGAACAAACATCGGCGAGATGTTGATTGTTTTTTCTCTCGAACGTTTTTTTCAACATATACAATATTATAATATAGTAAATATTAAATGTGCCAGTAGTCCGTGCGAATCAGTACAATAACTTGTCTATTAAAAATGTCACAATGTTCGACCTTCGAGCCGAAAATTAAATAAATAAACGCAAACAGCGTTAATTTTTGCCATTGTACACAATATGTATACGAACAAAAGTTGGAATTTGAATACAATTTTGAAAGATAAATTAAAGTTTCGTTCGCGTTGTAAATCGACTACAGCAGCGAAACAACATTACTCCTATTATCGTAGTCATGTGTTTACACGATAGAAGATTACATTAAAAATTAACATAATTTTTTTGTTTTTACTAAGCCACTTATAGTATAATATATTAATATGTTATGTATAAACTATAAAGTTGCAATCAAATACACTAAACTAAAACGTACGTTAACACGAAGACGTTAATAATATAACCACGTTACACATACATTAATTTTAATTATAATCAAAAATTACGAGTATATTAATTATATCGTCGCAACATTAGCGTTTGCGAGGGTTGAGGACGAAAAAGTGTGCATTTTTTCGTAAGCCCACACGAGTTTATAAATGTAATATAATGTAAGAAAGGTCAATGAAACCAATTGCAATACGACGGTCTGCCCTCGTATTATGCTCACCCACATCCGTCGCCGCGTTTCGTTACTACGTTCTCGGGATGTCGTCGTGGCTTTCCGGCTGCACAGTCGTCGTCCTCGCGGCACGGGCTTCGTCGGATTTGCCTTTGGACTTTTTGAGTATCGCGCGGGGCGTCAGCTGAACCGTTTGGAGCACGCTGACGATGAAATCCGAAAAGGGTCGATAGTCGTCGGGCCGCATCACCGGGCCGGAGGAACCTGCGGAAGCGGCAGCGACAGCCGCGTCGGATTTATGTTGCTGGATGGAGTATTCCAGCCGACGCCCGCCACTCTCGCCACTTTTATCACCGCCGCCCTTGCCACTACTTGTACCGCTTCCAGAACTCGCACCGTCGTCCACGTAATCCGCTGACGGGTCGCTTCCGCTATCGTCGTCATCGTCATAGTCGTCGTCGGGTGGCTTGACCCATTTCCCGCCGTGACCGATGACCGCCGCGGGATACTCGGGCATGAAGCCGTCGTCGTACCGGTGTCGGCTGATTATCCGCTCGGGACCAGCTTCCACGCTGGGGTTGAACGTCTGGAAAATTGACTTGATCACCGTGTCTAGGCAACAGTTGCACCGGCACTGCAGCTTCGTCGTCCGAGAAGAGAAAAAAAATTGAGAAAACCCGCAAACCCCCACAATTGTTTTATTAAAATATAATAATAATACCTATATTTTTATTGGTTTAAACGAAACCCGTAAGCACATAATATTAAAGAAATATCAATGACTAAAAATTCGACCCCGATATCCAATCAAAATATGTTCGTGTACTTTTTAAATAAATGTATAAATTATTTTTATGTATATAAAATATTAGCTAATTTTGCACGGCGTTACTCGTGACAAATCAAATGCCCATGGTTTCATAGACCTTCTAAAACTCAAAATGTAAATCCTGTACACAGATTCTTAACACACAGCTATTCGGGTTATTTTGACCTAATATAAAATACAGATCTAAAATATTATATCCAATCATTATTTTTGTTAGTTGACTACATATAGTCAACGTATTTTGTTTGTTGAAAAATAAAAAAGTAAGTAATAAAAAGTAGTCCATGGTACTACGGATCTTGATGAATCTATATATCAAATTTTAGAACCACGAATGCGATAGACTTTGAGACTTAGCTGCAAATCACAAATTGAAACTTTATTTTTTAATTTCATTTTACGTAATGGACAAGTGTAATACTGCACAGTAATCACAAAAAGTAAAAAACAAATAAGAATTTACGAACACTTTTGGTATATAAAACTCAGTGATTAATATGAAAAATGAAGATACTGATTTTTGGTGTAGGTACATTTCAGTAGTTTCTGCGTTTTATTTTAACATCATTTAAGCATTTTACAAAATACGTAGATTGTAGTGACAAAATTTTAAATTCGAACTTTAAGATACCTATTCAATTACTTTTTACTGCATTTAACCATAGTAAAAACTAAAAACGAACGCCTAATGTTTAAAATAACCAATATACGTACCTACGCTATATATTCAAATTTCATTTTGACCAATTTGTTTGTTACTGTACATTTGCCACTAAAATGTATTGTATAATATTATGTATACCATGTTATACTATTGTATTGGTTTACAGACAGTCTGCGCGTGTATGGCGCTGAAGGAAATGGACTTTGAAACAATGAAACGTCTTGAAGTTATTGCTTATGTTATATTCTTATCATTGAATTATTGTTGAAAACTCGTCGAGACTCATTACTTTGGCACTGTGGTGGCTTTTTAAATGATTTTTAATAACCAAATTTGGAACTAGAAAATTAATAGCAGTACCTCCTAGTGTCCTAGTACCTACTTTGATATACATTATAAATATATAAACATGTAGATAGTAAATATATATGTATTACTACCTGTATTTTGCTTATTTATGCAGCGTATTAATATTTAATTTAACGAATGGTTTATAGAAAACATACAGTTTTTTGCAGTACCTACTAATAAAATTAAAATAATGCCCATTCCAAGAAAAAGCCACGATAGGTACTATTTTTATTGAATTTATTGGAAATTAATAAATAAACCTACGCAAATATGATTATTTATATTATTATTATGCAGTAGTACTCACGGGCAAATAAGGTATCATCAGAGCGCAGAGTGCGAACATCATGTGCACTTTCATGGTTATTCACATGTCACATCCATGATCCAACAGGGTATTTAAACGTCAACTATATTATATTCGTCAGTATAAAACGTTTTTTGTCTACCTGAAGTTTACACCTATTTAATTTAAAAAAAAAAATGTAATGTTTATAAAATATTCGACGAACGCGCACATATGCGTTGTAGGTACGTTTATCAAACGTCAATAACCTTCATAGAGATTTCCTTGTTTAGGATACTTTTTTCGTGACTCATAAACACTAAAAAAAAAAATGCAATATACGAAATAATATAATTTATTTTACAACAGATACAGTTGTACATTTAATTATTTAATCATAAAATATTATTACGTAACTATACATATTTATATTACTTATACCTATGTCCCATACTAATAATAATTAGGTACTATATGTCTATATCATACTGCATTTAAGATTAAACGTGGAATGTATAATATAATTATTGCACTCAGAAAACAGAAATTCCATTATTATTGCAAGTGAAATATGTGAACCTTGAACGGAGAAAATAAATTTCAGTACATTACGTTCAGAGATTTTGACAACAAACAACTGGGTTAGGGTCTTAATGTATGAAATAGAAAAAAAAAATAAACAATATTAAAAATTGAACTGTAACGAAATAAAATTAAAAACTAATGACAGATCGTGACGGTCGTGTATTAGTAAATTCGTAGTTATCTGTATTATTCGCATCGTCAGGGATTTAGTACACGATGATGTTTACGATTTTAGTAGCATTATTCGTCACGGAACCGTTATTCGGAGTTGTAATGGTTTCGGTGTAGACCGGAGTGGATTGAGTTGGTTCCGCCACCCCAGTCGTTGTAATGTTGTACACCTCGGCTGACTCATTATCGTTGATTCCGGTATTCGTTTCAGGAATCGTGTCAGGATTTTCCGTTGGTCCGACGTCGTTTGCGTCGGATGCTATTGTCGTTTCTGGAGTATGTATCGTCGTTTCCGCGGTATTGATGACGCCGGGAGCTTCCTTACTTCCGGTATAAGTATCATCATCTGTTCCACTCGAATTTGGCGAGTTCGTATTTTCCCTATAATTTGGCGCACTTGCTGTTTTATTTATAGTTTCTGTTGAACTTTGGTAATCGTTGGTATTGGTTATTGGTGTTTCGTTAGTTGCAATCACTGGATTATATCCGTCTTGAGCATTTTCAGTTGCTACTGCAGTATGGTCCGGATCAGTAATAGTTTCGTCTCTGGTTTCCGTAGTTACGGTACCGTGGTCAGTGCGGTCGGGTTCATATTTTTTGTCCGTATCAGTATCATTCGAACCAGTCACGTTTGCAGTAATATTTGGTGAATTATTCACAGTTGTCGTGTTTTTAGTTTCAGTTTGGTTATTGTCATCTTTAGTTATAGGTATTGTATTACTTTCAATACCTGGGTTAGAACTATTTTGATTATTTTTTGGATTAGGAGAAGTGTTATTTCCAGTTTCCGTTGTTCCAGTACCGTCGTTAGTTGTACTAGGTTCGCATGTCTTGTCTGTGTTAGTAGTATTTGAACTAGTCGTGTTTTTCGTATAGTCTGGATTTATTGTTGTATTTTTAGTCTCCGTTTGATTTTGATTGCAGTCATTTACTGTAGGTACTTCTTTGTATCCAGCAATTGGATCAGAACTATTTTGACGATTGTTTGAATTAGTAGTAGTAGTGTTTTTTGTTATAGGTATTTCATCGTCTCCAATTACTGGTCTACAATTGTTTTGTTGATTATTTGTATGATTTTCTGTACAATCTGAAGTTATAGCAGAATTTTTTTCATTTTCAATAGTTGTGTTGTTAATTTTTCCACATGCATTAGGATTGATAGTAGTATTCGTAAGTTCCGTGTTGTTCTGAGTAACCGTGGTTGTAACTACAGTTTCTGTTTGATTTTTGTTGTTATTTGTAGTAGAGTTTTTGTTACATTCAGTAATAGTTTGATTTTTTGTCGATTCATTCAAATTCGAAGGGTCCTTTAAATCCGGCGTATTTTTAACGTCAATCATACTGTTTGTTTCATTATTTTTCAAAATTAGTTTGCAATCACATTCGATATAAGTTCTTAAAATATTGGTGCAATTATTACTCGGCAAATTCGTAGTGTTTGTCATATTGGAAATATTCATTTTATTTATTATAATTGGCGAATAATCACATTCGTTTTGCGATATGATATTTACTAAATCTCGTACATTGGCCGGCTTGTCGTTTATATCGTATATCAAAGGTTTTTTATTGTCGAGTACATTTGTAATTTTTATTTCATGTGTCCCCGACGAACTGGTTAGTATTATTCGTATACTATCGTTCGAATCCAAGCCTGTCGTTTTTTCCATCGCCGAAATGGGACCAAAAACGGTGAGTTGCTTATCGGACGGCTTATCGTCTCCCCGCCGTTTGTCTTTATTTATCGCGTGAATCGAATATCCGGAATAGCTTCCGTCGTCGATCTTATTCGATTTGTCGCAGCAGACTTTCCCATCCGTTTGTGTGCTAGTAGCACTATTCATACACTTCGGATCCAAACCGAACACGGGTGGATTAAACCGTTTGTACTTACCGTCGCCTCTGTCGTCGTGAATATGCACTGCAAAAACGATATCGTTGAAATGCAACAACAGAATGTTTTTGGACTGACCCACGTCCACCACTACTTTTTCGGGATCGTAGTCGTATAATTCAGTCGATTCATTTACGTCACTCTTAACGAACGGCATGCGTTTCCCGTTCGGAAACACGAAAATGATCATTGTCGGTGTTTTCAGGGCGTCGATCACTTGTCGTATGGTCTGTACGTCCACCAGTTTACCGTCGCGCCATTTGATCTGCCGAATCCTAGGCACAACAGCTGTCGTCGGCCTTTGGAAATGTTCCGTGTCCACAGCGTAATACAACGAAAACGGCACTACGATCCCCGCGTGCGTGATGACGAATGTCGATGGTATCATTTCCGGTAATTCGTCCGCTATGAGCGAACGATATAACGAATACTTTCCGTTAACGACGTTGGGCACCAACAGCGTTTCCGAACCGGAAGTTATGCTGCTCACTATGTTCCGGTAGTCGTCCATTTCTACTTGCGTGCCGTTGGCTAGCGTGACGTAGTTGGTCAAGTCTACCCCCGACGACTGCGACGAGTCCTCTAGGTCACCACAACCGTGATACCGCAACGTTTCTTGGAACTGTTTGTACGTCATGTTTTTGTGGTCGAGTATGATTCGGATATCGGATTTTTGGTTTTCTGACAGATAAGAACTGATGGTCTTAAATTTTAAGTACGGCATAACTATACCACTTGGTAGCTCGACCATGGTTTTGGTCAACATCATGCAGATGTCTTGGTTGTTGGGCGGTACATCATCATCGTTCTGCAGACCATCGTAGTTCACTGTGATTTCGCCTTGAGACGTCAGTACGATTGGACACGATTTTCTAAATCCGCCGTATAGAGATTGTTCCAAACCACCGCGTCCCCCTTTGTAATTGATTGTTACTGGCGCTTTGTCTGTGAATATTATTGGCGAACGATCGCCTTTCATAATATTTTCATTCCATTCGTTTGGGTATTGGCGTTTGTCGACGTACACTATTCGTCGCTGCTGTTCTGTAGGTTCGTACGTACGTTGATACGTCTGTTGACGATTCAGATTATCATCTACGGAATATTTTTCCGGTATATAAGTTCTGCATTTTACCTGAAATATGTAATTAAAGTATAGACTTTAATATTACCGTTATAATTGAAACAAAAACAGTGCGATACGTGTATCTATGATAATACCATCGATTCGTTCAACTACCTTATAAGTATTTCGATATTATAATTTACAAATTACGTTTTATCGCAAAATTCTTATCTCATTTAGTTTTGTTAAAAATATTACAGATGACGAAGTATTCTACATACTTGTATAAGTAATCGTATTATATATTTGCAAATATTTTTATGTTATAAAAAAGAAAATTATTCATCAACAATAACCTAGGTTTTTTTAATTTTCAAGAAATATTATGCATTACTAAATTTATTCAAACACTTCTTAGTTCTTACTGTATAAAACATATATATATATATCAATTAAAAGTAGGTACTATAAATTATATTCGTATGTCGTTATAAATTTATAAAAAACGAAATAACAAGGATAAAATATTCAAAGCATCAAAACGATCACGAAAATCTCAATGTTATATAAATATATTTTTTAAATCCATTGTTATTATATAAATAAATATCTACCTTCTAAAAGCAAGCTTGTGTTGAAGGTAGAGAGCAATATTTACTTAATACAAATAATAATTGAATAGTAATACTAGGTATAGGTTAACAAAAAGAAAAAAAAGAAAAAAACAAAAGGAAAAAAATTTACATAATATGACTACTTGTGAACATATAAATCGTTAATTATTATTTAATTTATAATCCATAATAATAGCATTTGAAATTTCAGATTTTTTAAATATATTTTAAGTAAGTATTTCAATAAATTAAATATTGTTTAGTTTGCTTTTTTTTTTTAATAACTGTCAACAATTTCATAATAGCATTTTAATTAATTAACATAATTGTATTCATCTATTTATAACTTTTTATAAAATATAATAAACTGATAACTCTAGCTGAAATCGGTATATTTGTACCCATGATTTTATAATGTGATGTTACATAATTGTATTACTTTTAGGTTTTTAACAGCGTCTAATCGTCTAGGATAGTAGTAAGTGAACAGTGAACATATTATCAAAATTTGTGAGTTATTCTGTCTTATCCGAATTATACTTTTATGATGAGTTAGTGATAACTTATTTACTTAAAACTGTAGGTACATATTTTATACAATATTAATAAATTAAAAACAATTGTACACTTACTTGTGCTAATAATAACGTGGTCGTCAGTATTATCAACTGAAAAATCATGATAACTTTGAAAGTTCTAAGGCACTTCAAAAGTTCGAAAAACTGTACCAATAATTACAACACGATTTTCTGTATAATAGAGTACTGTGTGCTACGTACTGTTCTCAGAACTACGACTTCTTGTGCATGGATGGCCTAGCCTATTTGAATACTCATAGTGGACACAGTTTATATGTATGTTATATCTTGTCTTTGCAAAGACATTTACAATCAATTACGTGTTATTATCGTATAAACGTTTCCTTAACCGATACGAAGAGATGTTGCAAATATTATTTATTTTATTATGTAGTATATAAGTATATATTATATGTGTTTGATCGATCGTTTGGTTTAAATGTGACACGTGGAAACCGACGATAATAAATAATAAGGTTACAAAAAAAACTGAATTCACTTTTTTTACATTTTAGTTGTCGTTAGAAAATATATATTGGCCATCATATTGATATCGTATCTGAACGCGTGATGTCGTCATCGATCGCTGCTCTTAAGATAATCGAATTTTAATTTCGAGTTAGAAAAAAATAAACCTCATAAATATATATAACGTATTTTTATATTTTGTATTTTTATTAATCACTGATAAAATTATACATACTATGACAACATTGTTATTGTCTAATATTACGACGTAAAATATAAATTTAGGTTATTTATCACGGACTTAAAACTCAATCAATAATAATCAATAATACATTAGATTTTCGTAGTATATTTTATAGAACGTAATATATATTAGAGTAATTGAATTTATATTATTTATGTATACTTACAATACATTAACTCTACAAGTATACAATATAAAAATTAGAAAGATGACAATATGTATTTGTCGGAAATCTAAATAACAAAAACAATTATCTTATACCTAAACGTCCTAAAAATATTGTATTTTTTTTTGTTAAATACCTAATCAAAAATAGTCCTTAAATAATCGAAAAACAAGAAAACAAAAACTGAACCTTTAATTGTCATAATGAAAATACTAAACAGTATAGGTTTTAATTATATTTTATTTACTAAGAAACAATCTTATAATCTTAAACTACATATATTATATTATTATGTAATATATTATACAAATTAGTAATGACTTATTAAGAAATAAAATACACATAATATATTACATCAATAAACCATAATATTATATTGGTTCTAATAAAAACACATACATTTATAGTACACTGACTACAGCATAAACTAATATTTTTACATTCAATAAATCTTAATAATACTGAATATTAAGTTAATATTACATTAAACAAATAAATAAAATACTTATCAATACATAATACATTTTTTATTAATTTTTGAACGTAAGTTTATGTATTTTGATCCGAGATTCTTACAATTCATACGATCATAAGCAAGATCGTTGTCAGTATTTTAATGAAATATTTTATCACTCTACATCAACTATTGGGGTTGGAGAGTCATTAATCGTTGTGTCATCTTCGGTGGAAAGTTCGTCGTTTAATTGTACTGTTGGATTTTTTCTACTGTTCGCTGGAGATGATTTGTTCAATATTCCGTTTGAATTTATAAATAGTTTTAATTTAATGTCATTTTTGACCAATAATATTAAGTTGTTACGAATGTCGCTAGATTTGTATACATTTTGTTGTTCGTTCTCATGGTTTTCACTACCTTTTTTCGATGAAAAACTGCGTTCGATAATAATACTATGACTTGAATTATTGTCTTTACAGTTATTGTCATATGGTGACATGCGTGGATTTGGTGCTGATTTTAATATCGGGTCATTTTTGTTATTGTCTTTGCCATCGTCATCGTCATCGTCATCTGTTTGAGCTTCATGTTCGTTTTTACTGTTTTCTATAGTAGTAGTCTCGGTTGATTCGATTTCATTTTTAAAAACGGTAGTATGGTTTTCATTAGAATTTCTTCTTTCGGTCGTCGGTAATATATCCTCTACAATGGTTTTACGTTTCTCTTTTTCATCGCCTTTATCATTACCAAGCAAAGAATGTGTAGGCGCGTGATCAATGATTGTACTTTTTTGGATAAGGATCTGTGGTCTCTCAGACGTTTTTTTCGGATTATCTACACGACTAATAACTATTTTACTGGGACTATTTTCAGTTTTCAATATTCCCGGCGGTAGATGTATCACCGTAGAAGAATTTTTATTACCGAGAGTACTCATCTTAGAAAATTGGTCCATATCATTTGGATAAATATATTTATACATATTACCATGAATATCCTTTAGGATCAAGAAACTAGGTTCATTTTTCGTATGATGAAAATTATTTGAAGTATTCGATATATTTTTATTCAATCCACGCACCTTAAAAATTTAAAGTTATAATAAATAATTATAATTTTAAATTATAAGCGGAGCAATAAATATATTGATTTTAAAATTATGGTTTTTATGTGTGAAAATGCTTAGATTTTTTACTTTGAGAATTGTTTATGATAAAAAATTGGATTTAGTTAATTCTTTAAGAGACAAAAATTAAAAATTCCAATACTTTTAAAAATTACTAAAAACAACAAAAAAAATATTGGAAAAACCGAAAACTTAAACGTAGAAATTTTTAACAAAATCGATTTTCTTACTTTATTGTGAATCAAAAATGAAAATTCATGGATATTGGAAATTTTCTGCATTGTTTTTTTTTTAATTGCCTTTTTTTATACATGCATGATATAATATTATTTTAGAATATTTTGAATCTTTTTGAACTGTTTATCGACATTTTAAATACAAGGTTCCTCGTAAGTTTTTATTACAGTTTTTTAAAAATATCAAAGATATTACTTAATTTCATACACAAAAAAAATTACATACTCATCATTGTAAAATTAACATTGCTCCGCTCAGATCTAAAAATTCCATATTATGATATATATAGGTACTTATATATTATAGTTATAATTCTTATTTTATGCATACATAAGCTATAACTACATAAAAAGTTAAAAATATATATTTAAAATATTTAAGTAACTTTACAGTCAATGTTTTAGTGACATTTAGAATAATATTATACTCTGTTTCATGTTTTTACCTCTAAAAATTCTGAATAATTTTTGTTAGATAATAAGACAAATTTGTAATAATCTAACTAGAAATAATGATTGTTATTACTACCTTTTATGTTCTAATTATGTCTAATGTTGAGATTTTTAAGAAATGTATTAAATAAAAACCATTTAATTTAATGAAAAATCAATATAATAAAAACCCGGGGAAGGAATGTTAAGGTATCAAATGTACATCTTCATTGAGTAGATCACTGTAATTTAAATTTAATTTGTATTTTATGATAAATCTTTATATAAAAAACGGTTCTGAGTGCGAGAATCTATTTCTAAGGATATTTTATGATTTGTTTATATTATTATAATATATTAGTAATATGGTAGGTTGAACTAATTTTTGGCGAAAACAATACATTTGTTATTCCATTATGAATGAATTAATATTGTATCATGTATTATTGTTTTTTATTAATTTATAATGTCATAATATGTGTAGATAAAAAATGAATTAATTTATATAAGTCAATACTAATATATTGTAAAATGATTTCTTTATAGTTGTACAATACATTACAATATTATATATTATTTAATTCTTAATAGGTATTTAAAATTTAAAATTGTCTATATTCTTAACTAAATATAAAATTATTTGCTAATTTTTGTAATTATACTAAATTTTTGTCCAAATTTGTATTTCAAACAAAAAAAAAAAAGTTGAAAAAAAATATATATTAGGAAATTTTCCTCAACCTTATATGTTTTCTATTGAAATTATTATATAATTCTAAATTAATATTGAAATTATATTTTTAAAGAATGCCTCATACTCGTTTATTTTTATAGATGATTTAATAATTTAATCTTGTTTATATATTTAAGAATTATTTAATAGAACAAAATCATTTTCCTTTTAATCATGTTTAACTAATGTATGAAATTATTATTATCAATTATATTTACCTGTGAAACAGCGGAAATCATTAAAATTGTATTTAACACAAACCGAAACATCGTAATTTTAAAAAACATTAAGATTATAAGCACAACGTTATTCTGCAACAAAATAAATTAATTATGTTTCAACACTTTGAACTCTACCTGTACCAATGAATATAGATACAATACATACAAACTATTATAAAACGGGCTTCTTTATATGAATACTATTTGTGTATTTAATATTAGAAAAATTAACTTATTATATGGGTAGTGAAAAAAACAATACCCAATTTGTAAAACGCAAAACATTAAAACGTGACAAATTAATATTATTATTTATTTTTATAATAAAGATGGATCCATAACAGGATTCAGTAGCTATGTTTTTTTGTTTAGTATCCATATCCTAAAAGCTTTTATAAAATCATAATGAATACAAAATTGTTTAAGAAACAGTAAACTCCCTAAATTAGTCATATAATATATAACTATGAATAAACCTTCAATTTATGTCAGACAATATTTATCATATATCATATTCACGATTCATCATCATTTTTTGTCATTCCTTTTATTTTATTTATATTATGTGAATTGTGATTTTATAATAAATCTTAGGTAATCTATAGTTATAATATCATATTATTGATACTATTAGATTATATTTAACATTTGTGAAATAATTTAACTAATAGTTTGAATTTTCAGTACCTTATTTATTTAATAATGGTCCATACAATATGTATAATAAAAAAAAATAGATTTTTAAATATTAAAATTTATAATACACCATAATACACCATATTAAAATACTATGCAGTAAAAATCGTGAGAATATGCTAGTAACATGAAAAAACATTAAAAATAAGGCAATCGTAAAAAATAATGTACACAATAAAATCGTTTATTTAATAATTTTAATTTCTAGATATTTTATGCAAAACAAATAATATTTTTTTCTTATAGTGAAATTGCTTAACAAGATTATGCTAAACAATAAAGTTCACTTCCTATTAACAGCGATAAAATTGATATTAGTTTATTTATCGAGAAAAGATTAGGATAGTAATCGACAACATATATTAAGTGTTATAGAATTTTCTATTCACAAAACATTATTTTACATCTTTATTAAAATTCAAAATTTGTGTAAAATTGTATTTCATTTCAATAATATGCAATAAATATCAAATATTGTTGAAATATACAAAACGAACTGTTGTCATTACCTTGAAACTATTACAATTCGTAAAGATTACTGAGAAAAAAAAATGGATAATGTATAAAAATCTATGCTTTGATTATATAATAATAAATTAAGGTCTTAAAAATAAATTGATTATTAGGTATTTATTATGTAATTTTTATTCTCCTGCTCATTTCAAAAATAAGTACATGGTGTAAGTAAATCATCATACATATAATATATGCAAAATAAAGGACAATATTGTGAATTTCCTTAAAATAACAATATAAAATATTTATTGTGTCGATGGATATGGCACGATTAAATCTTGTTATGTTTTCTCAAATAGTTACATAATAGTCAAGTTTTCTCATATTAAGGTTTTTAATTCTCATTCCACTCCTCTGCCCTAATTAATATATTATATTTTTATATTTTCGTCTTGATATTTTAAACAGTTGTCAATCATAATATTCGTAACTAAAATAAAATTATTACTACAATAGAGCCTCCATTATTTCTTTGTGACCCCTAAATCAAGACGATGACGATTAATTGAATTAAACGGATAGAATAAATAAATGACAACTATTTTAAAAATTTTCATTTAGAGACATTTATCTCATTGCATAAGTACGTAGGTATTTTAAATCAATTTTATTTTATTATTGCAGTATTACATACATAATAAATGATAACAATATATTATTGTGATTATTTTTGCTAATTTTGGCGTATTGTAAATTGTAATATCATTGTGTTTTGTATCTATTTTATCAATCTCAACGTAATGCCAATTGAGGACGTATAAGTTATACACAGTACCCGTAACAGAAGTTGACAGTTAATCGTTTTATTTTATTGTGTTTAAAATTGAGAAATATTATAACTAACTAAAATTATAATAGGTAATAATTGTCAAAATCACGTTTGTGTAACTGACAACATTTTTATCGAACCGATTTCTTAGTTAATGGTGTTTTGTGCAACACACCGTAATAATACCATGAGTATGCAGTATTATAATGTATACGATATTATTGTGAACTTTGATCCGGTAGTCGAGACAACTGTTATAAATAATGTTAATAAAAAAAAAAAACGCGACGTCCTATTAATACTTGGGAGTACATATATTATATTATATTGTCTGCTTTGTAGGTACAAGTAAATACAACTTCATAATATTTACGGTTTGTTCTTACATCATTGTTTATCCCGATGACAAACATGAAATTTGAACGCACGATAATTTACATTAGACCGTTTACTCATTACTTAACAACGCAATGCACATTGATTTAATTTATTGTTATACATCACCATGGACATAATATTAACACGTCGTCTGCGATTGTAATTCCATGCCAAACGATCAAGGTCTACAGATAAAAATACGATAAAACAAAACAAATATCTTCTCAAATAAAAAGATAACGTATATTAAATCAATGATAAATATATATATAGTTTAATCGGAACATTTCAGTTAATGGTATAATGCATAATCCGTATAATCATAATATACGCTTTCGTTCATGTCATCTTTTTGGAAAAAAGCATACACAATACCCCTTTAGTAGCTAAATATTTACATAATTTTGACAACATATAAATATAATAAATTTGATGGACACGAAAACAATTTATATTTACATTTTGACGTTTTATTAAGGTTTCGTCCTGTATATTATACCCATCCATTTTGTTAGTATATTTCTTTCTTATAACTAATTTTTATATAAAGGAGGCTATAGTTAAATGAACTCTCGTAAATTTGGTATATTGATGTCACAGATACATCACATTTTAGAAATTTTCAACAACCTCCTTATGAATTATAATTTTAATATACGGTTTATATCTTGTTTAATATATCCACAGAACATTGAAAGTATTTTTAAGTTTAAATTTCAGGGAAGATCGGGTTTATTGTAAATGCCTACAGTTTCTCAAAAAAAAACTTTTCGTCAAATTGTTATCATAGTAGTTTTTCTAAATAATTTATTTTAATTATTATTTTAAAGGTAACTATTTATTTCTTCGAAAATTTTTAAGGATTTTGGAAGTATTTTTTTATTCATAATTACAAGTTTTAAAAAAAATTATAATAGGTTATGATTATAAAGCAATGTTTTTTTAATTTTACATTCAGTAGAATGTTTTTTTTTAAATGTTAATACATAAAAACTAAATTTCAAACGAGTAAGTCGTTAATTAATTATAAATTATAAATATTTAAGTTTAGATTAGTAGATAAATAACAGACTAACATTTTGTAGTGTATTTTTTTTTTGGATATAAATCTGTATCTGATTATGTAAAAATCAATACTTTTTGCGGTAAAGAATGTTACATTTTAAAAGAACCACCCATTTCATTATTATATATTATTAATGATCTTATAAAAATACAAAATGTATTGAATGTTTGAAATACAATCTTTGTTATTATTAATTAATATAAAACTCTAGCTATACCAACACGAATTGTATGTTAAGTTAAAACACTTTAGTAGGACTAAATTACATTCCCATTTTTTATTGTTATTTACTTCTGTGTAATAGTTATACATCTATAATATATTAAAACAGTATAACTATTTTCTTGTATATCTGACTATCTGAGTTTTAAATGACAAATTATCAAAATTTTAATTTAGCAATTAAAATATAAAATAACATGATGTTTTTAATATTGTCACGTATAGTTTTTGTTATTTTCATTATAAAAAACCAAAGTTTTTGTTTATTACTTGATATTTTATATCCGTTTTACTTATATATTATTATAAACATATAATAATCGTATTAAATATTCGAGGTTGTAATGATACTTGAATCCTAGAAGCATATCTTGAAAAGTCATACTTAAGAGGATTTTTAATTTTAAATTTCGGCATAATTTGTATTTTATTAACTATCGTTTTATACTAGTTAATGTGTTATCCGTGACACGCCACGTATTTAAAATAAATCAAATTTTTTTTTAAAAATATTGTATTTTATTCTTTAAATAATGGCTATCAGTTTATAAACCAAGTCTCGAGGTGGAATATACTATATTTTATTAATATATAATACCTGTATCAAATGCTTGATTAAATATTTTTGATTGATCTACAGTGTACACGCTTTACAATCTATTATAAAAAACTGATAAATCGAATCAAGAAAAATATTTGTTGTAGGATAATATTATATTATAGTATGTATAAAACAAATACAATTTTCTTTAAGCATAATTATTATATATACATTTAAACATAGAACAACTAAATACTCGTTGAAGTAATACATTCAGGTGTGAAAATGTGTGCAAGGCAATTTTTATATAAAATGTATTTTGAAACACAACCTAAAATATCTAGTACCCACATTTTTGAATTATCGCTGAAACTTTCAAAGAATATATTGTGTTAAATTTATGAACACATTTATTAAATAATGTAAAAATGTAAACGAGATATTAATCCCAATATAGTGTTGTAAAATTATATAGTAATGCTATTATAAAATTGTAAATAACGATGATATTTCAATATGTATAATATATAAAACGAAATAGTGAAATACATAAGATTCCTACTTTCAAAATGTAATTTATTCAAATTTAACCATCCTAGTCTGTATAACAATTAAGTCGGTAAAATGTATAAGCATTTCCTGTTACATATTTTTATTTCTCAGAATTTCGTGGTCATCGACCTTTATGCATTTGATTAGTTCCCAAAGACGAAAGTATTATCAATTAGGTTTATAAGTCGGTTCAGCAACACCGATAATATGAATGGGAATATAAAATAAATAGTACCATGGAATTTATGGATATGATTTATTCTATTGAATGGTCTTAGTTTTAATATAAAAAGTATTGATGTTCAAAAATGGATAATGATTTTCATAGTGAGATTAATAGTAATTACTGATTAGGTATGTGCCAAATATAGAGTTAATTTTTAATTTTTAATTTAGATAACCTTAAGAGTTATACCTACTTGTTACGTGCATTACATAAAATAATAGAATGTTTCAAGTGACTCTTAAAAAAAAAAACTAAAAGTTTTATGTATAAAATTAATATATTAAAATTAATTAAGTAGATAAAATAGAAATGAAAAAAAAAACACACACACATCATTGTAAAATCAATACATTCATCACACCGTTCAGAATCTAAAATGAATAAAAAATTATCACACATTTTTATATTATACATCACAATGCGGGTATGAATTTAAATTTATATAAATTTTTTTTAAGGATTAAGACAAGTAAAACTCGATTTACTCAAAATTACCTCGGGATTGATTCGAAACGTATTTATTTCGCAGTTTTTCCATCATTTTTAATCTTAATAATATATACTAAAATACATATATTATAATCTATAAGTATTGAAGTATCAATGCATTTATATTTGTATTTGTTGGAGACATTTTGCTGCTACACGATATAATTCCAAAAAAATTGTATTTGTTCAATACTTCGATATAATTAATTCATCTTATTTTTAAATTTATACACTGTTAAATTATTGTAAAGAATATTAATACCTTAATATAAAACATGACATTAAAAAATAGTTAATAACGATTCATTAATTAAACTTATAAATATAATTTTTATTACTCGAAAATTAACAAATAAGTATTTAGTATTAAACCAACATTATTTTGTTCAAAATTAAGTATTTAAGCAGATAAAACAAAATCTTATTTTTTCCGAATAAATAAAATTATCAAGTTAAAAATGTTGATATGTTTATAACAATTAATAATTGAGTTTAGTAAGAAAAATAATTGTTTGATAATATTTATAATGTTAACGTACAAAAAATTAATATATAGTGCGATATTTTTGTTAATTTGATAGACACAAAATGGTTTATTTTTCGAAAAGGAATAATTTTAAAGCGGGTTCAACCTAAAAATCTTCGAATAACAACCAGCGATCCATCGATATTGATGCATAATTATTCCATTCTTCTGAAGTGTTATTATAGTTTGCATCGTTCAATATTACAGTAATAAAATTAAAATTGATATTCTTAGAGACGAACATAAAATAAGCCAACTCGGATAAAACATTGACCTGTATGACTTAGAAACTAATAATAAAAACTATGTCAGATTTTAAAATTACTCGGAAATAACATTGAAAATGTAAAAACAACAATGATTAAGATATTATTATATTTTTAAATAAAATTTAAAAACTAATTATAAAAATATTTATTTCATTTATAATAGGATTAGGATGCCGCATCGTTTAGGTAAGTAATAGTTACTAGTTACTGAGTAAACACTATAAAGACAATAATTTAAAAATATTATAATGAACAGTATATTGACTAACAAGTCTATTAGCAAGCAACGATGCAATACAGCTCAAGTTCCATCCTGTAATACATCCCGAAAAAAAAGTGACCTTAAACAGAAAACAGTTTGTTGATCAATGAGCGCACAATATAATATATATATGCACGTATTAAATCACCTCTAAAACCAATTAACACAGTTACAAAGTGCACTGTGTCTTATTAAATAATTTTGCGTCGGTTTTATAGGCGATTTCTAAATAGAGCGTATACAACACTCAAAACTAGGCTTAAAACCGAAAAAATACAACGCGAAGAATACACGATGATATTATGGCATTATGTTGACGTCAGCTTTTTACAAGTTTACCTCATCATCCGTGCCCGCTAATTTTTTAACCGATTTATGAAATGAGTGAAGAAATTATTATTACTCGGAAAGAACGTTGCACCGAAGTTCAAGCAGGCAATATAGCAATATTGGATCATAGTACATTATCAGTAACTAATAATGGCGCGCCGAGTCGGGGGACATGGCTATTATCGCCTATATAAGCCGGCCGATTAGTTTTGATTGATCAGTGCATGACTTTGCTTGCTGAATAAAACTATATTATTATTATTATTATTATCGTTGTAATCAAAAAACGCCATCAACATGAATGGGAAAATCGTCTTGTGTTTCGCGGTCGTCTTCGTTGGACAGGTTAGAATTTGTTTAAACTAGAGACAGCTATAAAATTATTTCTGATATATCCTTTTAAGTTATTTAAAAGTTATTTTTGATCGAAATTTTAACACGTACTCTGTATTAGGTTTACGTATTTCTATAACAATGTAAGAGTAATCAACTACGATAAATGGAAAGAATAATTGTATTAAATTCTGAATTATTTATTTAATTTATGATTTTATTATCAAACCTTTCATTTCGAGCGTAAAATATTAATTATCCACATTCACACATTATATTTTAATATGCGTGTGTTACATGTTTACGAATTTATGTAGTTATTTTAAATTTAAACATTACGGTTCTCAATTTCTGATTTAAACACTTACTTATAGTTTTTCAATTATTGCTAACTGATGAAATGTATTTAAACGTTTAAATTATTTTTAGGCCTTATCAGCTGCAACTGGTCCCGCAATTGATGTCGAAGACTTAAAAAAAATCGGTGAACAATTCACACAATCTGCTTTATCTGTTTCCAATCACATTTTGGGACTCTACCCAAACTCTGCTGATGCCCAAAAATCCATCGACAAAGTTAAGTCTTTGATCACCAAAGGAATTACAGACGTAAGAATGAATAATTTAAATCTTATTTCGTTGTTTTATTTAATTTAAATGTATTTATAATTTCGTATTAAATTTACTCTCACAGGTTGAGACCGAAGCTAATAAAATGAAGGACATCGTTCGCAAAAATGCTGACCCAAAATTGGTTGAGAAATACGATGATTTAGAAAAGGAATTCAAAAAACAAATCAATGATGCCAAAGCCATATTTGATGACAAAGTCGGCAAGCCAATCAACGAAAAGTATGATGTAAAGAAACTTTCCGAATCAATTCTCAAATCTACCAAAGAATTAGAAGTAAGTTTACATCTATAAACTTAATATTATGTCCACAAACATAATCTAACAAATAATAATACACAATACATAATTAAATAGTAGTATACATATTATATGGAACATTCTATTGATATTTAAAGTTTTATTTTAATTAATAATTTGTTTCGTTTTTCAAAGATTGATCGATTAATTTATCGTTAACTAACAATATTCATATTAAAAATTGAAACAGTTGTAGACATTTATTAATACAATTGTTTACTTTGATGTAACTTAACTTATTCTTACAAGACATATATTGACTCTGAAGAATTTGACGTTAAAATAACTATTTAAATGAATAATTGTCAAAAATATGTTGAATATTACTATCATTTATCAATAATTATGTTTTATTATAAAATCCTTAATACAATATTTAAAATATGAATCATTAACATTTATTATTGATTTAATGTTTTAGACTACCGTAAACAAAGCCATCGACGGACTCAAGAAGCAATGATCATTTTATAATGTCACATGCAACTAATCCAATTATTTTATTATGCATTTTATATTTTTGTTAATTAAATTATTTTTCTTTATATAATCCATTTATATTCATGATTTTTTTTTAAATAAAAGATGCCTGAGTTAATATTTTTTTTAAATTATTTATTATTAGTTATTATAACTACAACTGGTTGGTCATGTCACAAAAATGTATAATTAATAATTAACAATTCAAATTATAGTTTAAGATTATTACAAACACGTACACGCATGAACATGATGTTTCTACACCCGCACTCATAAATATGAATTTGAATTAGAAATATAAAAAAAAAGTAATGTCTTCTATATATTCATTTTGAATACTTAGAATAAATATTATATTTAACCAGTTATGTAATACAAATACAAATATAATGTTAAACAAGTTTTAATAATGAATTTTCAACAAATTGATTTATTAATTAAATTTTTGAATTATTTGAATATACCCGTAAGGCCACGAACAACCAATAAGACAATATAGGTTTAAAATCCGGGGAATTCGCTTTAATCTATAATTGGTTTGGTGTATACCCAAGTTCAAAAACTTACAGTTTTTGGATGTATCCAGTTTGAATATTATAAGATATAATCATAAATCAATAAATCATTGTAATCTAATAATATGGCTGTTATCGAGGAAAGCGTGTAGACATTATTTCTTACGATATTTTATAATATTCTTATAGTATTATTATTTATTACTAATAAATAATAATAATACGATATTATCTGTACAATTTTTTTGTCGAATTAAATTATTATTTATTTCATCATTATTATAGTATTGGTCATTGCAAATAAATCCATAATCATAATTAAATGCCAGTAATTTAGAATGGCGTGAATAGGTTTATGACATATAAATAGCTCGAAATTAGTTTAAATATTTTAAAAATTTTAATGTAAATAAGTATAATAATAATATAAATATATAATAATGAAATGTTTCAAGTCTCTAAGATTTTTCAAATCGCAACAAAATAACTAAAATCGTTATTTTTGTTTAATCACTTAATTTCCTACAAATTTTAATCCCAAATTCTAAGATAAAATTGATGCAACTTTACGCTAAATATTTTCTATGACACTTCAAACAATAAGCTAAAAAATAAATTGTGACTGGATATTTAATGTATTTTAACTGCTGTTCGAATTAATTTAAGAAAAATTATTTGGTCTGAAGTAACAAAAAAATAATATCAACTTAAATTGATAAAAAGTTTACTTCAGGTAGAAAATTTAAAATCTCTGTTATATTTTAAACAGATCGCGTATATTTTGAAAATATAATATTTATTGAAAAATTTCAAATCTCTGTAGTTAATTTCTTTTTGAATTACAATAAAAATACAAAATTGATTCTTTAGAAACTGGTATTTTGTAAATATATACTTATAGTCCACCGTGATATGTAAAAATAAGGAGAAGGAGCTAAGCCCCCCAAAAATTATTAAAAATATGATGTTATATTATATAGGCTTATTTAAATACTCATAATTATTTTAAAAAAATTTCTCTTACCAGAAATTTTAAGAGCCCCTAATTGTACATTATACATGATCTATTTATTTTATCACGATAAATTTATAACGCGCATTAAAATTTTGTTTGATTTATTTTTAAGTTGTTAAGTTTCATTTTTGTATGTAGATATACTATAAAATAATATATGTACCTAATCTAACAAATAATATTTTGATAATTTACATAATATTTAGAAAGGACATTTATAGGTCAATTGTATATGCAGATGACGGTATATTCCTTTAGCCAAAAATCACTGCATAAACATTTTATGTAGTATTAAAAAAATTTTAGACTAATTTTAACATTATTATCATTATTTATATATTATAATTTATTCTAAAGAGTAGTTAACTTACTAACTTAGTGTATTGAGGATAATAGATCCGTGATAATGGGTTTGGAAGATATAAGGCTTATATTGTAATTTGATAACTTTAGTAATTTATATTAATCGACCATACTATTTATAATTTATAAAAACGGTGTAAATGTATTAAATACTAGATACGATATACATCTATATTATATTTTCATTAAACTATTTTTAAGAGTATAACGGTAAATATTTTAATAATAGAAAAACCACAAAATATTTTAAAAATTTCGAATTTTAAATTTGATACCCACCTGCTCAATTTTATTTAATGTTGTAAATAAAAAGTTAAATTATTACTAAATATATGTATTTTTTTATTAAATGTATTTACAATGTTTTATATATTGTGTTAAGGCGCTTACAAATATTGTATATAAGTTAATTGTAATTAAAAATATTCGATTCTTTAAAGCATCTATCAAAAATATAGACATAAAATCTGTTCGATTTGTAAAGAGAGCTTATGTTTTTCTTGTTTCTTTGTGTGACTATAACTTCATGTTCAAGACATTTAGTGATGATGTGTTATTTGATACTGTGTTCACCTACACATGAGTCATATTTGTGGCGGAAGGGCGAACAATTTATAGTAAATTATTGTTTTAAATTGTTTATTTTTAATTTAGCAGAGTATCGTTTTCTCTTTCAGACAAAAATCTAAAACGTTTGAACGACATTTACACAATATAATGATAACTGTTTATTTTATTTTATTATAAACCTAGCTACTGGGATGATCAGTCAAAAAATACTGGTAAGCTACATTATATAATGAGAAATATGTAAGAACTAAACACAAAAATATATCTCAATCGTAGAATGTTCGGAGAAAATACATTACACATAATAATTGACCAACCATTTTTATAGATTAGATATCAAATGTAAAACGAGAATAATAACACATCATAGAATAATATCAGATTTTAATGATACAATTTTGTTGATGAGTGATTACTAACAGTGGTATATCCAATGAGTCTTTCATATAAAAATAATTCATGTACGTAATTTATACATATAAAAAATATTTACACAATTTATAGTAGAATTTAATATTGATATCTTATCTCGTAGGAAAATGAATCTAGTTAGTAATATGAGTATTTATTTTGATAGATCAAAATTACTTGGTAATTTAAAAAAAAACGTGAAAAACAAAACACAAGTTATAGCTAAAAACGAATTTTTTACATAAAACTAGTTTTACTTCTTCGGCAATATCAATTTTCTTATTTTGTTGTGATTTAAAAGCGAATAACTTAAGATACTTTCGATAAGTCAAAAATCTTGAAAAATTAATAGAAGGTTTCTCACAAATTGTTATTATAGCTATTTAAAAATATTAACGATAATAATATATACTATATAGACATGATTTTTACTTAGATAATTAAAAAAAACAACGATTTTAGTAATATATTTCTGAAATCCAAAAATATATATTTTTTAAGAAATAGGATATGAAATTTTTACATAATATATTATTATAATTTGTATGTGATATTTTAAAAATAATTAGATTAGTTTTTACTATTGCATATTTTTACTTTTAAAAGTTCGAACCTATTCACACAGTTTTAAGTACTTAAAAACTATAAGTTTGTATTGACTCAAAAGTTAATAAAAATAATATACGACATAACTATATACTACTATTATAATATAATAAATGTAATGTTTTCTACAAAAATTAATTTGATCAATTATTATTTTTTTTTTTTTTGGTGTGCAAATAAATTATCATTGAATTCAAATTTAATAAATTTATTACGGTAACTTACTCAATGATAATTTACACTCGATACTTACAAGTTACAATAGCATTACTTACTTTTCTCCTTTATTTGTATTTGTTTTTACCATTAATATTGTTGATGGATTAAACTAACATTTTTCTGTTTTTTATTTACCCCTCCACCGCTAAAATACTAACTAAAACTAAAATAAATGTTTTTTTTTTCAGAAAAGTGAATATTAAATTAAATTGTCCGCTAATTTATATTTTAAATTGTTAATCTTATTAACTTACTGTGCTAATTTGTATAGACTGTTTATGTCAAAAAAAAACTATTAATCAATTTTAAACTTTATATTATGTATGCTATAATATTACGTATTTACGCAGACTAGAAATAATGATGTTTCATTATAAAAATATAGTTCAAACTGTTATCTCTAATTATTTCACTAAACCAATTTCTAAGAATATAGGTTAAGGTATATATGTACATAAAATATTACATAATTGATTTAATAAATAAAGGTAATATACAGCAATGAACAAAAAAAATGTATTCGAATAATAGGTATATAGGACATAGGTAATCAATTTAATTAATATTAAAAAATAATTTTTGATATAGTTCAACGAATATCCAAAACTTATAAAAATAAAAATAATTAAATGTACAAATAGCTTGTAATTTTCAACTTGTTTGATTTAGTTGTCTTTAAACCACTACGATAATACGACAAACATTATTATTTTTGAATTGATCTAGGTACTACATCTTGAAGATTTGTATTTTTGATTAAAACCGAAGAATTTAAGACAAATCAATACGCATTGGGTTATGTTACCTTGTATTTTATAATTTTGTTGTGTTTATTGACTCAAAACCAACAACGAAATGTATTCATTTTACTAATTATTATATTGAACATTTATACCTATTTTACATCATAATTATTTAACTAAATAAAGTTTTTTAAATTATAAAATATCTTGAATATCTGCACATAATTTTATAACTAATATCGCTCTAAAAGGATTAAGATTCAAATAATTCGAAGAAAGTTAGTATAACCACACAAAGCCACTGAAAAGTAAATCCATACAATTACGTCTCTAAAAATTAGTAAGATATACAATCATAATTATATACATATTATACTTACATCATAATTTATTTTCGTACATATCAATATTTTATTTAATAGTTAGCATTAATTTAGGTCATTAGTCTATGTGTATTCACTCACTTTAAACACATACTCATAATATTAAATTAAATTATACTTTTCGCATAAAAAAAACAAGTAATTTTTAAACACTTAAGTACTACTAGAAATTAGAAAAACGTTAATATTATGTTATATTATGTTTAAGCATAGTATTGTTTTATAATTTGCATTATAATAAATGAAAACAACAGGGAATGATAAAATATTACCTACTAACGAGTAACGAGTAAAGCCCGGATTTTAAATTATTAAACGCACTTTGTTGAATGCTCTAAAATCTAAAGTCTATAGATTCTAGAACAAGTTTTTTTTATATATCGGTTAAATTTTATATTAGTTTACTATTGATGGAGTTAAGATTCAAATGTTATAAAATTTAAATTTTATAAATCGAACCATAAAATCGTCTAGGTACCTGAAACTCAGTATACAATTCACATATGTGCCCAGAACAAGTCATTCCAGATACAAAATTTCCCTTATATGCAACCGAAACTTTTATATTGCATTTTTCTTCTATTTTAGAGCATTATAAGGTAGTTTTATAATTTTTAGTGCATATCATACAAAATGTTTATTGCAAAATTAGGTAGATTAAAATATTCTTTTTTTTCAAATATGGTTTATTTTGAAAAAATTATAATCTATACATATAGTATGTAGTAATATGTAATAATATGAGAAACGACAAACAACAAAAAAAAAAAACTAGGCTGAATAATGAAATGGTACCTATGAAATATCTCACATTAAACATATCTATAGTGAATTTAAATTTATAGTTTGAAATATTATGTTAAAAAATTCTGTTAGGTTTTATGAATAGTCTGAAGAATCTTAGTCCATGGATTTATGCAATGTCCACAGCTGTAAAATCATTTTTACTTATATATTTGGTACTTCGGAGGAGTAGGAGGTCAAATTTTGTATTCTTTTACATTTAATCGTTATGATATATCAATTATAGTTTGTAATACACAATTTCCATACAAATTGTTGAATGTATAATAAAAATTATATATAGTATTAGAAGTTTGAAATATTTCACAAAAACGTGAATCATTGAATTTCTTTAATACAAAAAATTGATGATAATTATTTATTAATTAATAAGAATATACTCCATAAGTTGTAGCTTTAATCGTTGATAATAATATTCAACAATCATCGTGGTCGGTAGTACTCAAAAATGTCTATATTAGGGTCTTTTTTTCGTTTATTTATAGTGAAACTTATTTTTTTTGTTAGAAATGGCTTATCGTCGTGGACAATGCAAATAATGCAATGACACCATGATGGTACTATGATAGTGACTAAATATAAGTTATAAGTATATGTATAAATATATAATAATAATTTTATTAAAATACTGAAATATTTCAAAATTTTATATTTCATGATATAATGATTACTGTTATTAATCATTAAGTAATTCTAGATTTTTTGAACATTTTAATGATGTGTTTAAATAAATTGATTATAATTTGATTTTTTTTTCAACTTATGTTAGGTATTTATTAGGTTAATATCTCTTAGGTAAAATAGAGCAATAGCATGGACCCGAAAATTACACAAATCAAACAATTATAGTTAATAATTTATAGTTTTATATATATTTTAAATTTAAACGATACCCTAAAAAATGTTTGTCTGTTACTTCACTTAACTACACCTAACCTTAAATACTTACAGCAAATTAATTTGGTATCTGTTCGAAATATAGATTATTACACTTTAATAAACTTTGTTTAATTAAACATATGAAATTTAAATTACATGTAAATTTGTAATATTATGTAATTTAACAATATGCAATTGAAAACTGAAAATTCTTTTTAAATAAATGAAACAATTAAAATTGTAAATAAATTCATATTATGATAACAAAAAAAAAATATGTTTAAAAACGCTATTACTTTTTGAGGTATTGAGTGTTTACTGTTAAAAGAATCACCCAGTATACACTATACCTATATGTAAAGGAGATAAGTAAATAGCTTATCGACTATCGATGTTTTCGGTTCATAGTTTAAGCATAAAAACTGACAAAACATTGTTACAGAGTTTATTACTAGCGTTTAAGAGCCAAGTATCGTTTGCCATTTGAAACAAAATCAATAAAAATGGTGCACATTAAAAATCACGGTTTTAAATTCGTGTTTTTCCTATTTTGCTTGTCACAGGTATGTTAAAAAGTGTATTAAGTATATTATTGTTAAATATAATTGTTTTAATTTAATATTTACATACTATTAATTTATTTACTTTATATATACCTATAGGTGCAAGCAGGCACAAGACTTCTTCCTGAAAAATCAGACAATCCATTTGATGAATTATTCAAAGAGATCTCCAAGTCGGCTTACAAGATCACCGAGAAGATCCGATCTAGATTAAACGAAGCTGATGTCCATGTCGATCAATACATTGATAATTTAAAAGAAAACGTTGAAAACACTAATGTTCATTTTCAAGAAATTCTTCAAAAGGTTAGTTTATATTTTTTATTTATTCGTTTGAAATTAAATTATTTACGAAACATTTAAAAAAACTTTTAAAATGATTGTGACGCGTAAAATTGAAATTAATCGAAGTTCGAATTAGCTTTGGAAAAATATTGGATAAATATATTTTTTTTTAATTTTAGGTTGAAGAAAATGTAGATAAATTCCATAAGCAGATTTGTGATGCCGTTCAACGTCAAATCGAGCATTTGAGCGAAGAATTAAAAGCAAAGGATCCGGAAATCGGCGAGAAGGTTAAGAAATTAAAAGCAGAATTAGCTGAATTAAAAGAAGACCTTTTGAAATTATACGAAGAAATCAAGAAACCGTTTTTGGAACGTTTCCATGAGTTGAAGGATGAAATCAGAACCAAAACCAAACCAATTGTCAAACGTTGGACACCAATTGTCAAAGACATAGAAGTAAGTTTCAATGATTTATTATTAAAAAACAAGTAACATTTTTTTTATTATTGTATATTTTTAGGAGATTATTTTGGCTCTGATCCCTGAAAAGAATAAGAAGGAAATCAAGAAAAACTAATAAATAAGACTTATTAACTTATACACTTCAACATTTTATTCGTTACACATTTTCTGTCAATAATGTTTTGAAATCTTAAATTGTTGTAAAAAGTAAAACTTGTTATATAAATTTTACTTTTACTTAATTTATTTTTTACTATTAAAATATATTATCATTTAGAAAACCTATAAACTACTTTCTTTAGTGCCGATTCAGAGGTTATCATTATATTTTATATACCTATAAAAGGTATAGTATGATTACGAATCATTCGACTTTTACATCTCATTATGGATCGACTAAAGTCTAAGTATTTTTAAGTAACTACCTATAATTGGCATAATATTCAAATAATATTCTAGTTTATCGAGTAAATATATTTGACTAATATGACCACTGTTTGCATATTGAATATATAATAATATGATTAATAAGAATTCGATAAATTTAATATTATTTGTTACATCCTGATGTGATTATACCTACTTATTATTAATTATATGTTTACCTATACTATAACCATATACGTTTATAATCGCGTGAGTTATTGAATAACAAAACGTGAACTTTAGATAATTAAATAAGAAATAAATCATTATGAAAATTAAAAACTTAAACATTATCCGTGATAAATTTAATGACAAATGAAGGTGATGTACAGTCATTGTTTAATTTAATCGACTTATGTATTATACTTTTATAAGCAAACGTTAACGGTTTGAAATCACAAGAAACAGAAATAGTTGTTAAAAAATATCAATGAACATCGAAATAATAAAACGGGTTTTTATAACAAAGACAATTTTTGAAAGTTTTGAAATGATTTATCGACCTAAAAATTAATTTACACGGTGATTCAAATTATTAATTATTATAAAGATGTTTATAATTTAGAAAAAACAGAGTAATAGAATATTCATAAATATTTTTTAGTGTGGCTGCTTTAATGAAGTGTAGTTTGTGTTCTAACAAACTGTAAAAATGTCATGATTGTTAAATTATCATATTATTTTTAGTATATTATTATACGCCGCTAAATTGAAATTTACAAAAATATTTTAAAATAATATTGATTTATGTTACTTTTGAAATCAAACAAAAACAAATTTAATCATCGATGTATACCTATTAGTGTCACAAGATATATGAACATTTAAAAAAAAATGTACAACAAATTTATTTTAATATTAGCTGTAAAAATATTAAGAAGAAAAGACAATTGCTATATTTTTTCGATTTATCATTATAGTGTGGTAATAACTAGGAAGTCAAATAAAGTATGAACTATGAAACTGTGTGTTTATGTACATAACTATAATAGAAAAAATTATTGTATCTAATCAGACAATGGCCTTTATATATATGTATGTTAAAATGTTTTTAATGATTAACATTTATAATAATATATTATATACCTAGTATATTTTAGGTTTCAATCACAAATTTTTGTTAAACCACTTAGATATTTTTATCACTATAATTAATAGTATCTTAGTTCAATCTAAATAAATGAGTAGTACTTAAAAAAAACTGTTACTTAAAAATAATGTAAAAATAAAATATTTACGATGACATAATATGTATGTATATGATATCAAAACACTATATAACTATCTATCATAAAAAAAGAAGTTTAAAAAATTTAAAAAACTTACATTATTTGTTCACTTTTAATTAATTTTGTCTTAAGTGGTGTCCAATCGATGGACAATAAATTCATATTAATATGGATGTTATCTTATAAAATACAGCATACTCTACTACTATAATATTATTATCTACTGGTATTAAGGTATTGAAGTTGACAACTTCTCAATCTTTAAAAAAAAAAAAAAATACCTGTCCAAGAGAACAGAAATAAAGGTTATTATTTTCCATGAATTTTTATTGAATATTTAACTATATAATTACGAATTCTATTTTTCTTTTTATTCATTTAAAAAAAGAATATAATCATTTACCTGCTTGTTTATGTAAAATGAAAAAGCGAGACTGACGTTTATCAGTCTATGGTCATATACTACATACAATAATGTCAAAGTTGACGGTCAACATATACAACTGGCTATATACAATAATATGTATATATATATATATATATATATATATATATATTATATACAAGTCATTGAGATAATACGATGTATTTACAGATAACCAACTTCGCAAAAATTATAAAATATATATTTATAAAATTTATAATAATCTCTCGGTGGAACTAACCAGCTTTTTAAGTCTATCGTAGTGAATTACCGATCGGTTGGCAACCCTAATTGGTATATAATATTAATAAATAATTTAACAAATGTTCTTTATAAGATTCTTAGTTCTTAGATTAGATACTTTAATCACATATCTATGTATTTGAAAAAAGTATAAATTCTAATGATGTTTAATATATCATAAAATAAATACCTTATAGTCATTGTAAAATAAAAAAAAAAAAATTAGGGAACTCGCTCTGTATAGAAGATGTTGAAAGTATCCTGTCAATGTATATGTCATTGTATTATGACTTTATGAGTATATTAAATTTAAATTCAATAGTACATCATTGTACACGCTATAAAACTTTCTGAGCGAAGACTATGAATAATAGTACTCTATTTTTAAGAATATTTTAGAATATATTTATTTATTCTTTAGTAATTAGTATTATAATTAGTTGTATGCTAGGTTAAACTAATCTTTGCAAAAATATCAAAAGTATAAGTAATGTTTCAAGATTCCGTGATTACTTTTTGATTTACAATAAAACGCTTAAAATTGTTTGAGTAAAAATCGTATACTACTCATACGTTTAGAATTCTAATCTTGTTAAAATTTGAATTAGTGTAATGTATAGTCGTCACCCTCCCCATTCCAACTTAAACATATTTAATGTTTTAATTCAATAGTGAAATAAACTACATATAACAATCGTTGTATTATTGTAAAGAGTAGTATTTATTTCTATCAAAATTTTAACTAAACATTATTGCATCCGGACATTAACATATAATTATTAATTACATTATATACAATAGGTAGTTATTAAAATACTAAAAAGAATATTAAGTATAGATATATAAAATGTACAGATAAATAAAATTAATGTATTATATATTATTTTATCTGATAAAATTGAATAATTTAATTTTGATTGTGTTATAATAATAATTTATCAGTACGATACCATAATACTTATTGAAAATAGTTTTTGACACAGGTCAATAGACACTACAGTCCAAATTTCACGGATAACTAATCACTCAAAACATTAAATAATCAAATGCATAAAAAAACTAATACGTTAAATTTCCTTTTGTACATATGATTATAAGCATAGTTTTATCTTTACGAATAATTTAAATGTATACGCCTAAAAGTCATAAAAGAAGGAGAATTTAGTGGAAATTTGATCAACGATCTATTCGTGTATGACTTTACATTTGCTTCTGAACATTAAGAGATACAAGTTTCTTATTTTTTATTAAAAAATAACACAATGTTGGCAAAAATAATTTTCGTCTGTTTCCTAATGACTGGTGTCATGTCATTCCCTAAGGTAAATATAATGGGAATAATAGTATTATACTTACTTTTTTAAACTTATCTTAGTTTAGGTAAAGCATTTTTTAAACTTATCTTAGTTTAGGTAAAGCATTTTTTTAAATAAATATGTAGTATATATTATAAAATATACCTATTGATATTTTAGGATGACCATGATACCGAACTTCTCAACACAATCCTGGGATCTGGAACAAATATGTTAAAAGAATTTTCAAGACTAACCACAGATGACGATAGATTCTCCTTGGACTTGAACGCTTTGTATAAAAAATACGAAATCGCATCAAAAGCTGACCAAGCTAGAAGCTTTTTGCAAACACAGGTACAACATTTTTTATAGTTTAGTAAATAAAATGATTTAAAGAAGTTTATGTATCAAACTATATAAAGGAATAGACAAAAAGACTGGACTAGTACATACACATTATGTCTTATATTTATACCACATAAAATGTTTTCGTATATATTTTATTTATATAAATAGCTCCTAAATATAATACTGCACATCTGCTTGGTGGATCATTAGTCATTAAGTGTAAATACTCTACTAGGTGTCGATAGATAGTATATATAACATATATACATGTATTTATAAAGCATTATAATTTAATAATCTTTTGTTCGTCGTATTAAAATATAAATATTAATAGTGTTTAATATTGTTTAAGTTTAAGCTGTTAAAGTTTTTCCTCTCTGATGATTTCACTTATAATTCTGATCTTTTTTCTATTAAATACATATTTAACAGAAAATAAAATAATTAATAAATATATTTTCTGTAAAATGTAATGTTTAAAATAAATAGGTTCCTATCTAAAATAATTTTATAATAGTTTTGACTGATATATAATTCCGCATTGAGTACAATTATTTTTTTTATGTAAATTTAATAGTATGTATTAGGCTGTTAGTATACGTTAATTATATATAATGTTTAGTTATTAAATTTAATGTTTCAAAGTTTTTTAGTCCATTATATTTTTGACCTTTCAATGACATAACAGTACGGACTTTTAACTTAATAACTATGTAGAAAATGTTATATTTGATGTAAAACCGAGATTAGGCTTAGTATATTCTAATGTTTATTGAATACTCATAAATTTAAAAATATTTTCACAGAATATTAAATATCTCTTGAAATACTAAATTATTAAATTACAATATATTTGTTAAAAATTAGAATTATAAATAATATATTAATAATATTCACTGGTAGATACATCCAACAATAATAAAAATAAATAATAATGACTAACAAAATTGTATTCTTTAAGCTATGATTAAAATTTGTGAGTTATTCGCTTTTAATTAACTATTCAGTGAAATCATTTTCAGATTATGAATTTCCTGTCCGTGTAAGCTATAGTTATAACTTATTAATTATTGTAAGTCTGTAACTTAATCATTGATGAGGTTAAAATGTGTTTCAATTCAGCCGTTCTTATCTAGATTCATTATTTATTGAACTTTGCACATATTATTAAATATTATTAATTATATTCTGCGATTTCTGTCCAAATGCAATAAGAAAAAAAAACACTGATTAAAATCAACATTAAATAAAATAAATGATTAATATTTTTTTTAGTTAGGTATTTAAAATAAACCCAAACTTATAATATACACTAGACCTAATATTTAATCTTTTTACTTAGTAGGAATGTATAGAAAACCAAAATAAATACAATACAAAGTTTTAAAAAATATCACAGTTCAAACTTGTGTAACATAATAAATCGACCTTTTTATATTTGATATTTCCAATTATTATAGATATAGTTTTGATAATTAATCTACATAAAAAAAAAATGTAAAGAAAAATCTATAACATAGTTTTTTAACCAACATAAAAATTATAATACCTTTTCGTATTTTGTAAAAATTATAACTATAATCTAATTATTATTGCTACTCGCTTAATTTAGTTTATTTTTAATACAGTTTATACATGAAAGATGTAAGAATGAAAGAATAAACTAAATTATAACTATTTTAAGATGCATGTATATTTTTTTTAGATAAATAATAATGTACATTGTACATATGTAATGTATTCAATATAATCTATATGAATATTGAATATATTATTCAAAATAAGTGAAACACCCTAAATTATTTGTATGTAAGTTATAGAAAAAAAACAACTGATATGGTTTATTGAGGTTAAATAATTAAGAAATATACGGTTAACTGTAAAATATAAATACATACTTAATTGACTGGAATGATTAAATTGATGTAAATATTAAAATAATAAATTTACTAAATTTAGTATTTGCATTAAAATAAAAATTTATCATAATTTATAGGACATGATATTGCATTAATTGTTAGACATAGTTTCTAATTCCCTAATACATAATGACAATATCAATATCATTTTATTATATTTAATTAACGAGTTGTAATGTTATGTTTAAATTTATTATTTTTGTATTACCTATGTCAATATTCTAATATCACATATTACACATATTGAATTTTAGATATACTAATTACAAATAGTATGCATATGTTTATTATAATTTTAAAAATATAAATGTTTATTGATTTTATTTTTTTTAATATTTTATAGTTTAAAAGAGGAGCTGAACTCACTAATGAATACATAAAGAAGGTCGATATTGAAAGTGAAGATCAGTTAAAGAAAAGTATTGATATAATTAAAAAGGAAGACTCCGTATTAGGAGATAAATTAACTAAATTCTACGAAAAGTCCTGTGACTTGGATAGAGTATCTGAAGATATTATTAAGTACGTATTGGACGCAGATAAAATTAATGGTGCATATGAGAAGGCCAGGGCTGCACTTCGTCCAATAGAACACAAATTGGCTGAATCAGTCAAGAAATTCGAGGTAAACTATTTTACTGTTTTTATTGTATTTGTATACTTAAATATTTTAATAAATTTAACCAACTTAACCAATATTTTAATAAAATATATAATATAATTTCAGACTATCATTCTTGAACATCTGCCAAAGAAGGGAAAGAACTAAGAATATTTCAATAAAAACAACAATTAAACAATATAATACCTAGTTAATATTTTCAATACCGTAGATACTTGGTACAATTACATTTAAGTTTAAAATATTTATATTACTTATAACACAAAAAACAAAAACAAAAACAAAAACAATACATAATAAATTATATGTTATATTATAGCATCAAAAGTAATTAATTAAATGTCATATATTTCTTAATTGATTATCTAATAAAAAATAATAATTCACCTCCAAATTCACAATATCATATTTATTTATTTAAAACATACAATATTTTTAATTATTGATATTTTATTTGTATACAAATATATTAAAATATTTTTAAATTATATAAATACTTTAATTGTTTATATAACATAAGGATGTTGAGACTTATAAGTTATAAATTATGATCATTGAAAAAAATTACTTCAAAATCATAATTAAACATAATAAGAACAATATGTAAGTATGTAACTAAATAATTATTAATCTGTAGATTATTAGTTATTACAGATCTTGGATAAATTTATAGAATCAAATTAGTGAATACTAACCGTAACCGAGTACTTATTTATTTAGTTAAGTGTTTAGTTTTATTCTTACTTATCTTTAAAATTATAAGATAATTTAGTATACACTAAACACAAACATAGAAATCAGCAGATCATAATTCATATAGCAATGTAAATTAAAATAGTAATGTGATTATACCAGTTAATATTGTAGGAATCTACGAGTATGTAAACTAACTAAAGGGTGAATACTTTTGCATTTACATGAGTATAATAATATAATTGTTAAAATTATATATTAACGTATACATTTTTTTATAACCTATACGAACAGTAAAAAAGTGAAACTATTATATTGCATATGTATATTTTCATATTTTGAACAACCTACTTAACTTTCAAAACAGGTAAATCATTTGGGAGGAAGGTTCCGGGTTTATATGTATACATACATATTAACATCACCCTTTGGAACAGCTGAAAAAATTAAATTTTAACCCGGAGAACAATTTTTTAGCAAACAGAATAATAATATATAGCTGTTACTTTGAATGTGGTGAAAAGTAAAAATTCCCAATAATCTTAAAAATTAGTTCAAATATTTTGAGCTCATTATTTGAAAAATCACGAACATTTTAAATTTTAAAATTATTTTTTAGGTAACAATTTATAAAATCTTAAATTTTACTAATTTTAGAATATAGAAGTTTTCTTAAAAAAATAACAATAAATGATGGATAAACAGAAATTTTTTATAGACATTTCGATAAAATTGGATATTCAAACAATAAATAACAATATTAGTTATATTGTAATAACTAATAATTAAAAATATATTATTCATAGGGACTTGAAGGTGTTCACCATATTCATAATATTAATATGGTGATATTTAAAATTAATAATTAACTATTGCGTTTATTGTAATTAACTATACACAATGCAATAATTAGGATATACCTAGATGTTAATAATTTTATCAAAATTAATTTTGATAATAACACTTGTTTCATTTATCAATATAAAATGAGTGCATAAATATAATTTTCTTAACATTTATACAAAACTTTATGATACTACAATATCATTTTAAACAATATCTTTCTTACGAATTGTTGAAAATTGATACTAATTACCCTTTAAAGGTGTGAAATTAAAATGGCAGAAAAAAAAGAATTTAAAGTATAATATTAGTTTTTTTTTCCAATAATTATATTGTTCTATTTTTAATATTAGTCATAAACCATAGTTTTTTGATAGATATAACCTACATTTTTATATCAATTTGTGTATTCCCTATTTAATTTGTTATATTGTTAGTGTACGATATTTTAGTAAAATAAAAAACGTGATCGATTTATGAAGTAATATTACAAGTTAAGATAAAATGAATGGTGGTGGTGTGGAAAACAATGCCCCCCACGGGTCTGCTTGCTTTTAATATATTCAAAAGTTGAAACTGCACCTACAGATGTTTCACATAAAAAAAAAAAAATAATAATAAACAACATATTATTATTATTATTGTTATTATAATTATTATATTATCATATTAATATACATAGAGTCAAATATAAAATTAATATTTTGAAGATTATTTTAATTTTAGATGTATTATGAAACATTAATTTTTATAATATAAACATTATATTATACTATATTATGATCATACCTAATAGAAACATTAATCAATGCATAAAATAATAACTCAAAGTATCTTACCATGTTATGTATCATTGTGTATAATATCATTTATATCCGGCTCATGACAGTAGATAAAGAATACATTATATTTTGTCACGACTCGATCAACAAAATCGGACGATAACGACAGCGCTATCTCCCGTCATTTTTGATTTTTTAAACTCATCTACAACTGCCGCTTACTTTAGTCACTAGGCCGCACAACAGTAGGCACATTTTGCTTTCCGATATGCCGCGTTACAACTTAATCTTTGGCGTTAATTATAGCACAGAACGACAGAACATTATAGAATAGCCTAAGTGTCTATTATATTCTATGATCAATGTCTTTGAGTAATGAGTATACTAGATAGTAGATTCTAACCTAATCAAATCTAACTTAACCCAATCCAACGGTAAATGATTGTACCACGACTATGTTGTCTACTGTTTACATTGTATCCATAGCCATGAAATATAAATTATACATATGTTATGAAGTCATAGATAGGTTTTTTGATGTTGTGCTATTTTCGCCACAGGCAAATCAATCATTCATCTCAGTCGAATTAGTTCACAATGCGATGTTTACCGACGCCGATTTGACTGTAAGCTGCAAGATAGGTAGATACACTAAAATCCGGATAATAATGTGACCATTGTAACCTGATTTTATGTTTGTTCATTTTTTCAGTCAAAGTTTGATGATACAGCTAATAAGTATTTTATATATACCCAAGTTGAATGTATATTTGATGAATTTTGTAAAAATTATAACTTCAAACATTTATAAAAAATAAAAATAAAAATGTAACAATTCATTTCCAGTATTTTTTAATTACTGTAAGAATACTTAATAAGGAATTAAGGAATCTAAATTCTTATATGTATTATATTTTCAAACTTGTAGTAGAATATGAAAAAAAAATGTAATCAACCTAAATAGAATAAAAAGTTCTTTATTCAGTAGCATAGATAACAGAGACAGCAAAAATCTGAAAATTATAACTTAGCGGTGTTAAAGTTAGTTCACATTAATGCTGTGATTTTAGTTTTAGGGTATCTGTCATGACCAAATGCATAAGTCATACGATATAAAATATAAATGAAAGTATAACTGTATAAGTAAGGTGAAATTATTAATATGTATACGTGATATTGTGCTAATAATTACTAAATATGATTATAGAAAGCAAAATAGGAGTTCAATTCAAAATGCCTACAATTGCACTTTTGTACTTTTTCCGTACCATTTCCAGCATGTGATTTTTTAAATATTTACACTTAGGTCTCTTTAGAAATTTATCATAATGGCCATAAGGCACTTGATAATAATATTATGTTTTAACTTGTATAGGAATAAATATGGTATTGTTATTTCTAAATAATGATATAATATACTATTTATTTTTTATTCGTGATCAAATGCCCTTTTTACAAAACTATAATTACTATTGCAACATTTCTGATAAGTACCTATATGGGCTATATAGCTATAATATTTATATTATTTTAATTTTTTTTCACAGTTAATACTAATATATAAATTTTATTAATTTTATAAAGCCATAAATCTAAATATGTTGTGGGGGAAAGTACAAAAAATCTAATATAGAAAAAACCATATTGGTCAAAACAAAAACTTTTGAGAAAAAAAATTGTATTATTTCAACTGTTTGTGTTATAATTAGGATTTACGAATAAGTCTAAACTCTAAACTTCTTGTTTTTTACGCGGTAAGCTGGTAACGAAAATCAATTCAAGATAATAACTCAAAACACTAAGACTAAGACAGCAATGAGTTTGTTCAAAATATTGTAAACTAACATGATACCTATCTGCTAATTTACGTCTTATACTTAATGAGTCTATATGCACAAGAAGTTTTCAACAACATTAAGATATCTCTAGACTATTATATTGTCAACTATATTAGATTTATAAGCAATTCTTTTAAAAAAATTATAATGGACATTATCAAAATATTCAAAATCTTTTGTATATATTTTGAGTATTGAGTAATTAAAACTTATTTACAAGACCAGACGAGTGAACCGAATTCTAGGTTAGATCTTACTAATGACATATAAACGAATAAACCGTAAAACTGTAAATTATAATAAGACTCATCGTGAATGATCAGTGTAGTCTGAAATAGTTTGTAGAACGGAAAAAATCAAATAAATTATTTTGTTAATAATAAAATATTAATAATGAGGTTTATTATAAAAGAATATTATGTTTAAACCGTTTATAATGTCTATATGCAATGGCTTAGTTCTTTAGCTAATGTATAAAATGAAGTGCCAATCTTACCTAATTCGTTACCATCATGCATGGAAAAAACTTATGTATTTTTTTCGATTTGCGTAATATAACCAGGTTGATAAATACTCTGCGTTATCGTGGCGTATTCAACAAATGAACGTACCAAATAAAGTTTTTATACGATCGGTGTCGTTATAAATTCACGAATTTCGTTTTAAGAAACCAAAAATTTATTACATTGCTCTAAAGCAAATGATCGTAATATGTGCATTAAACGATAAGTCATCACTAGATATTCATACCAAGGTCCTTAATATAGCCGGCTGTTCCCAATAAAATAATTTAAAATCATTGGATTTTTACGTTTATAGTAAAAAGGTAATTTGTGAAAAACAACAAGCAAAGTGACAAGTGTCACATGTAAGTGTAACATAGTGTATATGTTAGCGGTAATGTATGTTA
Organism: Rhopalosiphum maidis; assembly: GCF_003676215.2. Classification (NCBI taxonomy): domain Eukaryota; kingdom Metazoa; phylum Arthropoda; class Insecta; order Hemiptera; family Aphididae; genus Rhopalosiphum; species Rhopalosiphum maidis. Next base: position 59,614,083 of record NC_040877.1, read on the forward strand.
TACATTATTTTATTAAATAACTAGTTATTATATAAAATTCTTAAATATATATAATATATAAAATACTGATTGGGTTTTCGCTAATGTATGAAATTTATATAATTAGGTAGATGACCGGGACTGGAATAGATAACATACAAGATTTGTTACCGTTGTCGTTTTATTAATAAAAATAATAACTTAACTTATTGTACCAGGTGTAGATATTTGTCTTCAAAAGACATCCGAATCAAAAATAATTTACTTTGTAGTTCTAAATTCCATCCAAAACACTCCTGCACTAATAAATAAATTGTAAATTGTAAAAATTAATAATTTAATAATTATAGCTATAATAATAGATTTTTTATTTTAATTTGAAATTTGTTTAAAATTTTAATTATTATTCAAATAAATTGACGTGAAACAAATTAATATTAATATTTTATATATTAATAATGTAAGGCGTGTTTGACTAACATTTGATTTTTTTTTTAATTAATAATTTGATTAAAATGTTAATTCAATAATAGTTATAAATACATTAATTAAACCCTTATTGTTAGTTTATAAAATATCTAGTAAGTATGTAGAATAACTAGTTGAAGTATGTATATACGAATTCATTCAATACATTTAAATTAACTAAAAGTACCCCGTAATTCTATAGAATAACTAGTTATTTTATAGAATTACGGAATTTCATACATAAACGCTAACATATATACTAATTAGAATATTAGATTATATTTAAACATTTATGCAAGACTGTTTTTTTTTTTATATATATAAATAATTTATTTTCTTTTATTTAAATTTTCTCCACACAAGTACACCAAACGTTTGTTGGGAAGATGAGGGGAAGCTGTGGCGAAATAAATCAAACTAGACAAAACCGGTTTTATTTTTTTATTTCATTGGTACGTTTAATTCGGCGGGAACGGTTGTTGTGAAAATGGGATATTTCGCGGTAACCGTTGCGGTCACCCTGGTTTGCGCATGCGCACATCCCGTCGCGGTTAGTCTGGCTCTCTGCAATCGGCGTGTAAACACAAAACACCCGATAATTTCACATACTTTTTTTTTGCACTTACCCGACTGGTATCCGTTTTTGGGTTTCAGCCGCTGTTATTTGTAAGTTGTTTTCATTACGGTTCCGTCCGCGTTCAATTGTCATAATTCTTCGTTTATCCGAAAGGCCATTTGTTGTACTACTCTTAAATTCAGTTGTAGTAACGATGGTGTGCAACATCACTGTCAACTGAGCCGTTCGACCGCGTCAGTCGGCCCCAACAGCGGACAGGAATCGCCGCGTCCCGCAGGAGCCGTTGGGTTTGGTACCTAATGCGGATGAGTAGGTATTCGTGGATTAGGATCTTATCAGCGATCCGTGTCCGACTGGGCTCCGACTGAGTGCGCTCATAATTACGGTCTCAGCTGTAGGTGTGTATTAAGCAAGTCTGAACTACTGACAGCAATCATACCCGTACTTCTATCCCAAATGTCCAAGATGTATGATTCCAATAGCGACTTAGATCGACAGATAGAACAACTCAAACGATGTGAAATCATCCAGGAGCATGAAGTGAAAGCATTATGCGCTAAAGCACGTGAAATACTTATCGAAGAGAGTAATGTACAGCGTGTCGACTCTCCCGTCACTGTAAGTATAGTGTTACAGTAAATTACTTGGATAAATAATTGTACACATTTATTCATTTATTGCTTGGTTACATAAATGTTCTATCCAAACTTCACAGCAAAGGGTCTTAGAATATACATGTCATCTCAAAATGATAGGAACTGCTATTTGTCTACCTTATAGATTGAAAAATCTTTTATGAGCCTTGGAATTTGTAATAAATTATTTGTCATTATTTAATTTTATTCTATTTGTACAACACTGCTTTTTGTGTATTCTAAGATCTTAGATCAATGGTTAAACTTAATAATAGTAAATCTTAGCATAATTCATATTTGCAATTTCATTATTGATTAAAAAAAAAAAAAATGTTGCAGGTATGTGGTGATATTCATGGACAATTCTATGACTTAAAAGAATTGTTCAAAGTCGGCGGCGATGTTCCTGAAAGAAATTATTTATTTATGGGTGATTTTGTCGACCGAGGATTCTTTAGTGTTGAGACATTTTTACTTCTACTTGCTTTAAAAGTATACACAAAATATATTAACATGTGTTTATTAATAATTTTTTATGATATATATTATTATTTATGTTATGATTGAACATTCAGTTGGCATTATATTATATTTAAGATTTTCTAAATTATATGAAAATAAATATTGGAAGAAAAAATTATTTTTAATACACTTATTAATACTAAACAATTTATACATATAAATTTAATTTATATTTTTTGAGATATACTTTATTTACAACTTCATCTTAGTGACTTAATGTCTTGTTAGTAATTTATTATAATAGAAAAATAGGAGATAAATAATTAGGTACAGGTATGAATATTTTGAATAATTTGTATAATTTTTTGAAAGGTAGTGATTCTAAACCATATGAAACTTTAATTCATGTGTTATCATTTGTGTTTTTTTAAATAGATTTATTGTATGATTTAATTTATTATAAATATCTATACTTGAGTGATTTACTAGTTCATAATACTTTTTTGACAAATTAATATTTCAGCATAAAATATTTTAATTTCACAAGTCAATTTATAACTTGCTAAAAGTAATTTGTTGAATGTTAAAGAGACACAATATTCCCATAAATTGTTTTAGTCTTATGAATGTTCATTATTGCTTAGAGACATACTTTTAGTGTTAGCTTTAATATTATATAACACCTATTAGATACCTATCAGTACAATCAGATGTGTTCCCAAATTAAGTTGTGTGAACTTCAAATCAGAAGTCTTAATATATATATTTTTAATATGGCTCAAAAATAAATCACAAATTAAATAAATTTGATGATCCCTATCCTAAATTTCATTCATACATAATGAAACATCATTTAGTCTTAAATTAAAATTAACAACATAAAGTCAATTTTTCTGAACAATGTATAATGCTTTGTATGTTTATAAGACTAAGACATTCACTGCGTAACATAATTTAAAAAAATTATGATCTCTACAATTGTGTATGTTAATTTTATTAACACCTATAACATTTATTGGGTGTAAAAATATATCTAATTCAACTAAGAATATAACATTTAAATGATATTAAAGGTATCAATGTTTATCAATTCAAAAAAATTAAATTCTCTCATATAACTTTATTAATTACGTTAAGCATATTTAATTTTAATATTTGAATTTTCTTACAGGTTAGATATCCTGATCGAATAACCTTAATACGTGGTAACCATGAATCCCGACAAATTACTCAAGTTTATGGTTTTTATGATGAATGTCTACGAAAATACAATAGTGTTGCTGTATGGCGTTATTGTACAGAAATTTTTGATTACCTGAGCTTATCTGCTATTATTGACGGAAAAGTATGTTAATTTATTTATTTATTGAAACAAATTTAATGGTAATTTTTTTTTATAATACTTAGATATTCTGTGTGCACGGTGGATTATCACCTTCAATTCAAACATTGGATCAAATTAGAACTATTGATAGAAAACAAGAAGTTCCTCATGATGGACCTATGTGTGATTTATTATGGTCCGATCCTGAAAGTAAATTTTTTTTAATAACCATAACTCACTTGAAAAAATTGGTTTTTAAACATTTTAAATTATTTTAGATACTCAGGGATGGGGTGTTAGTCCTCGAGGTGCTGGATACCTTTTTGGTTCTGATGTTGTCTCCCAGTTTAATACTACAAATGATATAGATATTATTTGTCGAGCTCATCAGCTAGTCATGGAAGGATATAAATGGCATTTTGATGAAACTGTGCTTACTGTTTGGTCAGCACCCAATTATTGTTATCGGTAAATACTACTCTAAAAATACATATTACACTATTTATTTATCAATGTTGTTACTTAATTATTAATGTTATTAGATGTGGTAATGTTGCGGCAATATTGGAACTAAGTGAAACCCTCCAAAGAGATTTTACAATATTTGAGGCAGCTCCACAAGAAAACCGAGGAATGCCAACAAAAAAACACGCAGCCGACTATTTCCTTTAAATGTATTCTGGTTCTTAATGTATTTAATTTTAGTTCACAAAGCATAAAGGAGGAATGGACAATTTCACAAATTTGAATTAATTGTATTTGAAAGAATACTGACAATATAATAATGTAATTTTTTTAAAGTAAAAATACTTGTTCATAATATTATTGTTTTAATTAAGTTACCTTAACATTTTCTATTTATAAATTATCTTCCATGGAAGTAAATAGGTTCGTACACTATTATAATAATAAACAATAATTTTTATAGTTTCTTAAATAAATAGTTATAACAACTTATAACATATAACTGAATGTTTTTGACTAAAATTTATACATGAAGTAAAATTAATGATATAATATGTTTTTGATAAATTATTGGGTCTTAAATTGAATTACTGATTGTACCATTAAACGATTAATTTATATATTAACATTGAAAATGATATAAATTACTTAACAATACTACAGTATTATACTGATATTATAGTAAAATATGTTTTACTTAATAGAGATCATTAGTTGGCAAAATTAAAACAGATATTGGTGTGTTTATTCCTGATAGAAATTACAAAATGGGTATGTTCTTAACATTTTAACCTAAGTTTACAAAAAATATTGTTATCATTTTTGATAATTCAATTTTTACTGAATTTATTATAATATTAAGACGTGTAATTGTTTAAAACTATGTTTGAATGTCCAATTGGGGGTAAATGTCTTCTTCGTCTTCATCGTTTTCATCATAATCATCTCCTGGTTCTCCAAGAGCATTCACAAATTCTAAAAAATATAATATAGTTTTTTGAAAATGATAATAATTATGTACATACATTTTCAATATTCTATTTTTGCTAATTTAATTATGATATTAAAAACTATTTTATTTTATTTATTACTTGTATTAAACAAAAAAGTGTTATCAGTATTTGAATATAGGTACTAATAAAATTAATTTTAATATTAAATATATAAGTAGATAAAGTGATAACATTCAATGAAATAATATTAATTAGTCACTAAATGGGTAAAATGCATATTATATTTTACATAAAAATTGTTTTTCAGTTAATTGCTATTTATTAAATGTCACTAATCAATCTCCAGTGAGGCAATGAACATATTTTATGCGGTCCGCAGTCAAGAAATTACATTTTTTATGAACTTATGGTGAGATATAAAAGCTTACATTTAATATTTTGATTTTTCATTGGTTAAAAATATTTTATAACTACTAAATTACATTGTATTTCAAAGGGTCCCAAAAACTTACTGAATGAGTAAAATTTCTTATATATTTCTCAAAAAAAAGTAGTATTTGGTGACTCTTAATAGTGAAAAGTACTAAAATGATGACAGCTTGTTTACTTATTATCAGAATATTTTTTTTGTAAATTTTATTCTGGCTAAGATAGCACAAAAAATAAAACCTCTACTTGTTCAAAATATTAGCATTTATTGGCTTATAAAAATTAAAAATGTTGATATTAATATGAATATGATTTTACAATCAAAGAATTTGACTGATTGCTTATTATAGAATAAACAATTAAATTAAAGTTAAATATAAACTAGGTAAGTAGATTAGAAGATACCTATATGTACAATATAGTATTTGTGCTACTTATATGTTTAAGAATAAAATCTTATCCAATAAAACCTAAGTAGACAATCTTTGTCTTAAAGTTCAATACTAGAAAATCATAAAAACAAAAAACTTATACTAAATTTACTATAAATATATATTATTTATATAATTATCGCCAATTAAGTAGGTATCTAGTGTTAGAACGACTAGATCATAAAGAACCAACGGAAAAAATAAATTATTAGTATGTATGAACAATTATGAACTTTAAAGTCCTGATCACTTATGTAATAGGTACATAGTATATTTTTTGACATAGGTACTAACTAAAATATCTACATACATACCTACCTATTTTATTATGTTTATATATTTGATATTATTTTAAAAAAAATATTACTTTAATTTAAAATATAGCCATACACTATGCGTACATTGATTGAATGTACGAATTATAAATATTAATAAACAGTTTTATATTTAAAAAAACTATTATCTACTAAAGTTCTGTAGTAGATCAATACCCAAGCCAATTAAGATCTAAATCTATATCAATCCTATCATCATTATTTACACTGTCTTCATTGTAGTGGGTATGGGACATGGGCAGGTATAGGTAATTGGTATATACTATAGGTACTATATGTCCGCGTAACAGCTAAAGTCACTCAATCATATAAGTAGGCAAATAAAATAAATCATGATTGTGTGACTGCATTTTGTTATACTGCGTTTGTATACAACACTATACAATATACTCGTATTCAATGTAACAATAAATGTATCCGACATCTTTGGTATTTATGTAGGTACTTACCGTAAAAATCGATTCTTCCATCACCATCCACGTCTACTTCCTTGATCATATCCTCAACTAAAATAAATAAAACAAGGAAAAAAAATTATTCAAAACATTTAATACCTGCCTAATATTTATAATAGGTACCTAGTTGGTAAGTACCTTTTTTAATTGATACTTTTTTTAAACTTTACATATATACCTAGTTAGTAGTTACTTACTTTCTTCTTCTGATAAATCTTCGCCCAAACATTGAAGGACGGCTCTTAAATCCGACGCACTTATATATCCTCTGTTATGTTTGTCAAATACCTGAAACCACATTAATTTGGTTTAGTATAACTACCTACTTGATACTTATACTTTTTATGTTTTTCGGAGAAAAAAAACACTTGAAAACTTCAATGTATTGTATATTTGTATATTACAATTTATTGGATTATCTTCTAAAAAAAAAAAATGTCTAGTGCTTAAATACTTTTGATACCTAAATTACATAGACATTACATTTGTATCCTGCACTATTGTATTAGGTATGAATATATTTTTACAATGTCAACATTTAAATTAAACACGCATTACCCTACATGCAAAATAATGAGTGAAGACTGAAGATAAATACAATATTTTTAAATTAGGCTATTTCTCTATTTAACTTACAAGTTACAGTCAAACCATTCACGCCAAATTATATAAAACATAGCATTCAAAAATACTGAGTTAATAAATCAGTTGGGTTTGACTTCATTGCCTACTGCTGAAGTAAGCCCGAAGTCTCCAAAAAAAATGTAGTTATCCATATCTTACACATATTTAATGCACTTCTAAAATGTTCTTATTTTGCACTTATAGGCTATAGTGTCCATACAAAGCTAAATAAGCATCCTAATCGGCTATCATACCATCGACTTGAAAGTTAATTCTCAAATGTATAGATAGTAGATACTACCATTACTACCTATGGAAAATTGGTTTACCAGAATATGATGGCGTTGAAGTTGTTCAAAACTAATCTGTTCATACTACTTTTACCCTCAGATTTTCGCCTAATGTTTCTCTATATGATATATTCATTCCATCTCAGTAAAATATTTTGGTTTAATACTTGATAAAAGATTATCTTGGGCCCACCATATCATAATTTTTAGACTAGCTCTAAATAATCACCCGCGCATAATACTCAATAATAAATACACTTCCATGCATGGAAACGAAACTTTATGAAACTTTACCAATAATGTAAGACGAATAATCGAATGTTAATAAAATTCAAATCTTCCAAAACATTTTTCAAAAAAAAAAAATAAACGAATGCGAATCCTTTCGTTTAAAATTATATCCTATTTACAGGTTTAAAACAATAAACCTTGAAGCCAAATTTTTTTATAAAAAATTTAAAAACCACTTCTCATACGAATCCTCTCAAATTAAAATGTTGGCTTCTGCTACAATACCGGGTAATCATCTAAAATGCTAAGTAATGCACAAGTTTGAAATTGTATTGTGATGATCTATTAAGTACAGGACTTCATAAAAAAAAGAATAAATAAATAAAGTAATAAATTAAAAAATGTTTTCAATAAGTAGCCCCTTTCATCAAAAATATTTTTTCATCATATCATATTTGTTAGTAGTCTTGTAGTCTTACTTATAGTCTTTATTTTGATTGTATTGACTTTATATATTACACGTAACAAAAATTTATACCTGCGTGAATAATTAATATAGATAGTTTTTTAAATTATTTGAAATTATAGATGTATCGCGATCGTGTATGATAAATATTATTAAATACATTTAACCTTTATCGAATTTACTAACAGGATTGAAAAATAACAAATAACTGTAAATAGTTTTGTGTCACATATCTATATAAAAATACTAATCAAATACTTTTCTTGTACATTTGTTTACATACTACAGTACAGTGTACACTTGTACTAGATGAAATCAATAGGTTAGGTCTATAGATCGATATTACTCCACTATAAATTATAATACATCATTTCACACTACAACTATGCAATATGCACCGTATAGTAGCTAGCTTGCAAATAACAAACATTAGAACACTACCTATATTATGTGTATATAATATAGAATATAGTCCCATTCCATATTCCATTCTCTTCCTCAAACTACTATCTTAACTCTCCTATTATCCGTCTTATGCGCATTGCCAATACCGACCCTTCTTTCTCGTTTTAAATTGAGCTGAATTATTTCATTATTACTACTTATATATAATTATTGATTGCCATTAGCCTTTGACGTCTTTATGCGTATTACGTATATTGTTTATATTATTTATTATTGTGTAATGTTAAACCGTTTATCCAAACGTGTTAACCATTACTCATTACTTATATTCTTTTCACTATTGTTATTATTATTTCCTATACTACTCTGTTTAAATTGGACAGTTGTCCGTAAAATAAAATAATATATTAAAATAGTAATTATTTACCTATAATTATACACACAATAAGCAGGATTAAATTATGTAAAAAAAATATTTATATTTTTAATTTTATTTATTATAATAGAAAATTTCCAAAAATACTTTTTATTTATGAACTTAAACAAGTTATACAATTACTATTTTAAAACTATATATATTATTTTGAACTTTGAATAGTATTATAGAAGTGATTACAACTATTTTTTATGCAAACGAACTTTGAATCGTAATTTCTGGTGTAACACTAATGGCTAATTAGTAATTAATATAGGTTATCATAATATATTAAGTACTAAAATAATCGATGTATAAACAGGGGGGTAATTAATCTGCTCATGCTGTATAGTAGATTTCGAGTGATCTTCACCAATGATTAAGTCAATATAATATGGTTGTATTAAATTTGAATTAAAGCATATAAAAACATAATATATTAGACTAATTATACATAATATGCCTATATACCTGTATATGCCTGTATATGTATATGATAAACGATTATATTATGAATGGGATGAATTTATGTCTAGAATTATTTTATATTATTTAATATTAGTAACTTATTTTTCTTTTAGCGATAGAGTAAGTTGAATAAAGTTTTTTTGAAAATATCACATAATATTATATTATATTATTTTAGTTAAATAGGTGCTTACTTGCTTATAAGTTATAATACTGACCATATACCCACCAAAGAACGGTTTGAATAAGAATCATAATATAAAATATTAATGACTGTATAAAATAATAATACTACGAAAAATGTAAAGTCCTTGAAGCAGTGGTTCTCAACCGATGTACCGCAGAACACTAGTGTTCCATGAACTGGCCTTAAATATTACTAAAAATATGAATCATTTAAACATATACATATTATAGTATGTAAAACGTCCCGAGATTTTTATAAAACACTCAAGGTTAGGATATTGCAGTGAACAAAATAAACTTAAGAACCACTACCTTACGGTTAGAATATTACTGAATTACAACAAAATAACTAAAATTGTTTAAGGAAAAATCGTTATTTTTCGTTGAAATATTTAATTACTTCAACATTTTTTATTCAAACATTTATAAAAATAAATATAAATTGACGCTCAACTTTTTTTTTTAATTTCGTTAAGAACAATTTACGAGGAACCTTGTAAATTAATGTGTTTTTAACTAAAAAATTATTTTAAGTTTTCGTAATTTGACAATAAATAATAATTACGAAAAAAAAAATAATGACCATGTACTTTCCATTCCTATTTTTAATTTTTATAAAAACAGCTAATAAAGTAAGTGGTATCACATTTTCAAATTATTATTTAAATACAACAATTTTTTTTCGTTAAATTGAAAAAAATTCGATTATTCCATTTAATATCTATAAATAACACGATAAGAGCTACGATATTTTTAAAATTACATCTCGTCTATAGAGCTAATATTAATATTTTGTAAATATATCAATTCGTGACTATATTATTCATTTTTGAATTACAAAAAAAAAGTTAATCGATTTCGTCAAAACATAGTATTACATACAATTGTTTTACTTTTAGTTCTTCTCCAGCCTCCAAAATGCCAAATAACTCTTAATTTGAAACCAAAAGCTCTTTTACGTTTCTATACATTATTATATGCAAAAAAAAAAACTATTCATGTCATTGTAAAATGTATTTATTTCTTAGCTTCTGATTTCATAAATATTGAATATAATATATAAACAGTAGATAAGTTATTAGGCACCAATCTACGGTCTCGGAAGTTATAGCACTAAAAAAATTAATTTTTAGCGCTTAAATATGCACATGAAATTATTAATATCAGCGCTATAAATAGCACTAAAAATTGGAAAATATGCAAAATAAAATTTTCAACAAATTTTTTTAAACATGAAATTTAATTTAATTTTACAGATTTTTAATGTTTTTCATAGAATATGATGGTATGTATCGACAGGAATACGACTGCAGCACGATAATACAACTAATCTAATGATAGTGCGATAGTGCAATGTGACTGACACCATCTTAAAATATAGCAATTTGTTTTCGTTCACATATTCGTAGACGGCTGTTTGGTAGGTTAACTAAATTTAGTTTTCAAAAATATGCCCATAAACAGCACTTAAAACTCCAAATTAGCAAAATAGCAGTAAAAACCGTAAATATGCAAAAAATAGTAAAATAAAATTATGTGTATGACATCAGAGAAGTGTGAAACATATTTGTATCTTACTTTGGATGTTCTAGGACGAACCAAGAAAAAATGAATTTGCTAGAACTTCCAAGCCCTGTATATAAGTAATACTCAAATTTAATACCTTCGTATATTATATTATTATTAAATCTTAGATAATGCATGTAAATAGCGCGTAGTACACTAATACGCCTTTACCTATACAATACGGTTTTCCCAAAGTATAATCTTATTATGAATCGAGACTATAATAACGAATGTTGTGGCCCGTAGCTCACAGGCAGGCACGTATATAAGGGGGGTTTGGGGCTCACCCCCCCCCCCGAAATAGTTTCGAGTAACGAGAAAAAAATTGTTTTATTAAGTTGTGGCACAATTTGTATTGCTAAATTTTGTAAAACCTCCCCCCCACCCGAAATTTGTTTTTGTATACGTGCCTGCTCACAGGTAAAACATACTAATCTTTTAAAAACAGTTTAGGTGTCTAACTATAGTCTATTATTACCTACCTCGTATTTGGTAAATATTTACTATAATTATCGAATTCATATTTTATAATGACATCCTTTATGATACAAAATAAACTTAGAGGGTTATATTGCAATAGTTGTATTTATTAAGACAGCTGTAGTAGTATAACACTAGATAAACAAAACTAGTTTTTAGCAGTCTGCAGGCCTCCGTAGTCTTATACTACTGGAACTTGCGTTTTGCGCTTCTGCAGATGCAAAGTGGAATACATTATAATATTTAAAACAGTTTTGCACAATCCACTCACAATTTGTGATTACCCATACGATATTGAAATCTGCTAGGAACCATATAATACCTCACGTAAAGCCCACTAAGTATAACGAGCGTTATATTTCCAAGCCTTATAAAAAAAATATAGATTTTTGCGATTTCGATCTATTTTTATTTTTAATTGATTATGATTTTAATTTTAACTGTTTGAAATATTTAATTTTACCGTTCCACTTTTCTTAATGTTCTTATAATTAAAATACATGTTTGGTATGTTAAAAAATACCGACTGTTTTATTTTATATTTTTGTTTTAATTAGTTTTTTTCTGGTTTCCTAGTATAGCTAAGATGAAAAAAAAACTTTCCAGTTCACAATTTAAAAGAAAAATCGTTAAATATTTTAAACAGACATATAAAAATGTTTATTTGCTTTTATTTTAAAACCATTTTGTATTTTTAAAAGTTTTAATACAACTGTTTGTAAATAATATATATAAAATATCCACAAGTACTTAATGTGAATTTATGTAAGATTAAATGTTATACTTAAAAAGTTTACAATACGTTTAAAAGCGTTTGACATGTAAATAGCAAAAGTTCTTGTGTCTACCTATTTATTTTGTATTATAAACTCTACACTATCTTTAAAACATAAAATAAAAAAAATGAATTTTTGATTTGAATAAAATATATTAATGCTCAAGGTTAAACTAGAACGTGCTTTACGATAATTCAAAATTCCAGTTGTGACGATACCTGCAGTTATCATGTAATAATGATTTTTATAATGTCACAATTTAATATTACTTTTATTTAATGACTGTCTAAAACATACTCGCCTCCTAAAACACGGTTTATGAATATATATATATATATATACGTATATATGTATTCAATGATTTGACCTTAGATTTTGTAGTTTAAATAATAATTTATTTATAAACAGATTTTAAATAGTAAGCATTTAATATTTATATTTTTCTGTGATTTAAAGTTTTCACTGGTGAAAATTTATTAACTATTTAAGAATTATATCGTGAATGCCTTGTACGATTGTGTGATTTTTCTGAACATTTAAAACATTATTGATTTATATAAATTTAATATTTTGTTAAATCTACACGTCCTTGTATTTTGAGAATCGCATTTTTTTAAAATTATTATTTACAACACATAATGTGTTTAAAACAATTAGTTTTGTTATTTTTATACTTCGACATAATGTACCTAACTATAACGCGGCTACACTACGATAATTATTATTCGTATCTACTCCGAAGAATATCGTAATTATAACTCATACAGAGTTACGGTAATCGAATATTAAAGTGTCGTATTTTATTACAAAACCTTTGGTTTAGTATTTCATAGTGATTACAATTTATAAGCAAACATAATATCGACTGTACTTGCTGCCTACGAATTGTGTCATGACGCAATCGTGGTATATATATATTATGAACTATGAACAACTTTTCGATCCAAACTATCGATTATTATTATTAATGTCTGAAGCTGCAGGTATTATTATAGGCAACAAATATATTTGTTCGAGATATTATAATGCCGCAAAGTAATAATTTTATTTCAGCATTTGATGATGTAGGCACTAAACATATACTCGTTTCAATAGTTATCGCATGCAGTGGTTTCAGAGTGCGTTGAATATTTTATAAGACCCACTCCGAGTCGAAAGTCAAAAGTTGTATTGTTCTGAACTTTAATGTATGCATTTATTTACCCTCGGGACGTTAAACCAAAGACCTCATAAATAAAATAGTATTATATATTGTATTATCATTGTAAATTCCCATGTATATTTATATATATATAGGCTAATGGCTATAAAACCATAGTATACATATATATATATATACCTTCCTTTTGTAATAACGTATATCGCTGATCGTTATACACATACACAAACTGTGTAACGAACAGTTTATCTTTTATATCTCTCCTATACATTTTTAATGGATTTTTAAATTTAATATAAAAGTATACGTATACGCTGGTTTTATTTTTCAAACCTAAGTGATGGCCGCACCACATTACACGATGTATGAGCCGTGAGGAAACGCGAATATCAAGACATAAAATATATATTAATACTATACAAGACGCTACATATAATGGCAGAAACGAACATGTGAGATACTGAGATCATATTATTATAAATTTGTAGGTTCCAAAACGCCGTCCTCGTAAATTAAACTCAAGAGTATCACGAATTCATGATGCATGTAAATATACACAAAAAAAAAAAAAAAAAAATTGTCAACGCTTTAAAAATATGTTAGTAATAAATAAATGCAAAAAGATTTAATTAGGTATGAGTTATCGTCAAAACTCAAAAAATAAATAATTTCATACAATGTCTTGAAGTGAAAAATTTAATTTAATTTAAATGCAATGCAATCAATGGCATTTATGATAGTTTACTGTTTTTCTGATAAGCATAACACAATATCGTATTACAGGAAGGTACATTGAAACGTGGTACTTACATAAAACAATTATTATTTTCATTACTTATATATTATAGTTGTATATCTCAAGTCTTGTCGACAATATAAGTTATGCTTCTTATACTTGTTTAATTGCCACTTTGCATTCTATTATATAATTTTATATTAATATTGTTTAAATATTTTTAATAGTATCAACATGGTGTCATAAAATACTTTTAAAACGTTTTAATACACTATTATATGTTTTTCTCACTAGGTAACCACGAATTTCCACCAGTGAGAACTATTTTTAATATTTTTAAAACTTATTGGTAGTATGTAAGTATGTAACAGAGGTGACTAAAATATATAGTTTTACGTTTTACTGCGAAGAGTCTGGACTATATAAATTTATAAATTAAAAAATTGTTATGATTTGTTTTATAATTTATTATTACATTTTAAAACCACTCGCGGTATCGAATATTATTGAAAATAAAATGACTACTAATATATAATATTTAAACGTACCCTAAATGCATCTCGGAGTTCTTTTTCCTCTTGATCCGCGGTTTTTTCTGCCGTACCACCCATATTGTAGACGATTTCCACAAACTCTTGAAAACTGAACGCTCCGTCGCCTATAACATTGTGGAACATGATAAAAATTACCCATTTCATTAAATGTTTGGTATAATTTATTAATCACTTGATAATTATTTTTATTAAAGGCTAAAAATTAGAAACATTATAGGCTAGGTACCCACATAACCTAAAAATCACACTCTTAAATTGCTATATTATAGTTTATTAAAACAAATTATAAATATATTAATTTTTTTTTTATTTTACTTTGCCTTAATTTATGCAATATATTATATTAATATAGGCCGACGTAGTTTCAGCTTAATCATTCAAGTTTGGTTCGATTTGATTTCTTAACCCTCAACAGTTCAACCCTCTATTCTAAAATATAAATTAATAAAATTAAGGCATAATATATACCATCAATGTCGACTTCCTGTAACATTGTTTCCAATTCTTCTTCTCTAGCGAACTGTCCGAGACTTCGCATAACTCGACCCAATTCTTCTTTCGTGATGCTGCCGTCACCGTCTTTATCAAATAACCTAAACGCTTCTTGAAATTCTACAACGAAGAAGCCAAATCTATTAGTTTTAGTTTATATAAAATATTAATATTATTATTAGGTGCCTATCTAAAAATAATATCAAAAATAAAATAAAAAAAACCTCGAAAAATGTAAACGAAAAGAACATTGTTTTTAACCACGCAATTTAACGTTTTAAGTTTTGTAATTTAATAATAAATAGTCGTATAATTTGAGTACAAGCAATTAAATTAAAAAGTATAAAATTAAGTTTAATGAATTGTTGTCCATTTATTCGGATAAATGCTGCTACCCCGAAAAGATTATATATTTACATTTTCACCGTAGAATAATACATTCCTAGCAAGTAATTAATTACATTAAGTAGGTACACATAATAACTCAAAGTTTAATAGTGATATTTTTTTATTTTTTAAAACATAATACCCACACATCAAAGATTAACTCCAAATTTAATTTTTAATCCTCTTAAATACAGAAATCTACGCATAAGTCGTAAATGGGACGATTAAATTATGTCCAATGATGAAATATGGCATAATATTGAAATATAAAATCAATACATAATGTACCGAGATATAATATACATCGTTGTATTGAATCACATTTTATTATATCAAATTTAAGCGATTAATAAGTCAGGATGATAATTATTAATTATATGAGAATTATTCTTTTCGTATACTATTTTTCGAGTCAAAATGTTCATAATATTATATTATTTTTATCGTGTTTGCATAATTTTTTCGTTTTATAGCATGTCACGTCACCTTTCATTTGTGCTTTAGTAACGTGCACTAAGTTTCTATCGGTAGGCTGAGTGGGTTGTGGATGTACTTGGATTTCCGTTGGTTTTTCATTGCTTGTGGGTTTCGGAGTGGTGCCGTTCACTACATTATTACTGTGGTGTTTCGTTACTGTTGGTTGTGCGCTTACGTTTTGTGGCATTTGTTCGTCTATTTGCCGATTCTATATTATATAATATACAGTATACAGTACAACAAGCTACATATTCAAAACTGATATAAAAAATGACTAATTATACTTATTAAAATATTATATTACTATAGTATAACAATGTTATAAGACAATCCTTTTTTGTATAATTTATTATGTGATGTGGGTGACGAATAAAACACTGCATTTAATACATAATCAGTTAAAACTATAATATGTTATGTTTAATAGTGAATTCAATCATTTTTACAGAACGTACGTACGGCTTACATATATTTATTTGTGTCTTGTGCGCTTAAGAGTAATAAATAGGTAAAAAGAATAGGATACAGCTGTTTCCGGCATAGGTATTCTTTAATCTTTACCAGTAAATCTGCTCATCTTAGGTATACATCAAGAGTCATCTAGATATAGTTGGAACAATTTTAGGAGATTACCGTATCCTCTTTTCATGTTGAATATGGAACACTTTTATGAACATAGTCGTATAGAGATACATTCTACGGCATTTGTCAATAAATTATTGTATTAAATTTTTTCCGACTAGTAAGCTTACACATATTAAAAAATAGTCATGAGACATGAAATGTGTTGTACATATTATCGTTTATTCTCTTATTAATTATGATTATTCTAAAAACAGAAGAACCGTGTATATACGTATTTTATCATTGGTTACTTGTGCAGAACCGCATATTGTATTATATATATATTCTAAATTCTTAAATTTATTATATGCAAATATTTATAATAATAACTATTATTACCTATCTTAGTTTTGATTGCGTAACAAATAAAAATTTATTGAAAACGTAATTTGACAATCCCTATGTATCGATAATTATTGATAATAAATTAGCGTTTAATTATGTTGTATTTTACTCGCCGTATATTGTATATACTTGGTGATTCACCAAGCATAAACATAGCCTTTTAATCCTTTAATAATACATTATCAAGTTGAGTATATCTATAATGGTTAATATACATTTTGTATAGTGCATATTATCACATACTTATGTATAAAGGAATATATTTTTGTAGTGATTAGTGTTTCTATTACAATAATAAATGGTTTACAAGTCATGGTTTTTAAACTGCTGTTATCGTGGAAACAAGAATAAGTATAATGTTATTACAAACTGAGAGACGATTGTATATAAGTACCAAAGAATAGATACCCACAATACCGCATAATATAATTAGTATAGAATTCGATCACAAAGAATAATAAACGAGAATTAATGCAATGAAAGAAAAGGGTCAATTTAAAACTGTCTACCACTTTATTTATTTAATATACTACTATACCTATATATGATATAACTTCTTTAAAAATATGTTGGATAATATTATATAAGTATTGGGAGTAAGGACCTAATATACGGACCATTATACAGTTGATATTAAAAATAAAAACGATTAATTGTATATTTTTTTATAAAATTACGAAAAACACAATAAATTCATAAATAACTCTATCCCAATTAAATTTCAAAATAATTACCACACAATAAAATATTAACCGATCCGTTATTGTTTAAATTTTAAAGTTTTGAAAATAATAATTTTACCAGTCCCTTGAATAGTCGAATACGCAGTTTTATAATATATCAGAAGACGGTTTATTGTAAAATGTATATTTTTAATTAATATGTTGTAAATTATATTTTAAATATCACGTTTTTGTTAAAAAAAGAAAAAAAACATTTTCATTTATAATAGGTAAGTATACGTATTATTCTCGAATCTCGAATGTAGATAAATCAATTAAGAACTGCTTTATAGTATTGAAAACTTTTTCCTTATCTAGCTATTATACCTTTTAAACGGTATTCAACCCTTAAATGTTATCTTAATTCAACATGATTCACACGCACAAACACCCTATTAACCTCTGAATCATACTGTCTTATTACATCATAATATACATTTAATATGAAATAAAAATATTTGATTTTTTTTAATACATTTTTTTTCAAAAAATTTTCATAAAATTCGATAAAATTTCATTTTTGAACTGTATTATTATGTACAAATAATGAAAATTTAATAATTTTGAAACTTGTACAAAAGTAATTAAAACACACATAAGGTTTAAAAAGTCAAGTTTTTTATAATACCTTGAATATTTTGTAATCATGTATATTTCCTTTACTAAATTTGAGTTATTTAAAAATATTTTTAAAATATTGTTTTGTTGTGAAGAGTAATGATGAACTTTTATTTGCCAATTTCAATATCATTATTATTTTTAATTATTTTGACGACTGCCGTAGCAAATGAAAGTGCATGGTTTTAAACCAAACTGTCCTAGACCTAATTAAAAGCAGTGTTAAGATAGAATCCAAACACTATTAATTGTTTAAACATAATGTCCGTGCCAAATAAGAAGATATGGATATTACAAATTTTCATTTATATTTCCTCATTGTATGGTTATTGTGTAATGACAAATCATGTTAAATATTTTTAATTATTATGCTCTTCAAAATAAAAATAAAAATTTAAGCTTTTTTTATAAATATATATATTTTAAATTGTGTTATGAATAATATTTTGAAAAACTGTAATGATATGCATAGAATAAGCATAAAAACTAATTTTCATGGTTATACTAATTAGATTTTATTTTTAATTACATACCTAAAATGCAATACAACTCGTTCGTTAAACTAATACAAAAAACAAATTAATATTTTTGTATTATAATATTAGACATATGTACCGATACATAATAATAATAATAATAATATTATTAATTAAAAGTACTCACGACAAAATTCCTTATTTGGTTCACCAATGGGGAAGGCGAAAAGTATTTTTCGAATACTGAAGATATTTTACCATCCATGTTAAATATTATTTTTAATATGCGTGGTATACAGTTTAACCAATGATATTCACTCAAACGAGTAAAAAAAAAAAGAAAAAAATGAATTATAATTATTAGATTATAGTAATGTTCTGTACGATCTGTGCGCTCGAAAAACTCGAGAATTGCGTCAACGCAAAACCTGTTTTTGTATTTTCAAATTTACTCGTATTGTATTATTTTAAAATAATTATTGTTTACATCGAAATATCTATCCACTCTCCCTCTCTTCGTGTATGCGAATGATGTGCGATTCTCTACGCTAAACGTTGCAGTGTATGATCAAATCAAAACGACAAATACATACGTTTTTCTATACGATAATGTAAAAAAAAAAAAATACACGTTTGTGATGGTGACTGTTTGGTATACGATGGTGTACGAATTACTATAGTTGAATGTGTGTATTATTTGTGTACTCGGTGCCGGGGAAGGGTGTCTCGTACTACGCGGATATAATAATATATAGTGTCGCGATAGAGAGCAGTTGTGCGGTGTTCACGTACTGTGATGGTCTTTTGCCGGGTCCCGGAGATGCTGCATGACGACTACTGCACGAGCGTTTGTAATCGCGGCGGGCGATATAACGCTCACGCGGCGGCGGCGTCGGCGGCTGCGGCGTCGGTGGCGGGCACTCGAACACCGAGTTTATCCGAAACTCGGGGGGGTTTTTTTTTTTTAAAACGAAAAATCGCATGCGCTCTTTTCTCTCTTTCTCTCTTACGCACTATCTCTCTCTCTCTTTCTCTCTCCCCCTCTCCCTCTCACTCTCCCGCGCGTGCTCGTTTTTCTACGCCGCCGCCGCCGAAAGGGTAAAGAAGAGTTTCCATCATCCGCGTCCGTCCGACCCGCCCCCCGATATATCGAATTTTCAGCGGCAGTGTCGGCGACGACAAATCTTCGTGCCATCGCCGCTGCACCACGCCTTATATCGTCGCCGCTGCTCTTCTCTCCTTCGGTGTATATATATATAGTATAAAAAATAATATATACTTAAAGTCTATGTATGTACACCGCGGGCCAAAATTGTATAATATATAAATATATTAGGTATTATTTATATGAACCTTATCGTAGGTGATGACTTTTTCTCCTCTCTATTTCCGTGTCGGCCGCATCCCTCTATAATAATCCGACAATAAATATATATATATATATATATATAACGCATTATCATCCCTTTTAGCTTTTATAGTCGGCTAGTTGCGACGTAGATAAGAGCGAGTTTTTTATTTTTCACTTATTTCATTCGGTTTTTTTTTATTTCACGCTCGCACGCTCGAAAATCGATTACCCAAACAGATGACACTAATATTTATAATGTACATACACACGCGCGCGCACACACACACACACACACACAGCCATATAATAATACGCAACAGTCATATTATCACGTATATATATATATATATGGTACAATACGTTTGTACATAATATATGTGTACATAATCTCATACAATGTACCATAAGTGTATATAAACTGTATCTATGTATACATAAGACCTTTATTTTTTATTAAATATTTCTTCTCGCCGACGACAATATACACGTATTATATAACGCGGGCTCACAGCGATCTGTTGTCGATTATTTTATACAATATTATGTGACGTAAGCGCCTGCTATAGTATTTTTATTTTATTTCGTTCCAAGAGATTTCGCGCGCAGTAACTTTAATAATACTATCTCGACCACGGCACGTAATATATCATAATATATAATATTAATTATTATGTATCTATCCTAAACGCGGTTTTTTTTCCATTAAATATCGCTACTTATAATACAACGACGAGTAAACCTAAATGATACTATTGACTAAAATTAAAATTTTAAATTAAAAAGTATATTACATTTTTTTTCTTATTTTGTGTAAAAATATCTTGAATAGAAGGTAACCCTTTTCATCTACTCCTCAAATAATTTACCAATAATAAATCTATACATGTAACCACAATATAGTAATCCTTGAAATTTTGTAGGATTGTAAAATTAGTGAACATATATCGAGTTAGTACAATACGTCATATTGAATATGATGCTTAACTTTCAGTGTACCTGTATATTATAAAATTATTTTAAAAGGACGCTATGCCCACACGTGTTATTTTTGTCGTGCACACGCATAGCATAGAAAATCTATACATAATAGATTTTTACTACAGTTTATTTATAAAATATTTTACAGCGAACTTGCACAGATATTATTGAATTTGTATAGAAGAGAATTTAAACTGTACCTGAGCGTGGAGTTCTTTTATATACTCGTATGTATACATATTTATTTAAATTAAGATATATTAATTTGAAAAGATTATGTATAAAAAGTACTTCATTTAACTAATTTATAACTAAAAATATGAAAACAAATTCTCCGGTAAGGCACAGTGTATAATCTCCAGTCTCCACCATACAAATTCTATAGGTAATATGAAAATTTGGTCAAATATCAACTATAAATAAATTATAATTAGAATCCGATACGTAGATTTGTTATGTTTCACGTGTGTTTAGCAGAAACACACAAGTGTATTAAATGGTCACATACTCCATTATTAATGTTATAATTTAATATATAAACTTAATATAATTGTTAATTTTTCATGTTTTTAAGTTAAATTAATATTTTCATATTTTATTTTTAAAACGAATTAAATTCTTAAATTCTGAATTATTGGTTTTATTAGCTGTTTAAAAACCTGGTTAACGATTAACATAAAAGGCAATTATTATAATGTTCTTTGATGCTTCAATACGTTTATAAAAATCAAATAAAAATACGTAAAATAGATCAGTTAGTAAATTATACTTATCGGTTACAAAAAACAAAAAAAAAATATATAAAACTTACCATGATAACTATTTAAAAACTGACAACACACAACAATATTCAAACAACCTATAACGAACTGTTAATAATTTAACAACAGGTAATGTATTGAATGTTTGAGTGTTTGATAAAACTGAACAAAATATTATGTGACATCTTATTTAAGTGCCTACATCTTTGAAAAGTTATATGACTGCGTTTATGTTTGTCTTTTGACTTTACATGATTACATATTATACGATACCACGTATGTTTGCCAGTGGATTAAATTTATCTCTGAAAAACTATTTTTAATTAATATTTATACGTACACAGTTCTGTTAATATTTTTTTTTGCGTGGTCTATATTTCTCCGATCGCAACAATTACATTATTTTTTATATGAGTTCGATATAAACTCGTAAGACATTATAAAAACCAGGTACTTGTGTTGAGAACGTATTTCAATAAATTAGTATTATTCAAACTCTACATGGATTACCTTTAAACTTTTCTATTATTATTATTTACAGAACACTTTTGCTATACTTTTATATAATAACTTGGTAAATATATATACATTTATATTATACAATACTTGTTTACTGGTTTAACTTGTATTATAAGTTGTTACGTAATTTATTTTTCACAAAATGTATTTATTTTTTATTGAGTTTACAACGTATATAACCATATACCTAGGTACATAAACAATCAAGTCAAATTGATGATTATATTTAAATCTTAAAACAATAAACTTTCGGTTTACAATAAAATAGAGTATTACAATTATTAATTTAAGTTTTATTCACAGTAAGTACAAAAGTATACCTAATTATAAATATTAAAAATATTTTAAATATATAAAGATTATAATGATATACTAAAATTTTTTTTAGTAATTTTCTAACTCGTTTATATTAATTAAAAATATTTTAAATCCATACGGTTTCAACATTATGTACTCGTATAACAGAAAAACAGAGTTTATCGTTTTAATTTACGAGGCACACATTATGTAAATCAGTCACAATCAATAAATTATTTTTATGCAGGCGAAGACCAGCACTAGTTTTCACCATTTCATTTCATTTTTTTAAAGACAATTATTTTTTTGAAATACTCTTTGTCACATTATTCAAAATACTTTATATCTATATTCTACATCTTAAGAATATCCTAAAAAACCAAATACTAATATTATACAGAATAAATTTTTAAATTTTTTTTTTTAAGTATGGAATTCGTGACAATCTTTCCCGTTTGAGGGATGATTGTCATATTAGCATGGAATTTGTTGTTCCAAATAAACCAAATGTTAAGCCAAATCAAATATAAATTGTCAGTTATTAATGTAAAAAAAACCCCAATCTACTATTTGATAACAAATTAACTTAATGAATTATCAATTATCAATACAGACGAAAATTATACATAAAAATATACGTTACTAATAATATGATACATGAACAGTGACAGGATATTGACCTGATGTGCAACTGAGCGCATTGTTGAGTATTTCTTGTGCTTTTATAGAAAAAGTTGTGGGATGCTGCCTATGCTATTAATCAGTACATAGATTACAGTATCTCATAAAACATCTATGTATTGTGTATATGACATTTAATAATAAGTTATTTTTTTAATTTATCTACTTAATTCAAATGTTAAAATTAATTATATTATAATATTATAAAATGTTATATTAAATTATATATAATTAGTACACTTCAATTGCTAAATTTTAAAATTAATTAAATCTAATTAATAAATTAATAACGATATACTATATATATATATATATCATTACAGATTAATGAATATAAATACTATCTAGTTTCAGAATTATTAATATTATGACAATTGACAACACACCGTGTGACAACTAGCCTCGATCTCTCCTATTCGTGTTGATAAAAACGCACTTTATTGTTTAAATATTTCAATAAAATAATACACCATAAATTAAAATTAGTACAATATGTGAACACTGGTAATTGAATATTAAATCAGAAAAGTACGAAAATAAATTTTGAAAATATATCATATTCTATAAGGATGAAATAAAAGCTCTAAATTACCTATAATTTATTTTTTTTTCTACCAGCACTTATTAGTTTATCTTTTACATAATAATTAAAAATTAGAGTCATTAAAAATACAATCTGGATTTTATTCGAAATTTTTTTTATATTTATTGATATAAATGTATTATTTTAATGTTACAGGCCTACAGCCTAAGTATTTTGTTATCAACAACCTTTAGAAATACATATTTTTTAAATGTTTTAATATTATATAATATTTATTATTTGTTTTTATTATAGCATAAAACAGCTTACAAATATCAACTTAATGCTATGAAATACTTACAAAAATGTTTATTTCGTAAAATAATATTATAAGAATATTTAATAGTTATTTATCATTTTATCAGATATACATTTTAGTTATTATCAGTATTTATAATTGTTGACCAAAAATTGCGATAGTTATCTAATACCAAAAAACTTATGTCTAGAACTATTTATTGTTTCAACACTTCTAACCTCGATTTATTAATAATCCTAAAAGCAAAAACTCATCGATCTACGGTTGTATAACAAACAATTTTTTTGTTTATTTAGTGTGTCGGCAAACACTATTACAAGGTTATTGCAAGGGAAAATCCTATTTCAAATTCTATATAGATTTTCTAACCACCAGCTGGTATATACCTATATATTATCTAGGTTTGATATTAAAGGAGATGTCGTTTTTAAAAATATAAACAACTTTTTAAAGATCTCCGAGACTTGTACTTTATGTTCTAGACGTGATAACATTTTCAAATTTGAAATCAATAATACGCATTCCTATTGCGTACCTATCATTCAGAATCTAAATGGGTTACAAATGTTGCGTGCCAACTTTAGCGTACAGGAATAGTAAATCAAAAATGCGATTATAGAATTAGAACAAATTGCAGTTGTTAAATTACAATGTTCTTATTACTAATTGTTCGAATTTAAAAAAAAAGAATAATTTTAACTAAATAAACCTTGATGGATAACCATTGGAAAATATTTTAAGAGAACATTTTTTGAATGTTGTCATTGAAGTTTGGGTCAAAAATCAAAATAATGTTTAAAATGTTTAAATTAAATTTTGGCTTCACAGAATCCATCTCCCAACTGATCAGTAAAATAAAACGATAGTTTTAAATGGGCAATTATATAATAAAGTTTGTTTTTACATAGCAAATAAATAGCATTTAATGTGGTAATGTGATCGATTTTCGATTGTGGTCTGTGGATAGTCGATCGCAATATGATGCATATGATATACATCACGGGTTCATTGTGTGTATCGAGTATAGTAAAAAAACGAATTTATTTAATAATATTTTATCAAATGTATTTATTATAACTCTAAATAATATACATTTATATTTTATACAATATCATTTAAAATATTTACCTACCCTTATCTATAGTTAATTTAAATTTGTAATAACATTTCATTATATGTTATGTGGTTATATTATATATCCAATATTAAGATTTATAGAATAATATATATTATTATATTGTATTGAATTTTTTAATATTTCACTGATAAAACAGACATTACAAGATTTATCAAAAATATACATATATTGGATGATTAACTACTAATATAATATTCATCTGGTCAACGTATATAGTTTTCGTGGTCGTTTATTTATTACCTAGTTATAAGTACCTATCAAGTATCAGTTTCAAAATTGTGACGTGAAGTTTTCCAAACCGTTCTCTTATATACCTTAACTTAATGGAAATTATAATAAATAATAATTATTATTCAAGATCATAGTGAAAAATAACAATGAAGGTACTCAGTGTTCCAGTTCCTTCATAATAATTCGTATCGATAAAACGATAAACATGGTAAAATATATGTACAGTTCAAACAATAATTTTTCAGAAACATCAATACGACTATAATAGATTGTTGAAACTAGTAAAAACGAAAGCGTTTTAATTTAAAAACGTCATTATATGGCTTATATTTTAAGATACTTATTTTAATACGACAATCATTAATCTCTTATACTCTCATATCACAATTATGTATATTATAATACTCGTGTACGTAATACGTTTTGAGATTATCGAGTAATCGACTACGGGGCGTCGTTGCTACCGTAATAATACGCTCATCAGGCGTTTCGATTGTCGTCGTACGCTACGTGAGGTCCATTTAACGTTTAAGTACACTGTAATTGCCTACAATAATAATAACAATAACAGTATAATGCAGTAACAGTGTGTGCTGCGCGATTATTGTCGTCGCCCGAGTTAATAACTAAATCGAAAAATGAAAACCATAAAATCTTCTCTATAAGAGATCTACAAACACACGTCATACACACACACAATATTGTACGATATAATATATAGACAAATATATATTACGCTGGTATTATACAATCATACACAGTGATGCGTGCACCCGTGTCAATCTGTGGTCATCTAATTGGATGCCAAGGACGGGTTTGGTTTATATTATAATAATATTATTGTGTACATATATAGTGCAGTTGGTGCATTGTATAATAATTTCTCGTTCGTTGAAACCGACCGGACCGAACGAGCGTCTCGAAATCGGTGCAAATGCCTCCACCGCGCGCCGACTGCTATAAATACGCTCGGTACCTGTGTGCTCGCGTACAGTGATCGTCTGACGTCCTAAACGTGACAAATAATATTTCAGTATATATACAATATTGAATATATTATACCGGGAGTATATTATATTATTGGGAAACAGACCCGAACCAAAGTCAGCTATACTGCATAATTATGTCTCTGATATTCGACAAAAAATACAAGCTGGAGTCCAGCGAAAAATTCGACGATTACATGAAAGCTCTCGGTAAGTCGTCGTCGATTATAATTTATTATTTTACAGAAAAAAATATACGCATATACCTACCGATGTAGTATAATATACGCGCCTTAATCGTATTATATACGTCCTAATAACCGTTGACGCGTTCGTTTTGAGATAAATATTTTGGATTTAATAGCGACACGTATTCAACGTTTTTAATGTTTGGACTTAAGTACTAATGTACATCATATCATCATATACTATACCATAGTAATATTAATTTTAGGAAGACGTGAATGATTTTATATTATGTTTCAATAAGTCGTTAAAGATTTTTAAACGTCATTTTTCTCGACCACTATTTTTTTTAGTGCAATTCAAATTTTAATTAAAATAAAAAATTATTATATTTTTAATCTTGTATTGATTTGCATCAAAATAATTTTTTAGGACATTCGAGAACAACGCAATAGTGTAATAGTGTAAGACACACATCTTACAGGTTTTTATTTATCCAACAATTATTGACTATTGTAGTCACCTTATGTATTATTATTTCAGTCAGTAGAAAAACATGAAAAGTTACATTTACTTTAAAAACTTCACTTTTTCAAAGTAAATACATTTATATAAATTATAGGTAAATTAAATTATTTGTTATGTATTATTGTATAACTGGTGAATTCGTGAACAAATGGAAGCAATTCGATTGCGGTTTTCAATAAATTTCATAATATCGTTTGATAAAATGCTAATACCAATTTAAATATTTTTACTCTTATTCTTAATATAATTTAATTTTAAGTAAAAAAACTGTTATTATATTCTTATATTGCATTAATATCATATATTATGCTATATTATAAAAAAACCAATTGATGTAAATTTTAAATGAAAAAATTTTTATCAAAAATATAGTTTTCATCAAATATTTTTCTTAAAGGTTATGTTTCATCTATATATTATATTAATAATCAGTACATACAATTCTAGGTAATCCGCAAAGTGTACCCGAAGACTTAAGAATATAAACAACGTGTTACGATTTATATGAGCAATTATTAAAATATCCAGATATTTGATTGAATTTGCTTTAATTCCCTTTAATTTTAATCAAAATTATTATGTTTTGATACCTACTTAAATATATATAATTCATTTTCAGTAATATCATAGACATATAGGTCTATGGATAATTCTATGATATTAAATTAATATAATTAATACTTTGTAACTAGTTTAGGGTTGACAGTTTTTTCAGTTTAATGTCTTATATCGGTACACCGATTAACCGGTTATTGTTCAAATACCGCTTAAACGGTATACCATAATACCGTTTACTATTTATACGTGGTTCGACGCCGCGGACCGCAGTTTTTTCGGTATACTGGTTAGTGGGTTAAATAAATAGTGCATATCATAATAAAAATGTTCGCTATACAGTAACACGGTTTCAAGTATATGGTATCCGGTATTGTGATTTTCTGGCATTTACCGATGTTACAGTATACCGTTCTATACCGGTACTGTTTCTATAATATCGTGATATCGATATCCGCTTTCAATGCCGTCAAAGTTAATTTAATATTATTATAGGTACATTTATGTATGTAACTAATGTGTGCTATTTTCATTTAACACTTTATTATTACCTATAAAGCGTAATTTTATAGCATAAATGTATTTTATTTTAAAAATGTGTGACAAATAAGTATAATACAATCATTTTTATTTCAACAATTACATTTAATGATCAATGGTATTATTTACATACAGAATATACAATATACGATATATAATATTATAATATAGGTAATATACCATTGAATTTCATTCTGCGCCTAACGCTTGGGCCTATAGGCAGTATAACATCTATCATTAAGCATAACACAAGAAATAACTAAAAAACCTACTAGTTTTAAATTACATAAGGTTTCACCAGTTAATTTGTAATGGTGCGTGTGTTTTAAATATATAAATAGCTAATGTATATTGTATATAAATCTTATATAATTAGATCAATAAAAAGTTTATTTGCGTTTTAAGTATTTGCAAATTCAAATTATAAAATTGGAATATTATATATACTATTATTAAAAATTAAGAAATTAGTATAATATATTTTCAAACAAACAACAATATAATTTTCATAAATAAAATATAAAAGTTTTCTGCTCACTCTGTATAAATAATTTGCAGAAGTTTTTGTAGATAAATTATTAAATAAGTTTCAATTTAAAATTATCAATATCTCCCGTTTAACTTGATTTTTATGTATTTTAAATTTCTAAATTAACTTTTAATATTGGTGATGGTATTTTATAATTTATATTTAAAAAAAAACCATTTACCTAACTGTCTAACTGTAATATTATAATTATTATATTGTATTATATTTATTAATTTATTCGTTATATATCGATAAAATTATATTATTTATAGTCAAATAAATATATTTTTTTAGTTTATTAACATCAATGTAAATATGAACATACAGTATAAATAATTTAGCAAAATTAAACATAAATAAACTTGTTCGAAAAATGTTATTGCTGCGAATAAACTTAATATTATATAGACCCACATTTCAGACTATGAAATATGAAATATTACATGAAATATTGAATAAATGAAATATTGTTTATATTATAGTCTATAACCTATACCAATCCCAATACAAACAATAAAAATGTATATTATATAATGCAGTTTCATCTAGTTTCAGTATAATTTAATATACTTAAGTAAAAATGAATGGTTTTAGTAAAGATATAAAACCTTTTTTTTAAATTAAATTTTAAAGTATAATATGTATGTTATAACAATTCAATTTAATGTTTATTCTCTTGTAGGAGTGTCGGATACACTGTAGCAATTTATGAAAATTGAGAAACTGTTTCAAAAATAAAATATACATTGACGGTCATGGGCAATGGCTATGTCTTAATTTTGTATTGACAAAAAATATGTATACCGTTAACGTTCTTCAATTCTATTTATGTTTTACTTACTAGTAATTTTGAAATTACCACGACATTGACATTGATGATATTAGTTATTTTGTAAAAACAACTTTGAAAGAGACCTTTAGTTACAAAAATATATTACTAATATCTGAGTTACCCATATGGCTAATTAAATATATTATACTAATTATTACTGATTTATTTATTTTGATACTTTTTTTTGTATACACTTGTTGTAAATATGTTAAAATACGAAGGTATACATTTTAACTCTTTACTTAATATTTTTAGTATGCTAAAATTTATTCAAGAAAACCAATATTGATAAATAATAAATACGAGTATAAATATCTTTAATTGGCCAAATATCATACTGATTTTTTGTGTCGGTAATTTGATTGTATTTTTACAAACGTACACTAATCATATTTAAATATACAATTATACGTCATACCTCAATACGTATATTATATCATAACATATTTTAGTACTTTCATATTATAAGTAAATTACAAGTTTTTTCAGCTTAGATTTATTAAAAAAAAAAAAAAAAAAAAAATAGTAATGAGAAATATAAATATTTTTAATTGGACCAATATCATACTGTTTTTTTTTTCGATAATTTGATTGTATTTTTATAAACGTATACTAAATACTAATCATATATAAATATACAATTACGCCATACCTAAATATATTATTTCGTTGCATATTTTAGTACTTTCATATTATAAGAAAATCACAGGTTTTCGTCTTTGCTTGAATTTAAAAAAAATCGTTAATGAGAAATATAAATATCTTTAATTGGTTAAATATTATACTGTTTTTTTTTTGTCGGTAATTTGATTGTACTTTTACAAACGTATACTAAATACTAATCATATATAAATATACAATTACGTCATACTACATCAATATATCATATCGTTGTACTCAAGTCCAATGTGTGCCTACTGCCTACATTATTATACCTAGATGACCATCGGTTAGTTACAAAAACGATTATGATATAGATTATTATTTATTATTAATTATTATAATAAACATATTATTGCAGACTTGTGTACTTCCTGTAAACAAATAGGTATTAGATATAATCGAACACCTTAAGGTAATAAAGTGTAATTAGTAGTTTTGAATTAGTGTATATTCCGGTGATTATTATAACTCATAAAACGTCTCTGCAGGCATTTGCGCTAACGCATCGTACATAGTATTATGTATATATACATATTGACCGGTCTTATATTTATAGCCTTTGAACTGTTATGCGCATGTGTGCGTGTACTTAGTACTCGCACAGCTCAGACGACTATGGACCATCGAATGTGAGAAGCTTCTGCAAAATGTGATGATAATAAATATATTGTTATAAATACTGTAACAACATCATTACGATAACATATTATACTGTTATCAATCCTGAACATTGTATTATGGGAAACCAGCGCGGGTTCGATCGGTCGGTCAGGAAGACTCAACGTATATAAAATGGGACGGACCCCGGCACCGCTACGGTTTGATAATATAATATATAGCGTAGTATTATACTCCGTAGCGTAGTAGTGGAACCGACGCTCTTCGTCAGTATATATATATTCTAATATCGTTCTACGCACGATACGCGGTTCGCCCATTCGTTTTCCGTCTCTCGTCTGCAGTACTCGCCTATACGTACCTGCCTGCAACACCGTACACGACAGCAGTGTTGTAAATAGTATCTAGAACGTCTATATATAAATACTGTAGATTTTTACCGTCGTCGATCGATTTCGTTTAACTTCTCCGGTTGCGATCATGGAAGCTTTTATGAACAAAAAATATAAGCTGAGCTCTAGCGAAAAATTCGACGAGTACATGAAAGCTTTGGGTAAGATTTCGTATGTTAATCCTACATTATTATTATTGTTTTTATTATTGTATTATTATAATATCTATATAGGTACTACGAGTCTATATACACTGCACTTATCACACACCAGTTACTTGTGTTTTAATCGTGTCTTGATAAATTATAATTTAAATATCACGTATATGTATTGCAGGCACGTTGTGTGTACGCGTATAGACCGTTTGGTCACCGGTAGAAATATTATGACGTCACGGCTGATGTATACGTATAATATTGTTATAGGTAGGTAGTCATCTAAATTCACACGTGCGACACGATTTAGAGATTTAAGTATTTAACTGCATAATAATTACTATCAACGCCGTGCGACGGAAACAGACCGGTAACAGCTGCGAGTAAAAAACGATATTTTATATTACTTTATTATATAGATAGATAGGTACGCTACCGAACGTTTCTCTTCGGCCGCGCTCGTTTTAACGATTACGACGACGGTGACTACAGTCGCGCACGCCATCGCCGCTACGTTCCCCCACTACTTATCCACCCACCCACTTACCCACTAACCCCGAGGTGCCACTATACGACCGTAAATAGGTCACGAGTACACCAGAGATCTCGAACATTAATTTTCGAAAAAAACCATTCTCCCAGATGCAGACGTTCCAAATTCCTAATCCGGATTGTGGTGGACCGGCCGAGTTTATGTTTCGAACTATATGATTATACGTGACTACGTAAATCGGCAATTATTTTTCTCAAAATTTCCACGATAATATGTTATATTGCACGAATTTCCTATTTATTTATTAATATTATTTTTATTTTTACTTCAGTCGTAATTGTACTTTTTTTTCCGTTTTACGTTCACACATTATAACACGTGAAATATATTCGATAATAACAATAATATTACATTTGCGTTTTACTATTAATCGTTTTTTTTCAAACTAATTTTACAAAAACATTTTACACTCCCCGAACGCGATAACCCCGCGGACTATAAAACGGATGGACGCATTTATTCTCAATATAACTATATATTTTACCAAGCGGATTTTGGAGAAAGATTATTGAGTGGCGACCCTAATTAAAATAATAAAGTCAATATTTTACACGACTATTAGCATTATATGTTGTGTTATTTGTGTTTATTCGCCGTCATTCGTCGCCTTTTTTGAAACAAAAAAAAAAATCGTAATCGCGCTTTTACAATGTATTATATTGTCCGTACATTACAGTGCGGCGGGGCGAGTGATACGTAAGTACGCAACCCCCGCACAGCAACCCGACGGCCAACGCCCCGCGTTTCTGTATATTTAATTTATATTTTTAAAAAACTGTTAAATAATTTAGTCGTGGCGATCCGGCACTAATGTGAAAACGTTACAAGATCGCGAAAATGTATACATATTATATATATACATGAAATATTCAAAAAATGTTGTTTTTACTTGTTGAGAATAATTACATGCACGACTCTTATACGTGTCTTGTAAAATATTATAATATAATATCGTAAATATATTAACTTTAATGTTTCGACGATTCGGCACGTGTATGCGTATTGACAAAAAATTATTCCTTTATAATCATTATAATTATATAACTACTGTATATTGGTTATCACACGTCGTTTTAAATAAATACTGCACTATATTATTATATGACTCGTGGTGTCAATACTATGTACGACGTAGGTTCTATATAATACAATATATTTTACTATAGTAAATAGTTAGATTAATATAATTTAGACCGGACGTATTGGTACAGACAAATGCTTACTGTATCGATTGATTTATTCTGATTAGTGGGTTTAATTAAAATTATATCTTTCTATAAATTATATTTCTGCTATTTGTACACACAGTACAGACCTTGTAGTCAAATTCGTTAGTGAAAATATTCAATTGAGTTTATCATACTTTTTAATACAATAAAATACTAACATTAATAATAATTTAATATGCGCCGATATTAATGTATCAATTTGATTTGATTTAGAAGTGGTAATAGTGGCACAACAATAACAATATCAAGAGCTATTTTACGCACCTAGCTATTTTTCTAAAATTCATAAATAGGTATTTAAATATAGATATATTGTTACATTGAACACAACCGGTAATAGTGTGCGCACTGCGTGTAACAGCTCAACATATGTAGTTGTGTACATTATTTATTAATATAGGTATACATTATAATTACCGATTAAACAAAAGAATCTATTCCTACTACAATTAATTATTCATTGTGGTAGATATAAACTTTATTCTCGTAAATTTTGTATAACAATATTATAACATGCAGAAATGCTAGTAAATAATTATTTATACAAAATATAAAAATCAATACAAAATAATATTAGATTTGGCACAAACATTAATAAATAAAAAGAAAAATTAGATTTATTTTCTGTACTACCGTCTGGCTATTCGGGTACCACAGTTTGAGAACTTCTGTTAATTGTTATATCCGTCAGTATAGACAGCTAAAGTTATTTCAGTATAGGTACATTGTATATTATTGTTAATAATTGTTAATGCATTCTATACACATAACTTGAATTCATTCGCGAGTCGCTTATTAGTGCAGCAGTAATATGTGAAATATCCATTTAATGTTATAATATAACTAGATTATCCAAAATATGTAAATACACCCGAAATCCCTACATACAAATAGTTTCTATACTGTTTACTTTAATAAGCTGGAAACGGGTCATTGGCCACAGGTGAAATTCTTTTACCGAAACGAAGAGAGCGCATTATCATTATTATTATTATTATTATTATTACACTACGGCTCACTAACACTCAATTTTTTTATGCTACTACATACGTACATTTATTATTACTGTTATATACTCATTGTTATTATTGCAAGTAATGCAAAAAAAAATTATCAAAAATACTTTATTTTCTCCTAAAATTATCTGTTTATACGTACCTATTTACGTGATTAATAGACTTTTTTTCTTTCTCTGTAATATTTTTTCTGTCGTAAAATATAATAGAATTTCACTACACAGCACACAATTATGTATATTAGTCAGTCTTTTATTGGATTCCATTAAAAACAGTTTAACAAGTAATAAAGTAACAAATATTATGGTAGCTATAGTTGCTAATGATTAATGGTTAAACATTAAACCTGAATATATCAATTATATATCTGCGATCTACGGAATTCTGACCACTTTTTGTAATCTGTAAAATCTATTAAACTATCAACAAATTTTATGTACGCCTAATAAATATACATTTGGTCAACTAGGTATCTGAAAATAAAAAAAAACAATCATTACATTATAATTAACAAGTACCTATTTGATGTAATAACAAATCAATATTAACATTTTGATACGTCTGTAGAAAATATTTACTTTTACATTGATGCAAACATGCGGTATTAATGTAATATTATGATTTTAACTTTTTAAGAGCTATTCATTAGTTATTACTCAATACACAATTTCTTTTTGGTTGTTATGATCTTTTTTTTCTAAACAAATATTTTTAATGTAATTGTTTGTATCATTTTATATCATAATTTCATTGTTTTATGACAACACGATATTATGTTTTATATTTTTTTTTTGTACCAAGAAATTTAAATATCGAACATCGTACTACACTTCAAACCCAAATCATAGTATATAGGTAGTTAGATTATATGACTACACGCGTTAGGAATAATAATATATACAAATTACAAGGAATAAACTACTAAACTAGTTAGTAGTTCGTACCGTGCATCTCTTAATAATATAATATATTACCTATATAGGATTACGTATAGTATAATTACCTGAATAATAGATAGGTTAGTTTATACCACATAACATACATTTGAATTATTCGTAGAATTTGATGTACCTAAAGTATTCTACGACCAAGTTAGTAATGTAAAGTTTAATTAAGTATATTTGTCCAACTTCTCTAATTATACTGTATTAATGCATTACTGCATAATATGACTATGGTAGATTGATAGATGTATGATTCTCAATGTACATCGGTAAAGTCGATTGGATTTGTACAATAATTAGTCTTATCGAGATAAAATCATTAAATGCATTTAATTTGTTGATCGTCAAGGAGCAAAGTATCATTAAAATTACTATAACAACTATTCTTGCTACAATAAAACTTTTGTATCACTTTATTGTAACATAATTACATCATATTAACTTAAGATTTAGAATGAAACTATATATATATTATACATACTTAATATGAAAAATAATTTTTATATCATTTATATACAGAGTGTGATTATTAATGATTATGAATCAACAATATAAAATTTCAAAAAAAGACTTGTTTCTTTATTTTTAACTGAAATGTTTTCATCACAATTTCAAATTTTTTAAGCTTGCGGTTGTACCAACAGAAAAATCAACTTTGTTTTTTTAAATATGAACAACTATGTTTTTAATGTATTCTGATAGAGCTTTTTTTCAAAAGATGTTGATAATAAAATTATCAATTTTAGTTGGCTAATTTATTAACTATACGGATCTAAAAAAGTTTAGTGAGTTTATTAATAATATTAATTAAAATAAAGCGTAAAATCATTAACTATCTTTTTATACACTTAAATCGTTTATCTAATGATACAAAAATAAAAAATAAATAATCGATAATTATTTTAATATATTGAAAATCTGTTATTAGCTCAGATTAAAGAACAAAGTATTCACGTAGTAAACTACCTACTACCTATATTGTCATATTGATATAAATTATATTGACTTTATGTAAATATATGGGTTATTTTAAATCGTAATATTAATATTAGTAGGTACTTAAATTAGGTTTCACAGTTTTAATTTGAGAAAATTAATACTTGTTTTTTTTTGGAACAGTTTTAACTATATTATATTATTGTACGTTTCTTATTTTGTCTTGTAGGTGTTGGAATGATGACCCGTAAATTAGGTAATACCGTATCTCCGGTGGTGGAGCTGACCAAAAGCGATGATGGCAAATTTGTGCTATCGTCAAACTCAACGTTCAAAAACTCATCGATCGCGTTCAAACTCAACGAGGAATTCGATGAGGAGACACCCGATGGCCGCAAAGTGAAGTCGACTATCATTCAAGATGGAAACAAGCTAGTACACACTCAAAAATGCGACAAACATAGCGACACCACGATCGTCAGGGAATTCGAACCAGATCAGTTGAAAATGGTAAAATAGCTAATAAATCTGCCATTAAAATGGGGGTTAAGTACAATAACCTAGACTATAATAACAATTACAAAATAATGATACTAATACAGCTATAATAAATTAAATGACGAAATGTATTATATTTATGTAAAAAGATTAATTGTTAGAGTCATTTAATTGATGTTCCATTATATATTTATATATATTATATATACTATACATACTATACACATAGTATAGGGGCTCATTACATATATAATATTATATACATATCATTTGGCTTTTATTTTTATAATAGTCAATATATTAAGTATTTAAGTGTCTTTATTGACCTTAACGTAAAAAATCAATAACCTTAAATAAATAAATAATTTTTTAATAAATTATAAAAAGACAATTTTTAATTTATAACTATAATGCTTCAGTGTTTACTCAATACTGATGTGTATGTATAAACTGACATACTGTATAGATATAAATTATAATCGTAAAATTAAGTAATCATTGAGAATAATTTAAAATCGACCAAAATTAATCTTAATTTTCACTTTTTCTGATTTTTGAAACCGGCTATTTAGCAGTAAATTATAAATCTAAATTTAAATATTATAGATCGTAAGTGGTTAATAATTTCAATTTAGTTTAAAAATATAATTGCGTAAAAATTGAGGTTTTTTTGTCATTTACTACTTCTACAATTTTTATGATCATGATGCATGCGACTTAAAAGTTTTAGTCTTTATAGCAGTCGATTTTTATGATAGATACCTTTTAAGCACTTACTAATTGAGTGATTAAAAAAACTCAAAATATGGGTTTTAACATCACTTGCTAACCCGAGATCGTTCTAAAAGTTTGTATGGAAAACCTGAAAATTGTTACAAAAAAATTATAATATATTTTAATTTTTAAGACCTAAGCAAAATCTTGTAATAAAAAATATTAAATATTAATAAAGATGTGCTTTTCGATTTTCAGGTCTTGACTGTCGATGACATCACTTGTACCAGGGTCTACAAACCAGTCCAATAAATATAATGTATTACAATATGTATAATATTAATTGTACCATTTAATTACTATAAAATTCAGATCTTTTACAACTTATTCGAAATTTGACCTACTATATTTATTAATTATAATGTTATACATGTGATTACTGATTAATGACATAATTACACGAACTATATTTATTTAATTTTAATAACGGTCTTGTAATTATTATTAATCTTATCCTTAGTATTTGGTGTGTAAGCAGTTACTGTAATCGGTAAAAATATAAGAAACACATGAAAATTTGTGCTATCATAAAATGATTATCAATTTTTACCTAATATTTGTTTTAATTATTAAATAATTCATGCCTATATGGACAATTTTTACGGTAGTTATCGTACAAAAAGTAATTTAAAATATTACAATAAACATACATACAATAATAATACACAGACTTAAAAAATAGAAAAAATAACAAAAAATACACAGAACTACAGTAATTGCAGTGTTGGTGGACAAACCGTTTGCTTGTCTGCACAAAGCCAGTCAATAGGGTTGATTATACGAGACACATAAGGTCCATAAGAAGAGCAATTAAACGGGTGGCCGTGATGCATGCCAAATGAGCACATTTGTGCTATATAATATTATCAGCATTTTTTATTTTTATTTTGGGATCAAATGGGCTACACCTCACGAAAGAATATGTATTATAATATAATGTACATTGGGCAGATAATAAATGTGTATATAGTAGAAAATAAACACAAATTGCAGTTTTTTACCATTGTAAAATCAATACATTTATCACCCCGCTCATGATCTAGAAATGGATATATAATTTTAATATTTGGAGGAAAATAGGCACGATTCTAATAAAAAAAAAAAAAGAAGATAGGCGAGTGGATACCACTCTATTATATATTAGGTGCGGAGTGGGTCATTATTATGGGTGTGTTAAATTTGAATTCAATGATATATAATTTCCTTATTATTGTACCTACATAAAAAACAATTCTGAGTGGAGATGGTGGTCTATCAGTTAACAATTTATACCACTAAATCTCTAATATATTTCGTGATATGTTTTTTGATATATCTATTAAATTAATTTACTCTACTTTTAGTATTACGGTAGGTTTATATTATTATTTCCAGAAATATTGCATTTATTATAATACATTATAATTTGATTATTATTATAATAATATGTATTTATATTTTATATTATATTATATCAACTTATATATTTCAAAATGTAATAACATCTTTTTGTAAATACTGTAAAACAATAGAAAATAGATTCATATTGTAGTATACCTACATAGATAATAGAATAAAAATAAAAATTTCCATTGCGTAAAGTAAAATTATAATATAATAATATACATATAAGTTTGAACTTTCCACGAATAATGTTTTAAATTATAACAAAATAATTTTAATTATTATTTATTGTTTAAATAAGTAATTTTGTCCATATTTGAACTTAAAACCAACTAGGTACAATTTTCTACCAGAAACTACCTTATTTATAAAAATCTTAGTAAAATGTTTACTGCCCCAAAAAAATGCCCATTCAAATTATGTGTGAATATCTCAATTATATTATAAATTAGGTATATTATGTGATTTTCGTTACGTTCGATATATGTTTTCACTACCATGATCACTTACACAAAATTAACTGTGGTCGATATTTATAATTTCATGACAAAAAGGACGTAGTACGCTACTTTATATTTTTCCTATGCAAGGAAAACAATTTATAGTTCATTGTTTTTCTCTCCCAAAAACATAGCTATTTATGATACCTACATAGATTTTCTTTGCAGAAAAAATATCAAGTAACATGCTATGTTTTTAAATTACGATTCGTAAATTACATCAGTTTTAAGTTTTACTATTATCAGTACTAAAGTAGGTTGAATTATTTTATCAATAGATTGATTGCAGTTACGAATTAATACAGTGAACCCTCTTAGAGAGCGTGGTCACGTATCTAAATTTACCTGAACATAAACAATAAGTTGGTACATATTTTTTTTCTCTTAAGTATACATAGAAATTATCCTGATTGCTTTGCCCAACTTCATTATAATTTCCATTTTTATTTTAGTATTCTTTAGTTACTAGCAATAATTGTTTTTGTATTGTATCTTATTCACTGCGTTCTTATTATATTTTTAATTCAGTTTTGTTAACTTAATTGAATTTATGCTTTTACTGTAGATTTTGGAAATATTTTTTTCCCTTGTAGCTTTTCTATAATTTCCTTCATCAAAATTCAGTATAGTTATGCCTCATATATTTATTCATTCATTTCTCAGTAAATATTGATTTTATATTCAACTTCATTTTTCCACAGTTAAAGTTAAGATAGATTAAGTTTTTTCTCATTTATTTTTTACTCAATACATCACTTATTTTTTATTTTCATACCTCAATATATTAAAACTAATAATATGTATATTACGCAATATGCATTAATCTGCATCTTATTGATTGAATTTGTTAAATAATTATTATATTTGGTGTATATATAAATATATAAGTGTATGTGTATTATCAATTATCATGAAGTAGGTATTTATATATTATTATATCTTGTATAGTAAATTAATATTATATATTCGTTCCAATTTTAGTATATATACTGCCGAAGCAAGTACAAAGCAAGTATATGTTTGTTATTTACGCTTTATGAAATACAAAAAAATATAACATCATAATATAATACAATATACGATTTCAAACCTTTATTTTAAAAAAAAATCTTTCAACTGATCTTTGTATCATCATAATATGAGAATATGCGATTGAGTATTATACAATATTAAGACGTATAAAAATAACGTGTGTTAGGTACTCAAATAAGATAATTTGTTTAACATATAAAAAACTATTTAAAAATATAATTTGTAATTATTAAATACAAGTATAAAATGTAAATATTATCTAAAATCAAACTATTTCAGATCACTCCTACATTTAATTTATTTTTAGATAAAAGATAAAACTAATAATTAATATTAAATCATTATGTAAAATCTAAAAATTTAATTTAAAAATGTTTGGTAACAATAAAAATTACTTATGAACAACATGAGTATTGAATTCAAAAATGTAAATTTCCTACGACAATATCATTATTATAGGTAATAAAACAGAGTATAATATTATGTTTACTGTTTAGTATTAGTTGATGCAAATATAAGTACACGCGTGAGTTGTCTTTATTGATTATTTTCAATTACGGCAAAAAATTAAACAAATTTAAAAACATACATAATTAATTTTAGTTTCTACTGACATTTTGTAAAACATTTAATTTATTCTTACATATACGTGTATTTAAATATTAATGTTTCAATTTAAATTCTCATTTTTCTGTATATATATTTAATGTATAAATATACATCCACTCACGTATCTCCACTGATTTATTATAAGCCTAATTATTGTTTTTTTAACTTAAGTTTATAACTATAGTTTTATAAACTATCTCATCTAAATAAATCAATATAGAACGAGTAATTATTGATTATTTTAATAGTGGCGTATCCAAAGAGGAGAAGGTTATTGAGGTTATATCCCACTCATTGTCATATTTTTAGCTGACCTATTTATTAGAGCAGATTTTACTTATTAGTAATTACATAATAATCTGATAAAATTTTTAAATTTCTCCTATTGACGTATATAAGTCCCTTCGTTACCAACATTTTTTAAATACTATTTCTAAAATGAATCTTACCATACATTTACTCCAGTAATATTTTTACTAGTTTTACTACCTTATATTCAGTATTTCAGTTTGATTTTCGTTCCTCAACTGCATAGGTCAGTTTATGCCACATATTTTTCTCTTGAAAAAAAAATGTGTTTCCCATGTGTTCCATGATGTCTTACAAACGTTCATTAAAATCTGGCACGAGGAGCTACATTATGAATTAAAACTTTTTCTTCCACCAATATTCTAATTAGGAATTACTGATTTAATTTTACCTTAGCGACGACATTTCCATATGAGGTTCGGCTCTTTTCAATTTCAAAAATTGCAACCATTAGTGCAGGAGTCCCTCAATGTAGCATTCATACTCTTCTATCATACTTAATTAATAAATAATATGCTATTGATTAACCTACCCCTCCAAACATAATTGTAATTGAGTTTGCAAATGATAAGTTAATAATAAAAATATATGAAGACCCATCGTGTTGCTTCCCTAAATCTCAAAAATTAACTACTCCAGCTAAAGACATTAAGCTACGGTAATATAAACAGTCAGTTAAACCAAATCAAACAACATTTTTACACTCTACTCCTACTCTTCACCTTGTTCGCTGTCCTGAAGTATTTTTAGTTAACATCCCGAATCTATCTTTCCAACCGATTAATACTTAGGATTAACCATTGATTGTGATCTCAGGTCATAAAATGCATCTTTATTTTCTTATAATTAGACTCTTTCCCCACCTCAACCTCCTTATACGAAATTGTATTTAGTCACTCGTACAATTTTTGAAAATTCCACGTGACAACTAAAAATAAACTGGTATAAAGATCTTCTTAATAAATAATTAATAAAAAAATAAGGACAGAAAAAACAAATAAAGCTATTGTTATATCACTGAGTAGCTTTTTCCTTCGTGTAAATAGTCTTCACATATTCCTATTGTCCTAAGGCACAAATTGTATGTTTCTTTATAAAAAATTTAAAAAAAATAATTATAAAATTATAACTTAGTTCCTAGTACCTATCTACTATTATGTTCTGTGCTTCTGTTTACAATAAGTTATTTATGTTATTTATTATATACTTAGCACGTATAAAACTTAAAAACATATCAAATGTATAGTAGCTAACTGTAATTAAAAAGTATCAACCTTTTGCCAATCGTATTAACCAACTTATTTAATCGAATATAATTTTTGAAAACATATTGAATTCACCATGACATTTAATTGAAAATGACTCAATTACATTTTTAAATTAATTTGTTCATTCATAAATATTATTTTTATTCAAAAATTTAATTTTAATGAGTCAAAAGTTCAATATCCAAAAAGTGGAAAACACATTTCTGCATTACGCTCTCAAATAAATTTTCAGAAGTGTTATGCGAAAACGAGTATACTATAGGAGAGTTGGTTCAATCGACATAGCATAAATCTATTTAGATAGAAAACACAGACTGAGTTGAATTTCCTGATAATGTGTATAATATAGACTAAGATATATAAAATATATAAAACCTATCTATATATTATTATTATACAATCGTAAGTACGGA
Organism: Rhopalosiphum maidis; assembly: GCF_003676215.2. Classification (NCBI taxonomy): domain Eukaryota; kingdom Metazoa; phylum Arthropoda; class Insecta; order Hemiptera; family Aphididae; genus Rhopalosiphum; species Rhopalosiphum maidis. The sequence goes on from NC_040877.1 coordinate 59,657,339, forward strand.
CTGTGATATACGAGAACTTATATCTTAGTTTTGCTTGGTTCTAAATTATATTAATAATTTAGCCCATAAAGCATTAAAGCCTCTCGACTTTTTAATGGTTAACACCCACAATTTGTTAAAGTGACATGATTATTTATGTGCTATAAAATCCTCTCCCGTTAAATTCCTAAGCACGCTATTGGATTCTACTACTTTTATGGTTTTTAATATAATATTAAATAAATCATTTTTTTTTTTTACAAGCATTGTAATCAGTGGTGTATTGGTTATTCTGCACGTTTGTATACATACATGTTATTTTGGTAAAGATATAATCAGAGCCGTAGCTAGGGCTTGGCGAAACTGGCCCAGGCCAGGAGCGCAACGAAAAAAGGGGCGCAAAATCCAGAATAAAATATACCTGATATTATACCAATTATTAATAACATACATTTTATTTAGAATATGGGCAAAATAATTATACTAGAATTGCTACGCTATAGTACTTTATTATGGCATATTGGGTACAAAAATATTACAATTTACAACCGTTTACAAAATAATAAACATAATGATTTTCAAAATCGATTATTATTATTAACTCATAGCTGCGTGTTTAATTTAAAATTAGGATTCTAAATATTTTATTTTTATATTTTAAAGACCTTCATTAATTTATCCATATTAATGGATGGTAGATAACTACTCCTATTTTAGTATTTAGTCTTTTTGTATCAGTCCATGAAAGGAAACTCTTGTGAAAGAAATTTTAGTAAACTGAAAATTATTAAGAACTATCTAAGGTCTACAATGTCACAGGAAAAATTGAAAAATATGAGTATTATATCGATTAAATGTGAATTAGCTTCAAAAATTAATTTTAAAAATGTTATAGATGAATTTGCTACTAAAAAAGCACGAAAAGTGAAATTTTGAAATGTATAAAAGCACAATTATTTTTTAAATTATTATATAAGATTATAATAAGTTTGACAGCAATTATTTTTTCTTATTAAATACAATAATTATAATAATAGCTAATAAAAATAAAATAAACTAACGAATCTATAAAATGAATGTCTTTATATATGTAAGTACGAGGGTGAGGGGGGTAAACAATTTGTACAAGGGCGGAAATACGTTAAATGGTCAGAAGCACAAATTAACATTGCTACGGCTCTGGTTATAATCACATATTTATATAATATATACTGTAGTCTGTAGTCGATATTGAACCACGTGATAAACGGCTAATTAATCATATTATATTTATAACGACCCTTAGCAAATCCTTTGCGAAAAAAAAGTGATATAGTTATTACCTACACAAATAATTTAATGAAACCTATAATATAATGTATAATCACTTTAATATCAATCGATTAATGGTAAAACCTTTACGGTTGTACTGCAGTAATATTATATAAATAGTAAATACATCTTTAAAATGAACAATATTCAATAATATTTTATACTATAAAATTATACATTAATAAGATATTTTTTTAATTAGATATTTTTGACTAAAAGAAAGAAGAGTTATTGAATATTAACGAAAATAATTAATTAATTATTATAAAATACTTAAATTTTTAGGTTTTTTTTAGTATTCATTATTTTTTTATGTGTTTATTTTCCTGTTACTAAAAATTAAATTAAAAAAAAAAAAAGAAATAGGTACAATTAATAATTAGTTTATAGTATAGAGAAAGGCAAATAGCGAATAAAATAAATTAAAAATAGTGTATTTTAATGATGATCAATGACTCATGTATTAAGTTTTAATAATTCATTATTATTTGTTTTTTAATTATGTTTATCGGTTATAATCAAATTAATTAAATGTTATTTTAATAAAAAATGATCACAAGATATTATTCAAAAAAATATTTGAGTAAAGTTTTAACTAAAAATGTTATTTTATTAAATTACAATAAAAATGTAATAATATTTAGGTAGGCATCAATATTAAAAAAAATAAAAATATATTCCAGTTAGTACTCCGTTTGTCATTAATTTAATACGATATGAAAAAATAATTTTAATATCAGTTATATAGCACAAATTAATCATCATTTTAAACCGTATAAGATTGTATTTGTTCAAAACATTTCATCGACAATTTCATACACATATAAATATAGACCATTGAAAAATCAAAATAAATCTTAAATTTCATTTTTTTTTTTTATAATATGTTATTTGGACTACGATCGGAATCTAAAATTATCTTAAAAAAAAAATTGCAGAGGACTTCAATCAATATTAATGATGCCATCATCAAATACCAATGTATTTATTTAAAGATCTAATATGTTTAAAATAGTTAAAATCATACTCATCATATTATTATCTTGTTTGTCGATTCGTTTACTTGACGGTGCTTTAATTTGATAGGTTTTATTTAACGATAATAATTTTACGATTTGTATAATTACTAAAAGTATATATTTAGCATTAGCATATTTGTTTGATGTACCACTTAATTTTTAATTTTATGGACATTTATATATGTTTAAAAGATAATCTATAGTTATGTATTTATTTTATCGTATGCCTATTATAGCAAAAACTACCAATTATATATCAAGCGCTATCTATTCGAGCGTAAAAATATTATTATAGTTATTAGTCAGTAGTCGCCTGATCGCCGATACGAAAAATTCAACTCCTCTCTCGTCAAAATATTATAAATTATAATATTAAAGAAAACAAAAAATGGCTTTAATTCTCAATAAAAAGTACAAACTGGACTCCAGTGAAAATTTTGACGACTACATGAAAGCTTTGGGTAAGTAAACAATAAATGTATTTCATTGTATATAAATTATACACGTATTTCACTGACGTATTAAAAATATACTTTAGGCGTGGAAACAGTACGTCAATACTTAAATATTGCAAATTATTAAAATAATCGTTATTCTTATTTCAACCAAAAGTTTTGATTGACATCAAAATTATACTTGTTATTAACTAGTAACGTGTTTATTAATAACGCATTCCTATAGTTTTCAAAGTTACTAGACACTTCTTTCTTTAGTCTCGGTAATATAACTAATATTCCTTGTGTATCATATAAATGTATCACACAATTATAATTAGCTACTATTGCTATATTAACATTAAGAATACTGCATGTATTTTTCATTTTTATTTTACGTATAAAAAGTTTTATTGCAGAGTATTGTTAAAATGAATTTATAAGTATGCATTTTTTTATTATTATTACTTCCAATAACCTTCAAATTGCATGGGATGTTTAATTGATTTAAAACGCATTGAAGCACATCTAAAGTGGTTTTTTGTTGACGTTGTAATTGTATATTTAGATTTAATTAAAACAATTAATTTAAAATATGAGAAATACTTTTAAAATAAAATTCTTTAGATAATCTATACAATAAATATACAGGTTGATAAACCGAGTATGCTCATCTATCCTCTTTTTTATAGTTAATCTAGTTAAGTTTTGATTTTTAAAATATTTAAGTATATTTAAACTTCAATGACTATAGCATAAATTATTTAGATTTTTTACAACATTTTAGGAGTGGTCCAAGACTGTACTAACTTAATTTTTTCAAACGAAAACCAACTTTTTTATTTCAAATTACTAGGCAAGTAATTTTAACGAAAATATTGATGTTTCTAAATCAACATTCGAACGAGTAGTTCCTGAGTTATTAAATTATATATTAGTAATAAGCATAAAAAGATTTCTTTGATTCTACAGAAATTATACCTACTTAAAAAGTTAGAATTTTCAAAAAATTAAAAAACTGATAGATTAATATTATAATTGGCAATTATACTATTATTTTACGATCACCAAATTCCTTTAATAACCGATATCTTCCGTGTTTATTATTGTCATCCTTAGTAAATACACAAAATTAGATAACTCAGCAATTACTCGTTATAATTTTGGTATGGGTACCTACATTAATATTTTCAAATGTTCAAGAAAGAATGGCGATTTTTGTTTGAAAAAACTTAGCATAGCCACAGTCTACAACAGTGGTGGCCAAACTACGACCCGCGGGCCAACTATCATTTAATATCTGGCCCGCGAAAGAATGATAATCCTTATATATATATATATATATATATATATAAAAGAACAAGCCATATTTTATATTTACGTTAAAAAAAGGTCCGCGGTAAAAAAAGTTAAGAAAAAAATGAAAGACTTAAACATATTACAATTCTTACGAATAATCAAAAATTGTAAAAATTAAAATTTGGATAACTAAAGAAAAAATGGGGTTGAACATTCTTGTCGAACCACTCTGTATAATATATACTCAGTGATACTCGATAATCGATACTTATGTTCTGTAGTTTCTTGTCAAACAAAAGTCAATGCCCAACAAAATTAAATACAAATTTATGATATCCGTACTATTATTATAACATTATTATTTAAACTTATTACTATATTATAATACTAATAGCGATCGATTAATTACTGTTGTAATTCCTCAACTAGTAAAAAAATCGTTTGTTGCAATAAGTTTTAAAAACAAATCACCAGATAAAATTATTTTTTTAAATAAGTAAATACTATTGATATAAATGTTTATGACGTACGTTTCGTCGTGAATTCAAATTGAGAAATAAAATTGATAAATCTATTGCATACAAAAAGTTTTTTACTTAATAACATACTTGTAGTTTGTATACCTAGCTAATACGTTTTGCCATGAATTTTAAATTTCTGAATTTATTGATATTTATAATATTAGTTAGGTATTGTTTATCTATATAATATTATTACAATATGAAATTATGTTTTATTTATTAAGTCAATATAATTTAATGTCCATGGCCCATTTTACAATTAAAAATATTCGATTTTACTTTTAATTATATAGCTAGGTATTATAAATACCTTATACCTATACGTAACGAATATTTACAAAATGTTTCACATGCGTGTTTCAAACTGAAACAGATATCCATTTTATATAACAAAGCGCTATTTTGGCCGAGTAATGTTGGATTGTTGGACTATGATACTAATAATAATTTATACTATCATGTCATTAAATATTAATCAATATCAAAGTATCAAAATGATGTGTAGTTATACTATTTTATATTTAACAAAAATAAAATGTGAAATATGTATCTCATATTATAATTATTATGGTAATTATTGAGATTTAATTTTTGTGAATATGTATATTATATTATATAGTATAATTATATTAATAAGCAATAACTATAATATACACGGAATAACAATCAAAGTTTGATTATCAAACATCCAAATATTACGGGTTTTTTGATTATTATATGTTAAATTGTTATTCGTAGTTATTAATTTAATTAACGATCAAAGTATATAACCGGACCACGTCCCGATACGCTGTGTAAATATTATAAAGGCCACCGCAATTTTTCAAATTTAATGTTATGCAACGAAAATCGGTGGAGGGAGGCCTATTCTGTACTTATTGTAATTTTTAACTCGCGTAAACGCGTTTTTCGCATAAGCTTATTAATATTGCCGATGTTGGGGAAAGACGGTTAATAAAATTGTTTGTTTTTCTACAGGTGTGGGCATGGTAAAACGCACATTAGGTAACACCGCGACTCCAGTGGTGGAACTGACCAAAAACAACGACGGAAAATTCGTGTTGTCGTCAAACTCGACTATGAAAAACTCATCGATCGTTTTCAACCTCGACGAGGAATTCGACGAAGAGACGATCGACGGCCGAAAAGTTAAATCGATCATCAGCCAAGATGGAAACAAGCTGATTCACGTTCAGAAATACGACAAGCACAACGACACCACAATCGTCAGAGAATTCGAACCCGATCAATTGAAAATGGTACAAAACTGACGACAAAATACATATCATCGCGACTCCTTTCCTCTCCTCCCAAACGAACACACAAACACGCATACACGCATATATCACACATTCCTTATACTTAGATCACGCGTATTAATGAAACCCTCGACGTATTATTATATAACAGTATAATAATATAAGTATATAAAAAAATTACGTCGATCGTTGGTCGGTTAAACTTTTGCGTTTTATGTTAATGTGTTTTATATTCATTTATGATTTATATGTTTTTAGATCCTAACTATCGACGGAATCACCTGCACCAGAATCTACAAGCCAATCGATTAAATACAATTTCACAATAATTTATTATTATATTATAATGGTAAACGATTCAATCGATTTGAATGTTCACTGCAGTCTTATGCAAGATTTGGACTACTGCAGCCTAAATTATAAATATTATATTAAACAATATATCATACGATTACATAAAAATAAATAATTAATTTTTAATTTTGGTCTTTGGCTTTTAAATTATTTTTATGCATGCTTACCTACTCTAATTAATATTATAATATACTATACTATTGCTATGTGTTACCCGGTACTTTTCCTAGGAAAAATATTTCTGTTTGATATACGAGTACCTTAAAGTAAAAGTGAAAAACTGAGGTTCACTGACAATTCAGTGTTGTTGCACCTATATAGATTTGTGGTTAAATCCGGCTGAGATGGGGAATGCTCGATTATACCATGAAGTTGATTGAATATGTACGAATATGTACATTACTGCAGCACTTGCAGATGTACTTCGATTTTAGTGTTACAACTAATATCTAATAATTTCTTGAGCAAATTAGTTTTAAATGTAAATATACCTCCATTTAAAAAAAAAAAGAAAAAAAAGAAATGCAAACAACACAAGTTTTTAATACAGTAAAGTGATGGCTTAGAATATTTTAAAAAATCACTATAGTGGTGAAACTAAGGCTAAAATATTGGGGGACGCTATAGCCTCCGTCTGATATAACATGAAAAGTGACCTATGGGGGGCTTTTATCCCTTACTACCATATGTATTAATTTTGAAAATATTAAATAATAAATGACAAAATTATATATAAAAAAAAAAACCAACCAATATTTATTTAATCAAGTTTCATTTTTAAAAATATTTTTTTTTAATATTTCATCAATTTGAATATCTTTATATTTTCAATATGAAGTATTAATATGTTACTAGACCGATCTTGATTCATTGTGCAATGTAATTATTTTTCCTTATAGCTGAAAAAGAACATTCTGCAGTGGAACTGGGAGTGGAAGTAATTGAAAAAATAATAGTTATACTAGCACCATAAAAATATTAAATACAAATTTGAAAACAATTTTGATTTTAATTTTTTTTTTTTTAAATCAAATTCCTTTATATTATCACAAATATAATTTTTGAACACCAACATTTCGTTTTTCAGATCATTATTTAATGCATTCTAAAAATAAATTCAACTATGAAATATTTTACATTGTAAACGGTTTATATACATATTATTATATTAGGTACCTACCTTAAAGTGTTCGATCAAGAATGCGCTTTCCTCTTTGTCAAATCGCATTAAATTATCAACTGAAGTAACAATACGTAAACTTTCATCGATAAAACCTGATTTTCGTGCTGCAAATAATTTAGTTCATGATAGGTGCATTTAATATACAATATTCTTTTTAATTTGAATCGTCGTCACATAAACAATTTTTCTGCTTGAATTTAAATTGTTACATAAACATCATACTTACTTAAGTAAGTCAGTTCGTCCAGTGGCGTATTTAGGATTTTACTGCCCCGGGTATACATTTTTTTAATGCCCTTTTCCTCTCGCCGGTTTTTTTTTATAGTGGCAATTTTTCCGGGAGTGGTAAACTGAGTCGTGGATATTGGGGCTAGGTAAATTGAGTCCCAAATAATATTTTTCGAAAGAATGGTTTATAAATAACGACGATATACCTACTTAAAAATTAAGTCTCTACATTCAATGAGTACTATATTGTGATTATAATCACCAATTAGTGATTATCGATTACCGATTTGCTTACTTAAATGCATTCAAATAGATATGTATACATAAATACGTAGCAAAGAGTAGGTAGGTAATTAAAATGAAAAAAATTACAATGGAAAATAATTTTTTTTAAACAAGAAATGTTGTAGTATGAAAATAAAAATATTTCAAGATTTGAATTCGTTAAAAATATATCAAATACATTTTTACCATATAAATAATAACAATAAATAGTAATGAATAAAAAAAAACTTGACTTGAATTCGTATATTATATGTTTAATTAATTGTGATTTTTATGTAAAACGTAGTGAATTATATTAGATATTAACAACAAAAAAAGCACATTTTTAACCACGCCAGTTATGTTAACATAACAGATAGTACTAAGCCTGTAAAAGTGAGAAGGAAAATGTGTTGTTTTGGAAACTAAACCTATTATAACCCGGGACTCGTTTACCACAAAAACGGTATTTCGGACTCAATTTGCCTAGCCCTCAACTTTTCTTACCCTAAAAAAAACTTACAATACATGTGATATGCTAATAGTATCGTGCAGTATAAAAATCTATTGAGTGTCCTAGAATGTTGAATATCGTAGGTTTTCTCGGTAGTACCCATGAAAACAAAATAATCAAAGCCTGCAATTGTAAAATTTATTAATTTATTTTCGTAATATGTTTATAAAACAAACATCATCAAATTAATATTATAAAAAAAGTTCCCAGTTAAATTTGCTGCCACCAAAAAAGTGCTGCCCAAGAAAATTTCTCCCCTTGGCCCTCCTCCTGAATACGCCACTGGGTTCTTATCTAAGTCTCTTTAAACCTGTTAATATTATACGATTATAATTAAACCAATGTGTATTTACTGGGTAGTAGGTACTATAAATAAAAATAAAAGAAAATAATTAATTTCAAAAAAGAAAAACAAATAAGAGCTTTTACAAGGTTTATTAATATTTTAGGAAACAATTGAATAATTTATTTTTTTGGGATAAACTCCCCAGCTCTCCCAGTTGCGCTTATGTTGTAGCCACTAGTCACTAGTGTATATTTTCTTCTATACCACTCAATTCTCGGGAACAGGAGTTTGATCTATGACACTTTTTATACTTAAAACCTAGCCAAAGAAACTATTTGATGCAATAAGTTTTGAAAACCATTCACTACTTCACCAGATAAAACTTTGTTTAAAAATAAGTTATCCCAATAGGCCTTTTTCTTGTCAATAAAATGTTTTACGTTTTATTGCGATGTGAATGCAAATCAAGAAATAAAATAATACAGAAGCTATCCAACAGTGAAAATCCCATTCAAATGCAATCAGTAGTTTTTAGGTAAGAGAAATAATATATGGAAAGCAAATATAGTATATATATTAAACTTTAGCGGGATTTGAGTTAAATATTATGCTGTTTAAATTTTAATTTTTTTCATAAATTAAATGATAAATACGGCGTTATGAAAAATTCTTGGAAAATATTTTCAGTGTAACCAATAGTAACCAGAAAATAAACAAAAAAAAAAAAAAAATTAATTTTCGTAAAATTTATATTTAACCAGACCTCTGGGGATTAATTAAATACCAGAATAGAAAGTTAACTATTCGGCTATTCATCTATAGATTTACTAAAAACAATGTAATACATATAAGTATTATGTACAGTAAAAATTTCATTTTATCAAAAATTATGACATTCAAAAGTTTTTTTGAAATAGACATTCTATATTTGTCTACTTCAGTAAATTATATACATAAAAATTTGGTTAATTATTAACTTAATTTAATTTTAACATTTAATTTTACATTTACAATCATTTTCACATAGCATTCGATTCTCAAATTGATACTATTTTTACAAACATTTAATGGTCGTTCTATAGTATTAATCATAGTTTATTAATTTAAAAATTAAAAAAAAAATAGCTTCTCTAATCCCTTATTATATTGGTTCTCATGATCTCATCCTTTATTTCTCTACATGTGAGATTCAATAAATCATTATGTGTTTGAAGAAATTGAAATCACTTTAGGCATTCCACAAGGTAATCACTTGTCTCCTTTTCTGTTTTATTTATTTATTAATATTATATTATTTTTTTCCCTTTAATAACTCTAATATCTTACGTTTTGTTGATAATGCGGACATTTTTCTATCTGATACTGAGGACCTCTAGAGTGATTTAATAAGCTTTAACAACTGGTGCTTACAAAACGGCCTTTCCTTAAATATTAATAAATTTCTAACCATTACTTTTTCTGAGAAACCCACAAAATTATAATTGAAAAGTAATAACTTATTACTCTCACTCGTGCCTTGATATGTATATGTCTTATGGCTGTAGGGGTCACTCTGTAAATGTGTGCACACGGAGAGCCCGAAAGCGTTACCATATTGTCATAAACTACCTGCAGGTTAGTTTTAGTTTAAGTTTTAAATCATTTAGATACATAATTTTTAGTACACTGAATATATCTGTATAAGCTATATATTGAAATAGGTACAAATATAATGATCAAGATCGAGTAAGTATGATAAAAGCGGCGTTGCTTTAACACCATCACAAACGGTAATTCAATTAATAAAATGATTGTCGTTTGACATTTCAGGTGGTTGAGCCTGGAACCCCCCCCCCTGGCTACAGCACTTGTATACTGGTATACAATAAACATACATATCAACAAACTACAATAATAAATAAAAAATATTTTTTTTATTTTTGAATCTGTCATTACAGTTTGTTTAATATTACTTTTGTTTTTATAAAAATGTAAAAATCAATTGTTAGGACATTTAATTTACGCGTATTTTCCATTTCACTATATTATATACGAGACATGAGTGATTACAATATTATTGACTACCAACGGGTGAAATTAAAATCATTATACTGAATGTATTATTATTATTTTTAATTTTATGTCCTACGCCAATAAAAATATTATTTGTGTATTCGAGATAACGAAAAACGATTAATTTTATTTCGAGTTATCGAGAGATAAATGCTAATAAGTGTAATGGTAGTTTTATTGGGATTTCAATGGAGTTCGAGATAACGACGTTCAATATAATAAGAATCTACTGTATTTAAATTCCTGGCTTGGATTTAAATTCATTCGTATTTTTTAAGAATACTTGTTACGACACTTTTTATATTACAATTAATATGTATCTCTCAAAAGCCCATGTGGTAATTAAATGAATAAAATCATAATATGTTAATAGAGTTTTCATATTTTTTAGCATACAATTAATAGAAATAAAATTACTACGTAGGTACTATACATTATATGTAGAACTGTGTTTTACAATAATTCACATATTAAGTTAAAATATATTAAAAAAATAAAACGCGTATTTATATAAATAATAACCATAGTTTGAACTTCAAAATTGTCGCCGAGGCGTCCATTTTACTATTATACCGATCAAAGTTGTAGGTACTTGATAACAATTTAAATCGGTTCAATTGATTTATTTTTTATAAATATGAACGTTTATATATACGCATTCAAGAATGTATATTATGATATTTATGTAATCACATTATTGATAAATGCGATATGAAAAAAATAAGGTAATCGTAAAATGCATATAACATTTCTCACGTTCCTTTACTAAACATATAAAAGCCCCCCGACCAGACACGAATTGAACATAAAGTGCATGTTAGATGTTGACTATAAATTCACACAGTACCTTTATACGCGTATACAGTAGTCGTTTGATCGCCGGAAAGAAAAATTAAAACAGTTTTTTATTGTTTTGTAGTCAGTAAAACTAAATAGTAAAAAATGTCTCTGATTTTTGATAAAAAGTTCAAACTGGAAACCAGCGAAAATTTTGACGAATTTTGTAAAGCTCTGGGTAAGTTTTCAATCAATAATTTATTATTTATATAGTAGTTTATTATAAAATATAATACCTACCTATTATATTAATATTATACATATCATTTTTAAATAAGTAGAAAATTAATAGATACACTATAGCAACCTATTGATAATATTTGATTTAATAACACAACATTACTCGTTTCTGGACTTAACAAAAAATGTAAAGAAATGCAATGAATATGTTTTGTTTAATTATCTTTTAAGTTATAAAATAATACTCTATAATATACTAAAAAAATTCAAATTATTATATCTACACCATATTAATATCAAATAAAAATCATCAATTATTCCTATAAAATATGTGTCATAAGTCACAACATTAATTAATTATTGATGTAAATTACATAAATTAGTATAACTGTATAGTAGGTAGTCCAAAATTCATGAAGAAATAGATTGCTTTTACTGCTTTAGCTTCAAAATACTTTGCTTAGTATGTTATCGTAAATCCTTTTCGTGTCAATAAAAAGTAAATAGTTTCGTCGTCAACATAAATTGAGAAATAAACGAATCCGTCCCGATATATACGTCATACACCATCATCTCCCCTGTTTATATAGTATATAGTATAGTATATCGACTTGATTGTATTAAAGGTGATGGGTCGTCGTAAATTTTAAATTTCAAAATTGCCTCGAATCTTATTTGTTATATTGTATTTATGTAGGTAGTAATAATTACATCAGCGTAAAATGGAATCTAGATAAAATTATAAAAATATTAATTCAATTTTTCCTATAGAATTTTTTTTACTTTTTATTACGTCAATATAATATATTATACTATTAATTTAATCTTAATTGTATTCAAGAATGAATTAGCATACGCTATTGTGATTTAAGATATGTAAATACTTAGTTTAATTTATGATCGAAATACTATACTATTTAGTATTTTTACGTTGATAAATATTTAATTACCATATTTAATAATTTATAACGCGAAATAACCATTTAATATTATTGTTATCATTATCTATAATAAGAAGTTTACCATTGGCCCCGTTTGATATTCGATTTACTTCAGTTTCCTAGGTATAATATTAATTATTAAATAATTTAAAAATAAATAAGTACGTAAACATATAATATGTTTAATAACTGCGATAACCGATATTAAACTTCCATCTCGAGTAAAATATTATATTACACTGACCGAATCGATACGAAAATCATTATAGTACCTAATTGAATACTTCAACGTTACAGACTAATGACTATTACTGTAATTAAATGAATTATGTATAACAATTTTAAAGTCTAAGTCAATATTTTTAAAAATATTTCCAGGAAAACTTAATAAGAAAAAAATAAGAATTTTTACGCAAATTCAGTTTTCAAAAATATCGATTTTATTTTTTTGGTATAACTTGAAAACGAATATCCATATACGCTGGAAATTTAAAATTTTCACTAAAAGCTTATAAGGTTATTCTCTATAAATTACATTATAAATTTAAAATTATTTTATAGGAATTCAAAAATGCATAAAATAATTTCTCTTATACCTATCAAAGATTTGAAAATGTAATAAAAGGTTCTTTAAAAGTTTTTAAATCTGTTTAAGTTCTTACCAGAAAATAACATTTATTATTTATCATGAGCATTTTAAGTTTAAACTGTTATTAAGACATTCAATATCTTATAGGTATTTGCCCATAAAATAACTATTTTTGATGTTTTAATAAAATTAAAAAATAATTAACGTAGATACTAGAAAATTTCACAAAATATTTATTATAATCATTTTCTATGTATGATAAAGTTTTCAAAATATTTAGACTGAGTCAAATTGACTATAGACATTTGAAATTTTTTTTAGTTAAATTTCTTTATATGTCAATAAAAAAATTTTAACCTGAAGAAAAAAATTGAAAATTTAATACACGATTCTACATAATTTTTCTTATAGATATGTAAAAATATTTAAAATACATTGGCACAATACATTTTTATAAGTATTTGAAGTTCAAATGTTGACAAAATTAGTTACTAATTAACTACCTATAAATAAATTCATTGTTTTGTTATAATTTTGAGCTAAAATCATGTGTGGGAAAATAAAACTTTTACGTATAATATGTTATTTTGTACACGCAAGGATAAGTTAAAATGCAACAATTTTGGCATAAGTTAATTCAACCTACTGTATAACTTATAATACAATAAATTACTTTATTTATTAGCCAATAGAGTAATAGCAACACCAAAAAAAACATAGTATGAAATATACTTAGTGATATAGCCGATATAGGCTTATAGATCGTTTCCGCTCAGAATAGTTTTTCGTATACAATGATAAGTCATTGAATTCAAATTTAACACATCCATCACAGTGACCCACTATTAACATTTACGATAATATGGCAAAGCCACGCGTAGGTATACTCACTTTTTTTTGTTTTGAATTATAGACTATAGTATTTATTTATTTGCGGCATTAGCGCTGTTTATTAAACACCGTTCACTGATGTTTCCGTTTATTGATATTATATAGATCCCTTGTCGATAATACAGAAAAATAGTTAAGTCCATGTGTTATAATAAGTTATAATAATTAAGCGTTTCTACGACCTTTAGACTCGTCGCTGCGTCTGTATTTACGCACCGGACAACTACTGCAACAACAACATATTGTACGTAACGTTTTAGGTATAAATGACGTGTGATAATATCGTATATATAAGTACTTACTAAAAGCAACAAACACTTTGTTATAATTTATAATCATTATTACACGCAATATTAGTAGATATATATGCCCGCGTATTGATCTACATTCTGAAATGAGGTAATAGACAATGTAGAAATTAAAGGAAAGTAAATAATATTATATTATATTATTGTATTTAAATATTACCACCGTTACCGGTGTGAATCGAAAACAGAAAAAAAATTGATGATATAGTTGAAGACAACTGTTAACGTTTAGATTACAATAGTCAATAATCATGTACCTATCGTATGTTTGAAAATGATTCTACTAGGGTGCATCTTCTGCAGGTGTTATTGAGGTGATGCGCACGTTGGGCAAAGTCATGACTCCGGTGGTGGAGCTGACCAAAAACCAGGACGGTAAGTATGTGTTGACATGCAACACAATGATCAGAAACACATCGATCGAGTTCAACCTTGGCGAGGAATTCGTCGAAGAAACATTAGACGCACATAAAGTGAGATCGATCATCACCCAGGAGGGCAACAAGCTGGTGCACATTCAAAAAGGTTTAAGCGATAGAAAAGAGACTACGATAATCAGAGAATTTGAACCCGATCAACTCAAAATGGTAATAGTTATCTAAATCAGCGTTTCTCAGTCAGGGGGTCTTGACTAGGGGTCGCGTAGGTAAAAAAAAATACAACGCTGATTTACAAAATGTACCTTTTTTTTAAAAACTCATTATTGAAAAAAAAATATTTAAAATAATAATAATAAAATTAGCTAATAAAGATATACATAAAAAAATGAATAATTAGTGTGATCGTTGAATGATAGGATATTTTTATTGTTCAAATTTGTACTTAATATAGATGTAGGGGGAGGGATCGCGAAATGATTGACTATATTTTATACCTATTTTGAGGGTCGCGATACTAAAAAGGTTGAGAAACAATGATCTAAACATTCCAAACTATTCTAAACGAATCGTGATGTATAATAAACTACCCTTTCAAGGACTTGTCTCGTAACTGACGTAACTTGTGTCGTATTTGGACATTTTACGTTCCCTTATTTCAACATTGTAAGCTACAACCATACTTAAGTACCAATAGTCAGCCACATACTATAATTAGTAATTATTAAAAACCATTTAAGGTTTTAATGTGCCAGGATAACAAATAAAAAATATAACATTTTAAGAATACTTAAAAATGGCCACTTTATGATAGTTACGATTTCTTTGCATATATATGGTTTGTACTCTATATGCACACCTCGGAAAATAAGCAGTTTAGTTATACCATTGTCTAGTCTAGTTCACATAATACTATTATTATTCATCATGTCTATTTGCGATTATCTATTAATTATTATAAATAACGATAAATATAATACGCATTAGTCGCGTGCCCGGCGCTCTTTTATTATATTTTATACTATTTGAATAATAGTACACAGCTATATAATTAATATAAATATTAATAGTAATAAGTAATAACTAATTATTATATATGCTTCGTTATCATAATGGTTAAAGATATTCAATTTTTTTTTATTAACGTATTCACCGTGTTCTTACATTAGGTATATTTATAGTTTATATACAAATACAATCATAGTCCACGATCACTGATCAGTTATGATATATTTGCACGTGATTAGGTAGTATTAAGTTGCAACTTATAAGTTCGGAGTTCCATTCATAATGATAAATATTTATTAATTATTTCGTAATGGAAAATAATACATTGCTCTTGGTTGAGACTTGAGGTAAATATAATTTGGTATCTCAAATTCTCAAACAGCACGCAAAACTACCTATAAGCATTGGTTATAAATTCTAGTACTTATTTATAATTAATGCTATAAGGTACCTAATTAAAAGGTTTTGATCACAAAATGTCTATAAAAAAAATAATGCATACATATTTTAAAATTTTGAGTTTCAGTAAAAGTATTTACTATTTAAAAGAATTTACTTCATCAAAATAAATTAAAAACAATTTTTTTCTAAAACTGGGTTTGCGTAAAGATCTTGCGTTTTTCTCAATTATTAACAACTCCAAGGATTAATAATTATTTACTTTTTTCCTAACTAGTGAAGTAGATTCACTTTTTAGTTTCCTATCGGGATATAGATAATGGAGTTGAAACATTTTTATTGCTCCAAAGGCAAACACATACACCATTATAAACACAATGTAATCGTTGTTCAACTCCGAACTTAAAATTTAAACTAGTTTTAATTACAATCAAGGTAGTTATGATACATATTATAACTACCTTGGTAGCAATTATTAAAGACACGATACGATATAAGCGCACTCTACATACGTGGCCGGGGATTACAATTAATATTATACTATTAATTACAAGTCTTCATAGTTCTTACAATGCAAAAGCGTTATATTAATATTAGTGTATAATGTATACATAGATACTAATAATTATGTGCTTATATGTATTTTTTAGTCGATGACCGCTGACGGAGTCACGTGTACAAGGATTTACAAACCAATCAAATAAATACGTCATTACACGTTCGAACTATTACTTCTGCAGTATATCTACCTTTGTATATTGTAATATTATATTCAGATCTTTAAACTGAAATTTGACTTACTGTAATATATTGTAAACATTAAATACATAATACGTTTCTTTTATGACTACACGAACTAAACTTATATTTATTTTAGTTTTGAGTTAATTTAATCATTCCTTACATGACTTGCTACAAGTGAATACAATAGTGTAGGTATTATATTATTTATATTATTATTTTCAATTTTGTCATGGTGGTCTTATTCATTCGTTAATATGCAAATGCCCCATATTGCCTACCCAAAACGCCGTTAAATATCGAAAGATTATATCAATAAATAAAAATGTATTACAAAAACATTATTATATCAAAATTGTTTTTACAGTATAAGCTTTTAATAATAAAATATACTACTACTAGAAAAATATGCATATTAAGAATGAATAACTACCTATTAACCACGTAGCACGTAGGTGAGGTCGAAGAAAATGATAATTATTAACACTAAATATTTTGCATGTAACTATTTATTTTTCTAATCTTTAGCTTTATCATTAGGATTAGGCACTTCATGCCCTCAAGAATCACTAAATATGCTACTAAAAAAGTGTATTTGTACTTTGTAATAAATAATAATATTATACACAATACATAAATAGATAAATTTGATTACATAGATTAATTTAATTCATTATCTGAGATAATTATTTTCCTTTTTTCAGATTTGTTTTCATCTTACATTGAGTTTAAGTTTAAAAAAATAAAAAAAACTTAAATTGAATACATTTGTATTAATTACCTTTAGTATTACAATGAACTATTAGATATTTTTTTAAGTTGAGAATTAAAAACTTACCCCTTCATATAAATAGTTGTCAAATATGCACTTATAAATAAAAAATGGTAAAATATGCAACTATAAATTTTAAATATAAGCTCGTATTGCTGAGACAAATTTCTATATTACTTAGGAATGTTTTTAATGACTATTTAAAAACATGCAAACTCCTAGAATTCCCGAGCCTTAGCTATCATAATTAATCAAGAACAATTTTAAAAGATAGCATATAAATTCAAAATCATGAATCATTTTTTTTGTTTTAGAAGTTTTGAAAATTTACAACAATAGGTTGAGTGTATGAATATTGCACTATTTACATTGTGTCATTTATCTCTAAGTAAATAAATATAAAAAAAACATGTGAGGACTAAGCAAATATTGCAGGAGTAGCCCAACCATTTAAAAATGTAGACAATATTTACAAACGTTTTTTTTATAAATCTTAATTTGAATGAGTATATTTTTTATTTATATTATTTTCTTGTACCAGATGTTTGATATTTTAGAAAAAAAATATTGATACGTTCATGTATTTAATTAATTTAATTTTAATAATAACTTTTTAGAGCACTGTATAGCAGAAAATTTTCACTTTACATCTAAAAAATATTTATTGATGTCATTTTCCAATACTACAATCAGCATCCCAAATAAAATGTTTGATGTAGGTATGACAAAACATTATTTTATGCTTAATTTAAATAGATATTAATCAAAACATGTATAAGATTTCAGTACTTTTAATTCATTCAATAATAAATTGATAATTTGTAAGTAGTACTTAATGACTAATAGCATCTGGTGGCATGTATCCTGAATTACTATAACATCGTAAGGCTACTCTTCCATTAGGAAAAATAGAAAGCCAAGTAATACTTGCATGATCTAGGCTCAAACGTAACCATGCCTCTGGTGTCAACTGCAATGATCTATAACACAGGAATATAAAAACACAATAATGAATTTATAACAAGAGCAAAAACAAATAGCAAAAAACCTATTTCTAAAATAAAATTGTAGGTTTTGTTAAGGTTATCAATACCTATGATTTCATATTTGTATCATCTACAACTAAGGATTAAATGCTTTTATACAATAAATAAATATTACAATTACCTCATAACAAAATATCTTATAACATTTGCATGGCAAACTATTAATTCATAAGAATCTTCTTTTTGTTCAGGTGGCGCTCTATGAATGAATTTTCGAAAAGCCGCTTCTATACGAGCTCCATCCCTATAAAACTGCTAAAAATAATAACAATTTATGTAGGTTTATTATATGCAAAATATATAAGAGGTAGATATTTAATAAATTGAAGTTTACATATAACTCAGGTTTCCAGTGTTTGGATGGTGGATCTGGTTGTACTGGGGCTCCTTCCATTAATAAATCAGATGAAGTTAGAGGAATATTTGCAGGCAATTGTTTTTGAATTATCGAACAAGTTTCCATTGCTCGAGTCATTGTTGACTGTGTAATTGTTGTCCATGGATAATTCAATATACTTAAGCGCTCACCGGTGAACAGAGCTTGTTTTCTCCCTGCAAGAAAATATAACAATTTAATAAAAAAATAGTAAATATCATAATTCAGTTATAAATAATAAATAAATACAGTATAAAAAACATATATAAATATATTATAAATGTAAATGTGTTACAATGGTAGTGGTTATTGATTTAATGTTGAATAAAGAGGGTAAGTTATCCTAATAGTTTTTGACTTGTTATTTATTATTATAGTTTACAAAACTGAAAATATTATCCATACTTAAGATAACAGTATATAAATTAAAGTAACATTATTAGGTATATTTCATCACCATAGAATAAGTCAAGTTTTCCTATTGAAATAAATAGTTTAATAGATACTAGTATTTAATAATAGACTTTGATTTAAACAAATTCATTCACATTTAAATATTCTCTTTGGACACAATTATTTGTTATTATTCATTGATATTAGATACATACCTAATTCAGTCAACTTTCTTTCTCCGTCAGTCTCACCAGATACATTGTACTGGCCATGTCTAATAAGGAAAATGTGCCTTGTTGCAGAGGACTTTTGGTTTTCAATTTTCTTTTCATACTTATCTTGAAGCTCTGGTTTATTTGAGTCAATTGGTTTTACTAGACTTTTAGGTTGTCGCCTGAAAATTTATATGTTGACAAACACATTCAAAAACATTTACATATGATAAAAGAAAAAGGTTAAGAATAAATAAAGAACAAATAAGAAATAGATGGTATAAAATATAATTTATTAGTGTCATTCATTGTGCTGAAAGACTAGACAATATGACTATGTTAATTTTGATTAGGACTTATTTTGCAATAAGCAAATAAAAAACAATTGAGATTGTAAAGCAAAACATTAGTAATAGAAAATAGGAAACTAAATAAAATAAATTTTTCTTATTAGTGACTAGGAATGTGAAAGAACATACAAAAGCAAAATATTAATAAATAAATATACCTATAGGTATTAGGTACTTAATATATATATCAGTGAGCAGAATATAAATTTAACAATGCAGTCTTATTTGATAGTAGTTGTTAGTATTCAAATATTATAAAATTAACAACTTATATATTTGGTGCACAAATTCAAGCATTCAGCAAATATTTTATTTTGGTATTAAGCCTCGTGCTCTAGGATAGTTTTTATTTGAAGTGGGTTTAATCTTAGGTCCAACAGCACTTCGTACACTTTTTGGCCGTTCTGCAATTGATGCATCAACCTGCAAATCATCCTCAACTTTTAATGCTTCATCAAGCATTGACAATAATGAAGGAGAAATCTCTGGTTTCTTATATTCTTCTAATTTATGTTCAAGTGTAAGTAAATTTAATGTTATTAAATTCTCATTTCTTCTTGTATTGATCACACCATTAATGCAGCCACGTGTGTGACCTTCTAATTGATTACTAACCATGCGCCACTCATTGGTATCATCATCATAATATAATCTATCCTTAACACTCTGAAGTTCATCTTGAGGAATAAAATTTGACATTATTATATTACCAAGTTTTAATTGACGAGTCATTGCTTCTTGATTTGACTCAATGTCTCTTCGTTGATTTGAGTATTCATCCTCTTTAACTTTTAATTCTCCTTTAAGGCTTTGATAAAGAACCATTAATTTGTCAAATTTAGCTTGTTTAGATTCTACTTCTTCCAGCAATGTTGAATAAGTTTCCCTGATTGACTCAGTATAACCAGCAATTTCTTCTAAATTTTTAGCTAGTTCTTGTTCCATTTTTATTTCTTCTTGAATTTCTTTATTACGTTTATCAATTTGACTTTGCTGTTCATATAAATGATCTGTTATAGATTTTCCTCCTCTTAACACACTGCTTTCCATGGACTGAATACGAGTAATCAATGAAGCCATAAAATCCATTTCTTCGGCAACTTTAGCCTTTTCTAATTCTATATCGTATAACATACGATTTTGATCATCAGTAGATAAATTTTCTTTATTTTCTAATATATTGTTACGTTTTTCATTTAGATCTTGTTGTTGTTTTTCCAAGAATTTAGTATGTTCTTGAAGATTTTCCACGTCATAATTTTTTTCCTCATGTTTTCCTTTTTTAGAAGTAACTTTTTTTGATGATTTTTCATTTAAAATGTTACGTAGCTTTGATATTTCATCCTGATATTGTCTAATTAAAGCATCCTTCGGGTCTTCATTAACACGTGGTGCATTATGTATATTTTTTGCTCTATTAGCATAGCGTAAAGTTGTTAGTGTTTCATCCCAGTTATAACTGGCTGGACCAATATTAGCAATCATCAATGTTTTTGAATTACCCCCTAATGAATCTTGTAATAATCGAGTGAGCTTGGAGTCTCTGTATGGTATATGCGAGGAATTTTCTTCAACAAGTGCGTGTATAACATTTCCTAATGTAGATAGTGAAAGATTTATTTTTCCAGCTTCTTTAAGTCTTTGGCCAGTAGCTCCACTCTTACTCTGTCTTTCACTACCTGCTAAATCAACGAGGTTCAATTTACCAACCCTAATACGTTCGGTTGAACTTTTTATTTCAACAGTAACTGTAAAAATAGCATGACTCCTAGAACTATGTTCATTCATGTCTGTAGCACCAATTGTTCGATTTTTATTACCTTCTTGCATTACTTTTAAGATTTCTTGGACGTTTTTACAAATATATTTGTTTAAATTATTAACATAAACTCCAACATCTTTGTCTTCACGAAGGTCACATTTTCCTTTGGATTTTGCTTCTAACAAATCATGAATTTCTTCCTGGTATATTTCCAAGTATGAAGAAAACACTAAATATTGTTTGTTATTTGATTGTTCAATAGTTTGGAAAATCTGTTCAAAAGTTCTGGGTATTATTCCACGGTTCTTTTGTTCAGATAAAGGAAGTTTTTCATCACGGATTCCTTCCATTGTAAATGTCTTACCGGTTCCAGTCTGCCCATATGCAAAAATAGTAGCGTTAAATCCATTCAAAATTGATTCAATGAGTGGATGGACCATTTTTCTATACAGCTCTTCTTGAGTGGAATTCCAATCAAAAACAGAATCAAACGTAAACTGTTTATATTCAGAATCATCATTCTTCGGAACAGCAACAGCAACAGAATTATCATCTTTGGATATTTTCACAACCTCTGTATACCCATTGGACACTTCTTTAGAACTCATCGGTCTACATCTCACAATCACTTGGATGTTTTCTTTTTTTGTTTTAGCTGAAGGCTGACGGCCACTTCGTTTTGTTGATGTTTCCATTTTGCAGTGGTTTAGCGGTAGTAGTGTTATATTTTATGTATGAACAAGACTGACGGACAGGAATAGTAAATATTTTAATGAGGTTGAATTAACACCTGAAAAAAAACGTTAAAAACACACTCCTGTCACAGTAGAACATTAATATTGTATTGGATATTTAAGCGAAGCGACAGATGTTGTTCACAAAGAACAAACGAGAAGATATAAAAATATTATTGTTTGAATATTAGACACAAAACCGTCTGCGCATAAGAACACAAGCAGAGCGACACACTTACTTGTCCCAGTTAGAATCCCATTTCGTTTCCTTGTTCTCGAATATTTTATAGTACCTCTGTTCTACTTCATTCTGTACCAGGGCTTTGGTTTCGTTGGATTCTAGAAACGAGTACACTGCGAAACCACTAACGGCACCGACACCAGTGGACAGCGCTAACGTTCTTAGAAAATGTTTGTTAAAGTATTTCGCCATGTGATTTGCAATGATATGTATGTACAAAAATACGTGTCACCATAAAGGTATTCTAAACAAGTCGTCCTAATAAGGATCTATTATGCGAGAACACAAGCACGACGAGAAACGATGCCCATTAATTATATATAGTCATATACAGTATGACTAGTTGTTTTACTATAGAGCACTCATCTTGCCTGGTGAATATAAAATATCGAATAATAACTTATGATTAATGATTGTTACTGAGTAGTAAATACTTAAAAGTAATCAGTAATCAGTACAGATATATACAATATTGTGTATTAAATATTAATAAAGCATATGGTATTATGGTACGATCGAAACATCGAATGACGGCACCGAGTTTAGAAGTTTACTACCGCCGATATGGCAATAACCGATTGGCGATTACCGAAAACCGATATGACTCATGATGTTTTAATATCAAATATGGTCATAATGATATAACTTCCACTACGACCACGACCGCAGGTTAAAAAGATATATTTTGAACCTCGACCTAGGTCCACTACATCTTATCTTTTTTGCGTTGCCTCTTATCACTACTCCACCACTCAATCAAGGTTAGGTTTGTTATCCGATAAAAACATGTTTTGAACTTTTGAATTTCGCGTTTAAACACTGATCCGGACTTGTAACTCGTGAGTAGCGAGTCGTGGATTCCCAACAACAATAATAATCCCGTCTACTTTCTAGATATATGACCGATGACCCTACAGTCGTAAGTTTAAATTAACATAATTTGTTTTAAATTTCTAATCCGTTGTAACTTGATTTATAATAAATGTTGCAGGCATAAGCTTAAGTACCTATTGTGTTCGAATTGTCATTTTTGATTATAATAAAATCAATGTTTTACGACTTAATTTTCAGATGTCTGTAGATTCAGATTCTGACCACAGTTTCGGTGACTGGGTGGAAAGTGGACCAGATATGGTAAAATGTCTGTTCTGTGAACTGTTATATAATGATGTACCAGAAGCAATTGTTCACTGTGCTAAGGACCATAATTTTGATTTATCATTGGCAAAACGTAAGTATACCATGGATTTTTATTCTTATATCAAATGCATCAACTACACAAGAACTCAGATACAAGAAGATGAAAATTTTAATCCTAGTATGCTGTTTGAAGTTGATACTCAGCCGTGGAATGATGATAAATACTTAACTCCAGTTTTAAAAGATGATCCTTGGCTAATGATCGGTAAGACAACTAAGACATTACTATTAATTTATGGTTAAATTAAATTATTAAAACTATTAATAGATACATAACAGCACTGTAGTCCATTTGGTAGGATATAAGTTACATAATTTGTTAAGAACTTCTCATAATACAAACAAATTTTTTTTTTTAATTTTGCTAAAATTAAATATTTTTGAGTTAATATTGATTAACCAAAATAGTTATTCTAATTATTTTAATAAGTTATTCTAACTGGTTTTAAACTGATATTTATAATTTTGCTATATTTATACCTATATTCGCTATATTAAAAAAAATTAAATATTGAAATATTTCAAAGATATGTTAATAATTGTTTAATTTATTTTATTTTTATTATCCAGATATTGATGATGTAGTTGAAGATGATAAAGAATCAGAATCTGGATATACAGTCAATTTTGAAAATAATCAGTTTACATTGTCTTCTGAACATTTTAGCCATATACAAAATAAAATTCAAACAGTTACTAAACAAGTGAGAACAATAACTGTTCTATTTGTTTTAATTATTCTTATTGAAATAATTTTATATGCAATATCTTCAGCTGGAAGTAAAAGAAAAAGAACTGGCTGACGCATACAATCAAATGCTTCAAATGAAAGATACACTAACAAAAGTTTTATCTGCTCAACCTAATGATTCCATTAACACAGCATCTACTTTAAACTTAGAAGATGATCATGGCTATTTTGGTTCATATTCATCTGTTGACATTCACTATGAAATGCTTAAAGTAAATAATTAATTACCTGTTTATAGGTCATAGCAATAAATAAATTATACAAATACTCAATTCATTTGCCAAAATAACTTAAGAATTTCTATAAATGTTAGCTTGAAAATATCTTAAGTTCAATAACTTGTCTACTCTTGAATAATTATAAATGTATAAATTATTTTTGTATTATGATAACTTTAATGTAGATAATGTTTAATTTTTAAAATCAATAATAATTAAAATCTTATCTTTTTAATAGAATGACCAAATAATAACTGTTTAATAAATAAATCATTTTCAGGATAAAGTACGAACAGAAAGTTATTGCTCTGCTATATTATTGAATGCGCCTTCATTTAATGGCAAAACTGTATTAGATTTAGGCACAGGTAGTGGAATACTATCTATGTTTATGGCCAAAGCACAAGCAGTTAAGGTTTTTGCCGTTGATGAAGCTGATATACTGTACAATGCTATGGACAATTTTAGGTATTTTAATTTTTAATATTCTTGTAAAAATAATAGTCAATGAATGAACAATATATTATATTAAATTTTCAGAGAAAATGGATTTGATGATGTGATTGTGCCAATCAAAGGAAGAATTGAGGATGTTAATTTACCTATTGAAAAAGTTGATGCTATTGTTTCTGAATGGATGGGATATTTTTTGTTATTTGAATCAATGTTAGATAGTTTAATATTTGCCCGTGACAAATATTTAAATAAAAATGGAATTATGTTGCCAAATGAATGTAACCTATTTATCTGTGGTGTGAGTGATATGGGTGAGAATAAATAATAATTAAATTTTAGTATTTATTATATTTTTTATAATTAAAATTGTTTTTTATATTTATTTGTAATTTATCTTTTTTAATAATTTATAGATAGATATGATGAAATATTAGGATTTTGGTCAGATGTATATGGTTTTCGTATGCCTTCCTTAAGGACAGAAACCTTAAACAAAGCACAAGTTGAAATTGTACCCGTTGATCAAATTATTACTGAAGAATGTAAACTTTGCACTTTTGACATGTATACATGTGATACTAATTCTACTAATTTTAAAGTAGAATTTAAACTTAATGTTAAAAAAACATGCTCAATGACTAGTATAGTTGGATACTTTGATTCAAGATTTGATAATGATAACACAGTGATTTTATCAACAGCACCAAACTGTCCACCCACTCATTGGAAACAGACAGTATTTCTTCTACATGATCCAATTGATGTGAATGAAGGTAATTTTTTCAGTTCTTAATTTGAGATTTATTTAGCATAATAAACCATTGGTTTGAAAAATAGAGGTTCATTTAACTTAAATATTTGCTATAAAAATTTTTTTAATTCTTTGCTATTTAAAATTAGTTGTAGAACATAAAAAATAAGTATACTAAACTTTATAAAGCTTAATTTTTAAGCAACTATAATAAATTTAATACTCATTCATATTAAATATTTTTCTAGTTACTTTAGTAAATTATTATTTTTTTCTAACTGGTATAGCGAAACTTAACCTTTTAAAACAATAATAGTTTAGCAATGAGCTTAAAAATATATATACACTTTAACTTACAAATTATACATTTATAAAATAATTAAATACTGTAGTATATGTTTTCTTAAAGAAAATAATGTAATTGATTAATAAAAGTTTTATAAATAAAATTTTAATTAATTGTAATTTGACTTTCAATGACATCATTAAAAATACTTACAATGTATGTCAAATATTGATAGTAGATGGTTATGTATTTGATATTTGATGATTCAATATAATAAATCTACTAGTAATTTATATAATAATTTAATTTTTAGGTGATATACTTGTTGGAGAATTCCAGTGTACCAGAAATATAAAACAAGTAAGATCTTTAATTGTCACAATCACTATAAATAATAAAAGCTATACTTATAATGTATCTTAAGAATTTGTAATTTGTTTTATATTATTGAGCAAAATCTAAGGCATATTTTTTGTTAGCCAACAAGTTATTAAATAAATATTATTTAAAAAATATAAACTTTACAATCTAAAATGTATTATTTATTTATATTGTCTTGGGATATTCATGTTTATCACTTGAAAAACTGACTCTTGCTATTATCTGTACATGGTTTGTTTGAGTTTTCTATGTTCATTCGCAAGAAAACCACTCCTGTTAGGATTTTAAATTAATTAATTAATTAAATTTAACAATCCATACCCATTTAATTTAAGCTTATGAATAATTATCATCAAAATAATACAGTTAATTGTGCATATTAAATATAAAGTTTAAAAATACTTAAAAATGATACTCTGTTACCTGAAGGAATTATTCGAACTTTTACTGGATCGCTTGATGTATAAATACAAGAGGATGGACTTTTTTCTTTTCCAAAAAGGTTCTATAATTATTAATTATACAGTACAATCAGATTATTTTAGTGCTAAAACTAATATAAGAATTAATTTTAACCTAGAAATTAATAAAAATATTTAACTCACAATAAGTGAATAGCCATTAGGATTTTTCAGACCCAAATCTCCCAATGTTATATTGTACGGATAAGGAGCACCGTCAACACGACGGCTTACAAATGCTACGGCGTACGAATGGTATCCGTTATTAAAAGGTTCAACTGGTCTAGTCCAAATATCAATACCTTTATCCTAATAAAAAAAACAATTAGTTATTATGACTAATAGTATATATTATAAACTAAGTTTAAAGACAAACGTACTCTAAACACTCTAGTGCCTTGTATACCAAGTTTGTCTTGATTGACTTCAATAACTTCTTTGTTTTGTAAAATTTCTTTAAATTGTGGGTGTACTTCTGTTAATTTATTTGACATCAGTAATGGAGCAGCTAGTACTGCCCAAATAGCCATTTGTGTTTTACTTTGATCATATGTTAATCCAAAATTACCAATTAAAAGCTTAAAAAAATATATTAAAAAATGAATTTTTACATATATATATCTAAAAATGTAACTACCATGTCTGGATCATTCCAATGTCCAGGTCCAGCGTATTTTGCCCAAAATTCTTGTTTTTGTGCAAAATAATCTGCTATTTTGATCATACTTTCCCACGAGTCATCAATATCATCGTAGTTACGCCAAAGATTACAGTGTTTAGCCATTGATGCATAGTCAATCTGTTGGTGAAATTTACGGATTTTAATTTACGTTTGACAGTATAAAATGTATACAAATTAAGATACTTACTAACATTCCCTTTTCTTCTTGATAAGCTGGCCAACTACAAGAATACACCATTGGTCTTCCAGTGTTATTTAAATGTCTCCCGAATTCAGGATAGCCTAATTATTTTAATTTAAAATATAATTTTTATCATTTTAATGCTGTTCATCATTACCTTTATCCATGTGTCTAACGTTTGAATAACATCCATCTAGTTTGACGTAGTCAACATCCCATTCTGCAAATGTCTTAGCATCTAGCTCTTCGTGACCCAATACTCCAGGATATCCTGCACATGTCTTAGTACCCCAGTCTTCATATAATCCAAACTTAAGACCTTTAGAATGTACCTATTGATAATTTTCATGATTATTAAGATAATATAAATACAGTATTTGTTTTCTTTCTAATCCCTATGGTCATGCCCAACGTGTCAAATTTGAGTTCAGCAGAGCCAGTCATGTGTTTGTTATCTTTAAATTTAAATACATTTTCGATTTTTTACGTTAGATTTTTTACAAAATTTAAATTTGTATGCTAGTTATGAGTATAACTAAAATTATCACGATTTTAAATGCTCGTGTATCGTAAAAAATGTAAATGCTTATGTACAAACATCGTTAATGTTCTTAATTTAGGGTATGAATGTTATGATAACTGATAATATTTAAATTTAAAATGCTAAGAAACTATCTAAGAATACCTGATTAACATTAATTATAGTATTACTTGAATCTAGACCAATTGCCACCCGTCGGACGTCGGTTTTTAAGGATAATGAACAATTATTGCTATTTGCAATCTGCATGTATGTGGTCTATTCTCACCAATAATACATTATGAATATTATGATTAACATGTAGCTTTACGTTAAACATTTTTAAATTTCAATAAGATCAAGTTGAGGAATCTTGTATAACATTTTCAAGTCTTTGGTGTATTTAAATTAAATATTTATCAATTATTTTGACGTTTAAAATTGATTTGGACGTCTTAAATCTTGGTATATATACTTTAGGTCTTATGAACAACTTTTACATTTTTTCAAGTCAAATTATTTTATAAATAAATTGGTTTAAAAGTTGTTACCTAGTAGAATCTAAGTAAGACGAGACAAGACATCCTAAAATGTTTTCAAAGTCCTTATCGTATATAATAATAATTACGTATAAATCAGTATTAAGTGGGTATAGGTACATGGAATGAAAATGAATTTTTTTAACATGAAAATATGTCCAATCCGATTTACAGTGTCCTACCACAGGATGGCAAATGTCCTATTATTCTTTGAGTAATAATTTATCGAATTCCGTATTACTCACATAGTCTGATAAGGCTTTAATACCACTTGGGAACCTTATTTTATCGGCTTCTAATTTTCCATCCGCCGATCTGTTCTTGGCCAACCAACAGTCGTCCACTATGACATAATTATAACCCAATTCAGAGTAGCCTTCGCTAACTAATAGATCCGCTGCTCTCATAAACAATTTTTCGCTGAAAAGTAGGTAAAACAATTTTTTGATAAAAAAAAATATTTGCAATCCGAATTTGATCAAAACTGTAAAATATGCATGTTAATAATAACCAATGCCAAAAATCTATTATTGTTCATTATTACATATATATTTTTTTTTTATATTCTACACTATATATTCAAGACTAAAAAATGTAAATTGTTTTTTAAAAAAATTAAAATTTACTACCCTGAAAAGTTATTACTAAATAGGTAACATATATTTTTTAAAAACTGAATTGATGTGTATACATAAATTCTAAATTTTATTTTGAGAAGCACAACAATCGACATATTAAATGAATTGAACCGCTTAAACAGTTCACCTTTATTTACCACCACGTTTAGTTTTGACAAAATGTATACTGACTTGACACATTCGTCGGGGTACGTTTCGCAATCTGTGATGCACCTGTAACGCTGCCACGCAAGCCACCCCATCGGTGGTGTGAGTGCGAGCCCATTATCGAGTCCGTCAAGCCCTTGTATAGCCACGATGATCAAACAGCAAGCCCATCGCAGCGCTGTGGTGACGATCATTTCGACGGACGCTTTTTTACCTTTATACTACGTTCAATATGATCCAGCAAAATCATTTTTGTTGTTATTTATTTTTAATTTTAGATTTAGTTTATTAAAAAAAATTTACTTACGTTTCTTGGTTACCGTCGTAGCGTCGTCGGCTCGACTTGCACCAAAAATGAACAGCTACAGTATATGTTTAACTGTATATTACTCGACGTCCGGCACGTTTACAACGATTATGTACTATACCATAACACAATATTGTTGTTCAATTATGTATTTCGACGAGGGGTCGGCAGGTGACACAGTATGTGTACAATACTCGTTATTATTATACACTATACTCCAGTCCTACCGGGCTAGACCGGTTTTTTCAACACACTAGTATTGATACTTACGGCTTAGGAGACAGATATTTTAAATGTTATGTAAAAGTAAAACTCTTATCGCGCGCGCGCTCTCGCATAACAAATTATCTACTAAATATTTCGAAATGCCCGTAATGAAATGGAAACTAAGATGTCAATATACAAGTAGAGTCTTGCGCTTCATACAGTATTTAAATGATGAAACTACACAAATAATGGATTTTTAATGAATAATATTTGACTATGTCAAAAAAAAAATAATGAGTGTCAACCTTATCATGTGGAGAATTACGTTACCAATAACAATAATAATAATATTAATATTATTTTCCATTTTTTAATACTTAAATTATCTTATATATAAATACACATACCAAAAAATATTAGATACTTATTAATCAAATATAAAGTTCAAAGTTTCTTAAAAAGTTTTAAAAATATTCAATAATAAGGTATTGGTATCAAATTTAACAATATTTAAATATCTATGAATACTGACAAAATGGAGGAGAAGGTGTTTTAAACTCCTCTAACTACACCAATGTGTAGGTATAATATCAAATTGACGATTTCCGCCATTTTCTTATGTATTTTTTGTTTTGTTTATTGTGTTTGTATCCCAATGTATCATTTATTTCCTAATAAAACCATTTTACAAGACTACAACTATAATATAGAATATTCTTAATAATATAAAATTAGCATATAGTTTATATCTCGGAGCTCTCAGCAAACATTTTAAATGAAGTTGATGTAACTTTTTTTGAAACCACTTGAAAATGTAATTCTCTACAAATGCAATTATACGCAATATATTATGAGTTACGACTACGTGTAATAGAAGAGTTGACAATGGACAAATACATATAAGTAAACCGCACTGCGGCAAACATTAACTAACGATAACAAACAGGTAGGTAACAACAATAATATTTATAATAAATTACTTTCACTATTAAATGGTTTTGTCATTCTTATATTTTGTCACGGATTAGCAAATTATTATTAAAAAAAAAAAATTTACATCCGTTAATAATTACCAAATACCGAACACCAACTGGTCTGACATTGAAACATTTAATAGTTTGAAAAAATTAGGAATAATGTATACGCTATACATATATATTTTTTACTTGAATATCATTTCTAATTAATTAATTATCAGATCCGTTCCTAATGCAAAACATAAACACCTCCTAAACCTAAAAATTGTAATTTATTGATACAGCACATCAACTATTCTGTCCACTCATATTGTCATTACTCACTCGTACATATTTTCTATCAATATTTTAAAAATATTTAATTATCGTAGTGCATACATTATATTATTTTATTATACCTACTATTTTTTAATATTTTTTCACTAATGCTATGGTGAAATACACTAAATTTACCACATACGAGCAGTATAGAGTAATACAGTTGTAACATAATTACTATATAAGTGTTGATTACGAAAAATAATTTTTGACTCGTGCCAAAGTCAACGATGAGTGAGAGTGTGGACTAGTGTCTGGTACAGTACATGATTATTATTATATAGGTCCTTAGCATAATCATCATGCAATACCGACAGTATTCGCAAAGTAATAAATTTAATATCACGTGGATATCGTGCGCTCAAGGCCACTGATCTGGTCGCCAAATATTATATTGTGCTAAAAATATGATGATAATAAGTATAGGTATATCATATATATATATATATATATATATTATAAAATGTTTATTTATGTTATAGTTAAAGCACATATTATATAAAATATACATTGTTATACATCAGTTATAGTATACACTATACGTTTTTACAAAAAACATAATTTCTAACATTTTAATTTTAAGGAAAAACGAATAAGGGATGCAGTGCCTTACCCAACACTCAGAACTAGATTTAGCATTTTGATAGCACAGGTCAAAAAAGATTTTTGACCCCTGGATTTGATTATATTATTATTCTTTATATCCCTTTATTTTGACTTTGTGCTATACAATACAACAATTAAAAATCACGTCTTTACTTGGTTATTTACAAATAAACAATTAGTCATTTTTTTAATCTATAGGTAAAAATATACCAATATATAAGAAAATTTTATGATTACCTTAAAAAAATTGAGGCTTGGAGTATTTGCCCACAATACTCTCTGTCAAATCTGGTACTGCTAACACCTATCGTACTTTTTTATAATGATGACATTGTTATGTTTTATTAAAGAATAAGACTAGTCAGACTAGATATGTTAAAAATAGTAGTTTTATAATTAATTTTAAATTTTGCACACATTTAGTCGGGTCGTGCACGAGTTTATTCTGTCACTTTTATATTGCTGCTTTCGAGCCGTTCACCAAGTATTTAGAATTGTTCCGAATTGAAGTCGTCGTGCTTATGCCATAATCGCGTTAATAGCCAGTGCCGCAAATTGGAGTATTCCCGAGGAACCGGTTATAATGTATTATAGTTCCCCGTCAGAAAGGTTTGGCAGGAATTCTGTTCGGCGATTTTTGTCCATAAATTTATTACCGTATTGTTTGGGGATTCTGGTCGTTTCATAGATTCTATTCAGCGCAAAGACTCCTCAAAGTTTTCGGGAATGATTCATGTACTATGCACATCGTTCACGGATACTGTTCGTCAAAAACCGTCAAATAATTGGATAATGTCAAAGGGTCGAGTTCTCGGCCGGTACGATCAACTGAACCGAATCCTTGACCGGATACCGCCGAACGTCTTCAACATTCTTTATGATTAATTTGTAAGATCGACTTGACAGTGACAATGAATTTCTATCACGCATAAATCTACAAAATTGAATACAAAATTAATCGTTTCCTGTGTTGTTAATTAAAAAAATAAAAATTCCGTTATACGTTGTAATATGAGTGTTTTAATGTTTTATGCGTTAATTGTGTATGAATAAATAGATTACTGCGTTGACCGTATCAATATTATTATTTTCTAACAACATTTAATATTTTTCCGAGAAAAAAGTTTTAACACAAACAATTATATAGTTTACGGAAACAATAACTAAAAATGAAAAAAAAATAATACTCACATAAATATAGTGACACGGCGTTTTATCGACTTATATATTTGTATAGGTACATAAGATAAAATGCTTTCCTTTGCACACGGGGACTCGTATAATATACGCGAATTCTACAATATAATATCATATAGGTATAAGTTCATATTAAGTCGTCACAGTTGGTTTGGTCTAAGCGGAATTTGCCTGCACTGTAGCTATTACACATTCGTCCGCAAAACTATTTTTACCGATTTTCATAATTATTATGTGACTTCGGGTATAGGTACATCACGCGTAGACGTTTTAAACGCGTATTATTGACACATTTTGAATTATCGTGACACCCGATCTAATCACTGTAGACAAAAAGATTCAGACCTACACACGAAATGATATCCGTTACGTGTGTCGGACTAGATCATTTTATGGTAAAAATAATTTTAATTATTTTATTTTAAGGGTTATTGATAATAACACAGTACAATATATGTAACATAAATGTAACATGTAACATTACTTATTAGTAATAAGTTATTACTTATCAATTTTGTACAGTTGTTGAATATTTGACTAGTTGTTTGATTGTTATCATATTTTATTGATGTGCAAAATGTATTATAAATATTATCACATTCAATTACCGTTGAATAAAATTCTATTTTTATATAAACTTTTGTAAGATGTCATCTCTACTAGCGCAGCAAGTACTAAGTCATCCTGTTGTAGAAATTTGAACACATTCTTTTATAAAACTTCAAATCATGAAAAATATGATTATCAAAATATACGAGTAGATTATGTAAGAGTAAGTGAATATTAATATCATACTCATGTAGGGTCAATAGGTTACCTTCGGATTTATTGCAGTAGGTATAATATTGCAGTATATTATTATTCAGTCATAATTAATAATCATATTTGAATTTTAAAACATCAATACTTGACTTAGTATTCCCTACACATAGTAAGTTATATTAATTTTTGAGGTATTATATTATTATTATAATACCTCCATTACTAAAATATTGAAATAGTTACAGATTTTAATTTATTATAGATTTATTTATTGATTTTCTTGCATAGGTAATATTTTATAAAACTGTTCTTTTCAAAGTTGTTAATAAACCGAGTAGATACTAGGTACCAAACTAGTTTAAAAAATAGTATGTATTGACCAACATAGTATGATAGCTCTGACTTTTATAAAACCAAATTAGTGGGTGTTATTAGCAAAAGGTGTCAAGTCAGATATTGTTTGTATCATTAATGACAAGTCACTTACAAAAGTCTTAAAACGATTTAAATTTAAATTTAAATCTAAAAATTAGTATGTCTATGAGATAGAACTAACTATTTTATAAAATTAATAAGTAATGAATAATAATGTTACATGTTACATTTATGTTACATATATTGTACTGTGTTATTATCAATAACCCTTGAAATAAAATAATTAAAATGATTTTCACCATAAAATGATTGTAGTTCTTAAAAGGCCTAACTGCTATTAGTCTGTATGCAATGAGCCTGAAAAACAGCAGGCTGTTTGGAAAAATAATAAGTAGTTCGCAAACGGGCTACCCCATTGCAAAGAGCCTAGTCTTTTTGCAAAAAAAGACTAATTTTCCACATGGCCTACGACATACATATTATATTCATGGATCTCGTTCAGTACCGTCGTGCCACCCGCGACGTCACGCGGTATTTGATTAATTTTTATTTTTTTACTGAATACCGTTGGCGATTTGGATCGGCTTCTTTATCGGTCGCCGTATTGTCTGCGTCCCCGATTGCGTTCAGCCGTACGTCGGCGGTACACGTCGTATACCCGTCGCCCGTTTTTATCGCCACTTCATGGCTACTCGCTGTTAAACGTTTCAGTATTTTCATCATTGTCGTCCAGCTTGTTCGCCGGTTGTTCCATCGCCGCACGCCAACTTCTCTACCGTTTGTCGTTACTCGTTACCTATGTACGCGCAATGCAGTCTCGCTCTCTTATCAAACCGTCGTGTATGACGTTTTGTGACCATTGAGTAGTCGGTCAACGACGCGTTCCGTATCGGTTAGTTGTCGAACTCTCGCCGTAAATCAATAACAATAGCCATAACTACTATTGGTGTCGTTGTGGCAGCATCGTCGTCCACTCCGGTACCGCTCGCCGCCAAGCCGCGCGAATGTAAACGGCGGATGTCGTTCCGGCCATGCAGGAGGGGGGAGGGGGGTTAATCAGGCGTCCATAATCGAGCGTGCGACACCCGTGATTTATCGCCAACCTCCGTAGTGCCTCCTCTTTTTCGTACCCCCGATCCCGCATCGCTGCAGTCGTCCTATGCGCCGTCTTCATCTATAAGAACCACAATTCTACGTACGTCGTCGGTTCGTCAACTAACCGTATCGTCGACAGCGACATATTGCGTAAGTATACTTGCTACTCGTACATCTTATTTCGAAAAGCAGGGACCGACTTGGCCAGTAGTGGTATACATTACAAATTTAAATAGGAACCAATTATACTTACCTTAATTAAAATACCTTTTTTAAACGGATAAGAGGTACTAATTTAGCTAAAAGGGAATAAATTCAGCTACAGAACTATAATTTTTGATTTCTGTTTAATCGTGTCCTCAATCAAAAAAAAAAAAAATGAAAACATCATACCTACTACTTGGTCATTTGATTATCGCAAAGAAAGTAGAGACCAACCACCCGACGTAATTATATTAACGACCATCACATATGATTAAGTATTTTCTACGCCTAGATCAATTTAGTTAGCTTTAGCAAGGTATTATTATTTATTATTGAACAACAATTATACGTTATTATATTGAAATAAGCCAATATTGTGTAATTAGTAAGTCGTATTGTTAAACATTAAAAATTATTTAATGTGCAGAAAAAATTCATTATTCTCGATATCATAAATTGATCACACATTACACACATTATATGATACACGTAACAACATACAGATCTCTTGAGTCTTGACTATATTCTTGACATCATTCTCAACATTTATAATTGAGATTTTTATATTAAAATGATAGGTAACGTACTCACAAGTCACAACACGTTTATCAAGTATTTTATTAATAGGTATTTACTATTTATTCTAATATTCTATATACGTTTATAGTTTTATACGAAGCAATTATTGCCATTAAAATAAAAAAAAATATACGTAAATATATAATGTTATGAATTACTATAACTTGAAAGTTAACTAGTATTGTGGTTTTTCTTTTTTTAAACTAATTTATGTAAATGTTATGGTTTTGTTGAGTTCGCTGTTGTAAATATCGTCTTCCAATTTGATCGTGATAATGTCGAATCGTAGGAACACAACACCTGATTTAAATAGCACACGTAAATATAGTATATACCAGTTGCGCCAATACAAGTGCGTATAAAATAATTATTACGGTTTATAGATAATTATTTTACCTGACGGAATAACTCTTACGTGGACCACAGTCTTTGGCAAGGCGTAGTGTTTGATACCGTTTGAGGTAGGTTTATCAAACAAATTCTGTAACGGGTTAATAATAAAATATCTTAATAAGAATAACAGTAGGTATTAACTATAAGCTTAAGTTATAGTCATAATGGTAAGTATAATTTATTAACTCAATACTAAGCGGATAAGTAGTGATTAATTTATTTTATATTATATAATTACGTATTTATCTACTATTTAGGTAAACTAGATTTTACTTTTATTTTAATTTGTCTCAGTGTTTGGAAATAGAATTTTAAGTGATTATACATGTGGAAAATAAATACTGAGTAACGATAGGAATATATCACTATTTTTATTTCGATTTTTATTCTAGAAAATATTTTGCTCCAGAAGTTTGGAGTACGAAATAAAAATGATAATGTATGTTTTCATGCAAAAAACAAAACAATTATAAGATGTTAATAAAATATTTAAAATATAATTTTTGTTGATAAAATATGTGTTTACCTTTAAAATAAATTATCTATGTAGATCTTAATTTTCGATTAAAACGCGTATGTTAAATATACATTGTACACATACTATGTAGTATGGCTGTTCAATTAATTCGATTAATCGAAATTTTCAATTATTTCATATTGTTAATAATCATTAACATATTAATATGACAATCGAACAACCAAGAGCCCTACTTATTAGTATCTTTAAGACGTGGAATGCTAATTAATTCATGTCATCACCTTAATCGTGTAACCAATGTGATGGTTCAGTCCTAAGTCTTCCAGAGCTATTTTGTACGGGTAAGGAGCGCCATCCTCGCGACGACTCACAAACGCCACCGCGTATGAATAATTTCCACGATGAACCGGTTCGACTGGTCGGGTCCAAATGTCAATACCCTTATCCTGAAATACGGTATATATAACAATGATCGGAAAACATTGGATGAGGAATAACTGTGCTAATTTTGTTTTAGAATTTAAAATAATGATTTCTTATTGATCAATGAGCTGGTTTTCACGTTTATCCAGGACTTTCTGTGGCCAGTAAACAAATATTATGCCAATATTATTTATCTGGACAAAATTAGTGCCACTAAAAAACGTAGTACGTGGACAAATATACATACTTCCTTATTACGTATAGAATATTTATATTTATACTGTAAAAGGGCTCACCCTAAATACTCGAGTGCCTTGTATTCCCAAAGCGTCTTGATTGACTTTGATGACTTCGACGTTTTGTAAGATTTCTTTGAACTCCGGACGTACGGCGGACAATTTGTTGGACATAAACAGGGGAGCGGCCAACACAGCCCAAATGGCCATTTGCGATTTGCTTTGGTCGATTGTCAGACCAAAGTTACCGATCAGGAGCTAAAAAAATCATATACAATTTATCACATACGGAACTGATAATACGAGTATATAATATATTTATACATTATACATAATAGATACATATTTATAAGTTCTATAAACATAATTTTATCGTCACTTTATAATTATGTTAATTATGTATAGTACTATAGTCTAATAATGTATAACAATATGAACTTGCCATGTCTGGATCGTTCCAGTGTCCGGGTCCTGCATACTGCGCCCAGAACTCTTGCTTCGTTGCAAAGTAATCAGCTATGGATGTCACACTACTCCACGAATCGTCAATGTCTCCGTAGTTACGCCACAGGTTACAGTGTTGAGCCATCAACGCGTAATTGATCTGCACTTGACGAGATTTACAGTTGACGAATGATGATAAATTTATCGCATGACGACATAAAAAAATATAATAAAAAACATAATGAAATAATTTTTTTTAGAAATTGTCGTTTATAAAGTATACTAATTCAATAGAATAATTAATACGTTAATTTAGTCGTTATTGACAATTATTTATTTAATTTATTAAAATGTCCAATCGCAACAATAGTTAATATTATATTAAATATTGCTTACTATTATATACAGTGCTATTATATTATAATAAACATTTAAATGTATAATTCATCTAATTTATAAATTGAAAAAAAAATTAAATTATCAAACTCAAGTGATGCTCTCTTCTAGCGACCAATGCGCATTATCATTGATTATAAATAGTATTTATAAACAATGGTATTATATATAATAATATGTTTAGAACAATTTTACCGACACACAGCGTAAAGTATTTTTTCCTAACACATTAAAGTGCAATACATTTTCAAATTTTATATCATGTTAAATTATATGAATAATTAATAATTGTACTATGTATCAATAATCTATAATCTTATAATAACCATATTTATTATTTACCCGCATTCCCTTGTCTTCTTGATACGCCGGCCAGCTACACGAGTACACCATTGGTCTTCCTGTATTGTTCAGGTGTTTTCCGAATTCGACGTAACCTGTGAACGTATATTATGACATTATGTTATAGTAAGTTGTTTGTTGTTAGTCCGTCATTCAAGTGCCGAAAATTAAAAATTATATTTTTACGGAAAAATAAAATTAAAGGAGTTGTAGTTGTATTATAAGTATACTGTATAGCTAATCTGGCGACTAAATAATGTTCAACTGACCGCCTAGTCTTACCCCTATCCATATCCCTGACGTTCGAATAACATCCGTCTAATTTTACGTAATCGACTTCCCATTCGGCGAACTGTTTGGCGTCCATCGCTTCGCTGCCCAGCACGCCCGGGTAACCGGCACAAGTTTTCTCGCCCCAGTCTTGATACAAGCCAAATTTCAACCCTTTCGAGTGCACCTGTAGCAGTGTATAAGCAATAGAAATTTTATCTATCACTTAAATTTAATTACGTCATTTTTTTTTTATATACCTATAGCCATAAGTACGAGTTTATTCTGTATAAATGAATGTCCGTGGAATATAGATCAAATTAAATGCTTAAGAAATAGGTATTATACGCGTAATACATTTTATAATACTATATATTATACAGTATAGCTATCGCCTATCATACAGTAAAGTTGCCTATCGAAAGAAATTCAAAACTTCTCTGTAGATTTTCTCGAATTCAGTATAATATTTTATTTAATGTACTCCCCTACACACGAATTTGTTGTCTCCGTATCACACGCACACGTAAAATACTTTTTATACTCAGAAATGTATACGTTAAAATTTCTAACATAAACAATTTTCTGTTGTTTTTTTATATTCGATTATAGGGGTATAGCGTACTTTTGTAATATCAACTTAAAGCCTATAACAACACTGCTGGAATCAAATATTGAAAAATAACACCGATAATAGAACACGTATAACATCATTAGTTCATTACATAAGTTATATAAGCTTTATGTGTAAAGTGTAGCTCACTATAGCCTATAACAGTGTTTGTCACATATTTATCTACACATAAACAGCAAAACTTTATATTAGAAAATTGTAACTTAAATTTATGAAGTACCTACCTACGTAGTTATAATTTACGTGTACGACAAAAATAACGATGAACGAAACCGTGTGTAAGGTCCTTTGAATAATTACTATTTCAATTTTGATTTATTTGGCAATGATATTGTAAACTTAATTATTCAATATGTTGTGTGTATAAAATACATATATATATATTTTATATAGTTGCATAATTATAAAAGCATCGGAGAATTTCTTAATTGCAGCTTACGTAGTCAGACAGTGCTTTGATACCGCTCGGGAACCTCGTCTTGTCGGCTTCCAACTTCCCGTCGTCCGATCTGTTTTTAGCCAACCAACAGTCGTCCACGATTACGTATTTGTATCCCAAGTCTGCGTAGCCTTCACTGACCAACAAATCAGCCGCATTCATAAACAGCTTTTCACTAAATATTCATACATACGAAATCATTACTTCGTCGTTATTATTAATATAACGCGAATCTAGTCTTAATATCAATAGACTTTATACATTTATAATGAAAAATAAACAATACTTTATTATTTATTCGAATGGTATATGAAAATATTTCTTATCTTATTATGTAAACCAATAAGTAAAAGATTGATATTTTATTTATTTTCATTTTTATTAAGAAACACCTATAACTGTAGTTTTAAATAATATAGTATTACCCATAAATATTTTATTTAAAATTAATTTGTTTTAAAAAAGTTGTAATTTGCAGATTTTCAAGGCCGTAATTGGGGGGTGTCTGGGGACCCTCCGAATTTTTTTCATTCACAGCCTTGTATATAATTTACACTTTTTATATTTTGTATAATAAAAATAATTATTATAAATAATAGTTGTTTAAACTTATAATTCATTATTTGTGATATCTCCAGTTTCCAACATACGAAAATACAGAATATTGGTATTAAAATAAACGTATTAAGTAATGAATTGTATTTAATGTTTTTTTTAAAAATGCTGGGAGGTTTACGATCAATTATACCTATAGGCAGGTATTGCAATTAATTATTAGAGCAAAAAAATAAAATTGTATACAGCTGCAGCGCCTTTTTAAATGTTTTGTACATATATTCACTTACCTGACACATTCGTCGGGATACGTTTCGCAGTCTGTGATACACCTGTATCTTTGCCACGCGAGCCATCCCATCGGCGGTGTTAAAGCCAACCCGTTGTCGAGGCCGGTGACCCCGTGCAGCACGACGGCAAACGCTGCAACCGTTACCGAAATCGAATTCAACATCGTGACCGGAAGCTGTATAATAAAATATTAAGTTAAAATTTAAGTACTTATGCTATACATCATAATTCTATAAAATTATTTTCCTGTTTTCATAAAGCCCGTTTCCCAAGAAATTATAATTCCAGAATTATTTATAAGTTCCAAGATTATAAGGCACTTATATTCCACATTACATAATTTAGATACATACTGATCTATTAAACAATAAAATATTAATTGTACATTAGGCGAATTTTAATAATAATATTTAATTTATTCAGTATTAGGGGACATACCACATACGATAGTGTCCAATGTACACAAAATAAAATATTATATTATTTTATTGCTGCTGTATTCTGCACTCATTAGTAGGTACCTATACCAACACAACCAGATAATTAATTTGTATATTGGAAAACTATGGAATCATAACAAAATACATTATAAAACCCATTAAACATATTTAAATTTTCTTTTGTATAGTTCCATAATTACCTATTGAAACAGTATTTTATAGGTAGATCTTTCAAATATTATTATCCTTATTTAATTACGATAAATCTTTAGTTAAAATAACGTACGAAATATTTAACTTAAAGCAGTTTTAAAATATATTTTTAACGGTTAAATCTTTTTTTTTATTATAGAATTCAATTTATAATTATAGGTAGGGACTTATTATACTCAATATATTATTTTATTACAAAAAAATTCAAATATTTATTTAGATATTAAACGATCGAGACCCCATTACATGATAATAATAATAATTTTATAAAATATATATACATTATAGAAGTGTAAATGAATTAGGAAAATATAATAAAAACTTTACTATTGAATGAGTATAAGTTTGGTGATTTTTAATTTTAACATATCAATTTTGTAATTATTATATGAACTTGAATTAAATATTCATGTAAATATAATATTACTTTAGTCTATAATATAGGTAGTTGTAACTAGTTACTTTATTGACTATTGTACTTTACCTTAAAAATATTGTGTTAATAAATAAATAGGTACTCACGAAAAATTATAATATTTTGACATTAATACATAGGTAGGTAAACGATTACCTACTCTTGAAGTGAACACAGCGATACAAGAGTTGATACATACTGATGCATTGGTTTTTATAATAATTAAACTTCAACTGGTTTTGTTGATAAATTTGAATATTTTATACTATGTCCCGTGGCTTAAAAAAACCCGTTGCATGAAATCTCATTACAACAACAATATCATTGACAATTTAACAATATTCGCTTAATGAAAGTATAAAACTAATTAGCATTTCTATTCAAAATCACGTTGTTATTCTATTATTATACATATAAAACCTTAAATAATTTCGTTTATAATTTCAATAATATACGACTTATTACTTATACGCAGTTACATACAAACTATCTACTGTAATATATTATAATTTGAAATGTAAGTATACCTATATATTTCCTTAAAACATTGTTTTAGTATTGTTATTAGGTATATTAACCGGTATGTGGTATATATCTATGTATACTATTAATAATTATTTTCTATTTGGAACTCAATTAAAATAATACACAATATATATTATAGTATACAATAATATCGAATAATGCTCCACAGAAAAAAAGACTATAAAAAGTATCTATTGAAAAAAAAAATATTCGTGGTTTTAGTTAAATCATTTTATTACTTGACACATAATAAAAATAATCATAATACCAATTGTTATTTGTCCATTTTGTAAATTAACTAAAAAAAAATTTGTAATTATGGATAAGTATAACAGAGGTACCTACTAACCTCCTTACTAAATAGGTAAGTATAGACAAATAGATTTTATTTTAATACGAGTATATAATGTATTATATAAAAATGTTTGAATTACAAACATTAGATATTTACCTACCTAGTACCTACTAATTACTATATAATAACGTAAAAATAAAATCGAAAATAAATTGAAAATTAAAAATCAAAAATTGCTAAACAGAGGTTAAGACTTGAATAATAGGGCCATGTTTGGGAAATTCTTCCTTACACTTATGTACAGGAGAATACAATCACCTACCAGATATAAATATTAAATTTAGGCTATTTTCTTCTTCCTGATCTTCGGAAAACTCTTAAGATCGTGTAATCGAGAATAAAATCGAGTAAGTCATAACAGAGAATAAATTATAACTATAATAATAACATATTGCAGTATACTATAATAATGCGTCTTACTTAACTCGCAACTGTATATATATATATATTATGCTGTGGTTGAATGAAGTGACACAAATAAAGAACTGAAAGGGAAGCTCAGTTGTCGCTCGCAGGATCTGATATTGTCGTATTGAGAGATGTTGCTACTGTGACTGGTGCACATGCACTGGTGAAAAAGACGACACGATCACGCCGGCCAGAGTAGTTGGCGGCTTCATCAAAGGCCTCTGCGTTTTCTAGAAACTAGTTTTATCTTAGGCGGCAGAGACCCTGTCTCTGCGTGTGGCACACAAGAAAATCACACGTTTTGTGTTCCATCATCACAAATACATGTCAGTTTCTACGTGACCTTACAATGCAAATCGTCCCTTTCATCAGTGTTGAAAGATTCATATTGAAAGTAACCGTTATATACACTCGACTACTCGACCGTTATTTATTTATCATATTTAATATTTGAACATTTTAAACTGCTATAAAATTATATGTCAGCATATCATTACAGTCATTGAGTCATTACACTACTTATAGATAATAAAGCTCATATAGTGGTTAGTAGTATTAGTATACCTATGTTAAAATAAATGTTTTCAAACAGGTTTT
The DNA here is from genome assembly GCF_003676215.2 of Rhopalosiphum maidis. Taxonomy (NCBI): domain Eukaryota; kingdom Metazoa; phylum Arthropoda; class Insecta; order Hemiptera; family Aphididae; genus Rhopalosiphum; species Rhopalosiphum maidis. The sequence goes on from NC_040877.1 coordinate 59,701,891, forward strand.
TATTTTTTAAATTAACTGTTTTTTTAGATTTAAGGATAGCAAAAAGTATAGATGCCTATATATTACAATATAACGTGTATTTTATCTTTTATGTTACACAATAAATACATATAGTAGTATAGTATATAGTATATACTATATACTATACAGGGCGATTCTTTTATCATTATACACTCATTATTTCGTCAAGTATTGACTTTTTTTTCAAAATATTTTGTATCATATTTTTCTCAAATTGTATGAATTTTTTTATTTTTTTTTCACCTTTTTATTTAAAAGTGAAACCACTATCAACTTTTGATTTTCAAATGGTAACATATATTTAAAATGTCATAAAATAGTAGGGCTATTTTTTTATGAATTGTAAAGTTAAAATCATTATTTTTCATTTTACCGTCAGTGAATTATAGCTGTTCAAAGTTGGATGATTTGATGTTTTTAATGTTCATCTCACAGATTATTATTACTGCTTTGAGGCGTTGGTATAATTACAGGTACAAAGTTCATTACTGCGTCGATAGTCAGTAAAACGAGTTTATTACAATATGTATCTTTTGGCTTTTATTATCTATTACCCATGTGCCTACTGGTCTTCAAAAACAAAAAGTATTTATAAGCCAAAAACTGCCCAACAAAAGCTATATCTTGCTAGAAAAATTAATGAAAAATAATAATTTGAATGTTAAAATTCATAAAAATAATTTTTAGAAAAGCATGATGTACAGAATATTAAAAAAAAAAATTGAACTAAGTCAATACTTGACGAATTAATGATTATTTAATGATAAGAGAATCGCCCCGTATTACATTATATATGGAATAGAATAACAATAAAGAGATTCATGTATAATGGGTACATACAATATTAGTTCATGCACCCAGTCACTGAAAGACTTCGTTCACACCAACCGACATTTTGTATAACGTGTGCATATATGTATAGTATATAGCCATATAGGTATATAGTAACTCAAAGGAATTAGACTGGATTGCAAAGCAAAACCAATGAATGCTAGTGTGTAGCCATATAGTTATATTAGATATATATTTGTGTATGTAAGCTTAAAATTAAGAACACAAATAGCTAATTCTGGTATAAAACAAGGTTAGGTAACTCAAAAAGTAATAATACTATAATAAATAAATTACAGTCCTGTTGGCCCAAGTAAATTATATAAAAATGTAACAATTAAATAGACCTACCTATTAGGCACAACCAATTCATATATATAAAAAAATTGATAAATAAAGCCCTTTTGAGTCAAAAATTATAAAAAATTAGCTGACCCGGCAAACGTTGTTTTGCCAAAAAGAAAATACTCTTAAAAAAAACTGCAAAAATGTTTTGATACTTTGGGCGGGTTCACCACTCTTTAAATGACACCTTAACCAATTCGGCCACCACTACTGTTGGAATTATGGGAGCGTAATAAGGTTGTTAAGCCCATGTAGTAAACCCACGCTAAAATCGTTTTCTCCATGTTGATCCATTTTTTTGGTGTTGGCCAAGGGCCCCATTTTAACGATTAATTATGTCATATGGACAATTTTATAAGCTAAAGCTTATTGTAGTTTTTTTTCAATGCAAAAAACATTCTTTTAAAAAAAAAGGTTTTTCCAAATTTTTTTTCGTAAAAACATTTTCCTGGCAATTACGAACAATTAAAAAAAAATTTGGTTCTCAATTGATGAATTGTTATATATTTTTGGCTCCATTTTTATATATTTAGACAAACAGCCTTTCTGCCTCAATAAATGATAATATTATATAAATAATCTACAATTCTTCAGGCCCACACCCAATAATGCATAAAAATAATTACTAATAAAGTAATAATTAATAATAACTAATTTATTTAATTAATCAATTAATTATGTTAACACACTACCTCCTTGTGGATTATTGTTGAACCTACCACCAACGCAATAGTTTTATCGCTTTTGCGTCTTTGCGGCCTGTTGCCATTGTGACTTCGTAACATGTCACCTCTAGACCTTTGCTGCTAGTTGATACTACTTCTTCGAAAGATTAATTGTCGCCGAGTCGCCTTCACGAACTATTGTCGCTGCACATTCACGGCTCATTGCTACTGTGTCTTCACAGTCTGTTGCCAGCTGAACCACTTTGGACAGCGACGGTCCACGAAGTAAAAATTCGACAGCATTCAAAACCCTCTTGGCCGATATTAAGACGATGAAGGCTAATTTCCAAACCGAAAAGAGATTCCGGGCGTCCGGGTAGACACATCTGCGGACATAGTATGTGATGGCTTTTCCTAAGAAATTTTGGTCACGTGATTTATGACAACAGCCCGTCGGTGCATCAATGCGATGTAGGTGGACCGCTTATTTATTATGGAAAATGAAATGCAACGTGAATTTGAGTGACTTGTGGCCACGATGCAATTTAATCATTCAGGTAACGACCAATAAGTTTAATAAAAAAACTATATACTTTATTAAAATTTAAAACGGTTTTATACCTTATGCGCCACATATAATATATATTACCTACAATTACAAACCCGTAAGTTTTATGCCATCACATATTCTTTTACATACAACAATTTAAGTATACCTATTATGATAATTTTTGAATTTTTCTAAATAAAACTTATTGCTTGATAATTATTTGTGTTTTGTATCCAACATTATAATATAATAACTTATTAACTAATGATACATTGCGTGTAAAAAAGCTTTTGATCCCATGTTTCACATCAATCAAAATGCATAAATACCATGTTCAATAAGTATATATATTTTTTTTAAATCGCGATAATAGATCATTGAATATGCATATTGCATACATCCAATGTGTAAAATTATATTCAATATAATACATTATGTGGTGTAATACGAAATTAAAAAGTGTGCTGCAGTACCTACTGCAATGGCAGTAGAAATGCAATAGGCATTACTGTTTATTAAATGAATATACATTATGACGTATGGTGTGTATATATATATATGAATTTATAATATATCTCAGACGACCTAAACGTGTGTGTGATTGTCGTTCATTATACATAATAATGTAACAACGTAAAATAAAATATAAAATAAATGTGGCTCAAACGAAGTCGAAGTCTTATTTAATAATGCCGAATCTGGGGAATTCTTCCTTACACTTACGAGTGCTAGAGAATATTACAACCTACCAGATACAAATATTGAAATATTAATAATTTACGCTATTACCTTCATCTTAATTCATGTTTGGGAGATTCTTTCTTACATTTATGTACAGGAGAATACAATCACCTACCAGGTATAAATATTAAATTTAGACTATTTTCTTCCTCCTGATCTTCGGAAGACTCTCAAGATCGTGTATTCGAGAATATTACGAGTACGTCGTGATAGAGAATAGATATATAAACTATAATAATAAAATAATGTATATTATAATAATGCGTCTTACCAAACTCGCAGCTGTATATATATTTATATTATTCTGGGGTTTAATGAGATGACATAAATAAAGAACTGAACACTCGAATCCAAGTAAACATAACACTGATATAGGTATCTCGTTAAGGTTAGGTTAGTTCAAAATACACAACAAAATTATTTTCATAAAAATTATTGAGCAAACAATTGTACAGTTATATTACTTATATTCACTACCTATATAATAAAAGTACTTGTTTTGTTTATTAATAATTGTACAAAAATCCATAATAATAAGCATATATACAATGTACATATCTACAATATTTTTATAAATTAATTAAATTATTTCATAGAAATCAATTTTTAAAAACATAGACACTTAATTTAAGTAAAATAATTTAACATAATTTATTAGTACCTATAGTATGATTGAGCTAAACAAAGAATATGTTATGAGTTTTTTCTAATACACAATTTCCATAATTTAAAAAAATCCAAAATTCACTAGTATCATGTAACCCATATGTCAATTGAAAATTAAGTCTATGATTGGTATCTATCTTGGAATATAATCTTAAATTTTATCAATAGTTATTTTTATTGTAAAATTGACGTATAAATAAAATGTTCATTCAAGTACATAAGTATAAGTAAACAAATTAATAATTATAACATTTATAAATTATTATAAAAAACAACATGAAATTAAAGATTAATTTTTAAGCCATTGATGAATAATTTTATTAATTTTATCATTAAATAAAATTAATACACTATAGATTCTCCTATATGAAGGAACTTAAGTTTAAAAATAATGTTTTTTGTAGTAATTTTTTTTTATATACTTATAGTAAAAATGAATCCTTAAATTCTTTGTAACACCTCAGATATTTTAGAAATGTAACATAAATAGTACTTCAGAAATATAATTTTTCATGATTTCTAATAGTGTTTGAAAAAAGTACAAAAGTAGCAAAATACAAACAAAATATTGTAAACTAAATAATGACTATTTATAATTTATAAATGAATTGAGCTTTGATTAAAACTGTTTTTCTTCAATTAAGTTCCATTTTTATACAGGTATAAACAACTTAACTTTTAACTAGAGTAATATAAAGTTAATTGTAAAACTTGAGTATTATTTCAAATAAAAATTATTTTTATTTAACGTTAAAGTATTGATTAAACTTAAATTTTAATTAACAATTAATTAACTATTGAAAGGCATTTGAAGTATATAAGTCTAAGGCAATAATAACATAAGTATTTTGGATTATTTCAGCTAGTATATAAAGAATATACAGTTTTATACTTTAGAATATAATATATTTATTGATATGAATTTTATTTTAAAAAAATGGTTACTCAAAATATTTAAAAATAATTTCTAAACATTCTTAAAACAAATCGTACCCAGAGTGGTGCTTTAAAGTCACTGTCTGGTATATATAATGATGTTGATTTAAAAATATCACATTTCTCTGTATGAAAGTTTTGTTGCAATTTTTGGTTATTTGTTACAATTATCAATTGTGATTCTAAATCACAATTTAATGATCTGGCTCCTGAAAAAAAATTACAACTATAAAAAAAAAACTAAATTGTATGATGAAAATGAATTGTACAAAAAATTAAATCCATCCTAATTCAATACTTAAAGAAAAAAATAGTTATGTACCATAATTTGAAGAGCCAACAGCTGTTAGTACAGGCAATTCAGACTTGTTTGGAGTGTACCACAAACCCTTGGAATGAAATGTCCATCCAGTTCTTTGGTATTCAAAACATGTGATCCGTTCATGAAGTTTGAGTTTTTCAATTTTACTATAAAAACTATTTGTGAGATAACTGTATGCAGTAGGTATAAATCCAGCAGGTCCTTTAGCTTGTTGAAATGAATTAGCCATTGGATGAGAAAATAATATTTTGAAGTTAGCCAATGATTTTTGGAACATAGTATTAATGTAAATATCTGGTATGTTAAAGTATCCAGTGGCCATATGCATTGTAGATCCAGGTTCAGCATTACACATAAGAAGATCAGTTGTTTGACTATCATGATGTATATTAAATGGAGGGAATTCAATTAAAGGATAAACTACCGTGTCTGTAACTAAGATTCAAAAAGAAAATAGTAAGTTATCATAATGCATATTATACTATAAAGAAAAACATTGATAATACCTTTTTCAGAAGTTGATTGTTTTAGAATGTGTGTATTATAATATTGCATTAACTGTTTTCTAGCCTCTGAAGCATAAGTTTTATAAGGACTCTTATAAGGATGATGTTCCCAGGTAGGATCCAATGTTAAAGTGTTTTTATTTGTCAGTTGAAACGACATACGGCCTAGTAATTCAACTAATCCTATATAAAAATCTACTAATGACTTGCAGTCTTCAATGATGATGTATCTGTCTTGTCTAAAATTTAAATTAAAATAAATTACAATTATTTTCATACTAATACATTATGTAAACAGAATTATTAAAAAATAAAAAGTTTATGTGGTAAATTAATTTACCGATTAGTAAAATAATCTTGACTTAAATTTGCACCGCTGATAATTATAGAGTCATCAAACATATATAGTTTCATATGCTGTATTCCTATTAATTCATTATATCTGTCAGGTAACAGCAACCGTAGAAGACCTCTCAATTTCGGAGTATGATACAAAAATACCTTAATGATAAATAATTAATAAATATATTAGATAATGTGTTTAATTTATATTTTACAATATTTACCTACACGACAATCAAATGATGGATTCAGTATGGGCATCAACATGGTACGTGAACTTACTTTACCTCTAGACCCACGATTAGCGTCCAACAAAACCCTCACGCTCAATTCTCGCCTGTTTTCCATAGCATCTTTTAAGGTGTTTACCTGAAATTAAAGTCAGTAATAAGTCACAACATAATACCAATCCATGCAAATATTACTCACAAGATCTTGCTCTAGATTCCCAATGCCCAGGTACAAAGAAGCTATTACAATGCGATGTTTTGCTGTACGACATCGGTCTAAAAGTGTGCGATAAAACTCCGAGGGACTCTTCAACGCTGTGATCTAAACAATCATAATATAAAAATAGACCATATTAGGAATATCATGTTACATTGCTACATAATTTGAATTTAAAAATACACTTACGTTTTCTGCTTTAACTGAGTATGATGGTCCAAACTTTTGCAGCCATTTGAATTTGGAAAGATAACAGTTTTTGTCACAGCTAGTAGTCATTTTTATATTTTAAAATTCCAATTAATTAATGAAATTGTTCAACAAATAATGATGACCACAATCGAAATTTGCAGGGACAAGGGCGAATGGTTAAGATAGCTGTTAAATAACCAGAAGTAATGGCAAGAAGAAACTAAAAATGAAACAACGAAATAAAAGTGAAAAAAAAAAAGTGAATGGGCTAGATTGATGGCCAGCAGCCAGATCAGGGACGACTAGAGTAGTAGACTAGAAGAGTAGAAGATAAGTAATAACTATAAAAGTATTGTAGACGACCATGGAATACGGATTATGGGTGACATAATTATAGTGATAACGATGTTGATAAGCGGCATTTTTAAGATTACAGAAAAGGAGTCTTATCATTGTGATAGTTGGATGTACAAATTGTGTGTAGAAGCAGGTATTTAAATTATTTAATTCGTACACAATATATAAATATTATATAAATATTTTTATGAATACGATTTAACTACTCATTTACGTTCTAAACAATTCAAAACGTACTTTTGATTCATTAAAATAAATTATAATTTATTCCACACGTTACTTCTTAGGGAAATTTTTAGGTACAAATTAAACATCAATCTAATAATAATAAATATGTGCATAATAACATGTTATTTTTAATTTATTTTTTTTGAATAAAAGATGAAGTAGCATTGTAGCAATATTATATAAGTGGTAATAAATACTGCGCATTGACTACCGTACATCAGGTGGTAATATTTGATAGTGAGCATTTATAGCATTAATATATATATATCTACCCATTTATTATTTTATACATATTTTATTTTACTGGATTTATTAAAAAAAAAATTTACACAACAGAATTATACAATATGCACATACCTATTATTTGTGTTATGCAATAAGTAAAAGTTGTGATAAAATATTAAATAAATTAAAAATATTTAAGAGGAGGAAGAGTTTAATAATTGATTCACTCGGCATGATGAATATTTTAGTTATCTTGATTTTTCAAATGGAGAAGTAATTATTTTAAACGGTCTCTATTATTAAAACGCCTCTATTAGATAGAATGTTTTGAGAAGAAAAAATTATAACTAGACCAAGGACTTTCATTATGCATTTAAAAATATGAACTTATGCATCAAAACTTTAAATACGCGCTAAAACAAACTAAAACTAGTATTATACCATTGCTACGTAGTACTTATTAGTTATTATTCGAAATATTAAGCAAAAATGTAGGTACGTAATAACATTGATCATAGAATAGACTATTCTATAATCAATAGTAATAATAATAAATAATGTGATACATTTTGAGTTGCACTAAATTGTAATCTTAACTATGTTCACTGACCATTAAGATGAAAATTAATCTGTATTGTCTATAGTTGATAACCTTGATTTACGAAAAATAATTCTCAAAGTCCTTGATTTATTATTCAAAATATGCACTAAAAGAATTGAGTATTCGAACAAACTTGGCGAATTGTATTTTGTACTTACTAAGTATATGATAAAATTAACCAAATAAATATGCAAATGCATGAAAGTCCTTGCTTTAGTTATATAACTATTAACTAATGTCTATAATGAGTTTGACTGCAGAAGAGATTTTGCGCGTTATTGTAAATATGCCTTTTAAAAAGTTACTTTGACGGCTTACAATATTTGCATAAATACATTTTAAAATTAAAATTTCTCTATGAATCATTTTATTGAAGATATAAAAACTAAAAATGAAACTTTTAATAATTATAACACGCTAAGTTATATATAATTAAAACGTGTCGTACATATTACAATTATGATTACCTATATTGCGTAATTTCTATTGTTAAATCAGACTAATTCTTTCTGTAGTGAACTGCGATTATGTATATATGTATAATGTAAGTATATAACAACTGTAAACAAACACGATAACATGGCACAGACCTAACTTAATTTATAATTATAAGACATATTTTAAAAATACGAACGATGTAGTATAAAATAATTGGATAATATAAACATGAAATGGCACATTCATTAAATTACATAACATGGGTATAATGGTTAACAAGGAATTGAACCGACATACAGGCTAGATAGACATAAAAATGAAAATTATTTAATATACTATGAAAATAATAGGACTTTTGATGTTATCATTAATTTTAATTTTGATGTTATACGCATAACTTATAAATGGAAATCAAATTCGCTAAAATTTAAAATGCAAAAAAAAATGTTATAAAATAGGCTCATCGGAGAAATGTAAAATAATAAAAGTGACTACTGACACACCTAATAAATTAGGAATAAGAGTAGTTTGCCACTGATTATTGGCGAATAAAAAAAAATATGTAGTAAAAAAAAATAAATAGAAGTAAGATATAGTTAAAAGTTAATAATAATTAAAAAATTGTATTGTAGGTAGGTACACAAACATGACACTCAAAAGTTTATTATAGTTACATATAGTTTTTACAATAAACAAAACAAGTAGGGTATCAATATCTGGAGCTATTTCGAACAGTCTAGATCAAAAATATACATCATACCTCGTAATTCGCAAATTAGAAGGCCGACTATTATTATTGCCAGTGGGAGATCGAATGTGACCTATGATGGATCAAGAAATGTTAATGGCTATAAGGGAGATTAAGAGAATATTTAAATGTAATATCGAGTTAAAAGATATATCTACAACAATTAAGTAAAAGTATATGGAATCTATAAGCACAATTTGAAGAGGGATTAAGAGCTAAGCCTCCTCAAAAATCAATCATAGCTTCCCCTCCTAAATGGTTTGTATATATATCTCTTCTACCTATATATATCTCAGGGAGCATACACACAGTACATTGTTACATGCAAATTATAATAGCCCTACAAATTTAAAACTCAAATTGTGCCTATGGATATGGAATCAAAAATAAATAATTTAGCACCCTTGTACGTACAAAAATTGTTCAGCCACCTGGAATATACATTTAGATAGAAATATATTGAATAGATTAGGAATTAAACAATTTCCATTGCTAAATACTATGACAAATAATGTGTGAACCAATACTTTACTTTACAATTAGAAAAGTTTAGTACGAATCAGATTATTTTTTTTAAACGAAGATAGCCGATAGGAACCTTTAATAAGCAAGGACGATTAAAAAACTTGGAAAAAACCCACAAAATGATCTAATTAAAAAAAAACATTAAACGGAATCTTTATACATGATCCAAGAACAGACATTAAACTAACAAAATGTATATTTGATTATATGATTAATCAAAAAAATAATAATAACATTAGAGAATATATAGTTACGAACGTTATTTGATTAAAGATTACATATGAATTTAAATAGTGAGTCGATTTAAAGTAACGTGAACGCAATTATTAAAACCTTATTTATACTATAAATGTGCATTTTAATTTAGAAAGATAAAGAGCTAATCAAACCCTATGGATTGGGAAAGAGACCTAATAGTTAGCAATGAAGTAAATAATGAATATTAGGATTTAGAAAAACTTCAATTATATTAAACAATATCATATGTCATGTACATACAAAGTATTGGGATGGATATACCTATACTATATAAATGGGTATACGAGTGTATACATTGAATGATCGAATTAACAAATTATACTAATTTATTAAAACATTTTATATTATATAAAAGAATATGTATATTAAAATTAAATAACTAAAATAATCGTTTTTTCGTTATTGTATTATTTGTATTACTTCTTATCGAATATCATTATTTATTACTAACAAATATTTTATTTTAATTAATAATCAAAATATCAAATTATGTAAATTACTAATCAGTAAGCACTTTTAGCAATGAAAGGATGTAGTTCGTTCTAATAAAAAATCAAATCAAATGATATGAAAATCATAATATAATTAAATTTTAATAATCAATGTATAATTACCTTTTTTTTTTTATGGTATCGAGAGCCAGAGAAGGAATCGCATTAGCTTTACTTCTCCTCCCATCGTTTATTGGTTACACAATTACATCGACAATTATTAGCGGTGGGGCAGTCCCCAATCCGCTGATATTACAACAAAATTTTACTAGTAGTGGGTACAGTGAATTGCTTAAATAATTTGATCTCCAGATACTGCGTTAGGGTCTCACCACCGCACCTCCGCGGCCTTACAGACTCGCTGCTCATCTTCCTTGAGTGAGAAAATGCGTTCGAACGTAGAACAGCCGAAATTACTCCTCCGCGTTCCTTAGTTTAGTTGACTTTTCATCCGGGTCTGCTGGAAGCTGGTCAAATGGCGACCCGCAAATTATGTCCTGGATGTCGGCTGTACACGGTCTGCGCCCCAGCTGGGTGGACAGAGGGTCACGGAGGGCGTTCCAGTAGTGGCACTTAAACAGGGTATGCTCCACTGTGTCCTTGCCGCCTCTGCACTGCAGACACATCGGACTGGCAACCCTGGCTCACCTGTAGAGATACGACTGGAAACAGCCGTGTCCCGTTAGCGCTTGTGACATGTGGAACGTCAGGGGCACTAATGGGATCGTTCTCCCCAACCATCGTCCGATGGATGGGATGCAGGATCGGGTCCAGGATGCTTTCCTGGTTGCTTCCCATCCCTGTTCCCACTCCTCAAAGGTGCGGGATCTCTCTTCGCTTTTCACGGTCTGCTTGGACGGCTGCGTTTCGCCAGGCGTGATGTCAGCGAGGAGTCGAGACCGGATCCTGGCCCGTTCCAAGCCGAGTAAGTCGGCGGGAACCATGGAGGCCTCGTCGGAAACGGTGCGGTATGCGCGGATGGTTCTCAGCGCCGTCGATCTCTGTGGACGAATCAGGTTCGCTTTGGTCCTAGCTACCGCGGGTACCCTGCTGTTCCAAGCAGGAGCGGCGTACAGCAATTGACTGTCAACCATGGAGCTGAGCAGCTTTCTCTTCCACTCGCAGGGGCCACCTATGTTGAGCATGAGCTTGACCAATGCAGCCGCCGTGCGCGCAGCTTTTTTAGCCACGACGTCCACGTGAGTCGCAAAGGTGAGCCTCTTGTCCAGGATCACCCCGAGGTATCTGATCTTATCGAACAGGACTATTGAGTAATATGTATATTATATATATTATATTTTATATTATGTACATTAATATATACTTAATGCGTGAAAATTTAATTTTATAAGATTTTGAAAAACTAAATATTGTGAGAAATATATAATACGTAAAATAACTTACTATAAATCTATGAATTATAACTATTTTCATTTGAAATATTTTTGTTTGTGACAAGAACCTTCTTTTCTGATGACGGGGAGGTATAGTTAGCCGTGATTACGTATATATATAAAATATTGTTAGTATATAAATATAATGTATACCTAACAACTATAAACAAATATGTCACAGACCTAACTTAATTTATAATCATAAGATACATGTTAAAAATTAAAATACGAATTGATTTTTAAGACCGAAAAGCATAGGCGCAATTCGAGTTTTAAATTTGTAGGGCTATTATAATTTGCATATAACAGTGTAATGCCTGTATGCACCTTGAGATATATAAATATGGAAGGAGATATATACAAACCATTTAGGGGGGGCTATGATTGATTTTTATATTTAATTAATTATGGTATTTAATACGAGCTAGAATAGTGTTTTTCTCGCATTGGCATGCAGGATATCTAACATTTGTATCCAGCAAATAGATACAAGTGTAGGAAATTGATCACAGACTATAAAATGGTTGTTCGCGATAATTATAGTAGAGATAAGCACTCTAATCTAGGAGAGGATTGCTGATTCCTAGATTGACTGCAGCGTTTTGACAGACGCGGCATCACAGAGCTTGAAAAGCAACACCTCTCTGTTTAACACTATATTATTGTACTCTTAATATTTTAAAAATTTCAAATTTCAATGAATAAAAAAACTTAGAAAATATTTACCTGTGTTGAAATTATTCTAATTTCATCCTTCGGCCTGAATCACATTGGAGTTCGCAACACTTACCATTTTTACAAAAATAGTTAAAGCAATAAGTGAAGATTGGTTTGTAAACAATAGTCACATTTAATTGAATAAAAAATAATATAATATGATGCCTATTGTCTGTTATAGTGTTATCAATGGCTATGATTTTATGAATATTAATTTAAATAAGTAGTTTTTATAATCAATGCTATTATAAACTAAATTGGTATTTAAAATTATTAGATAAATTATTTTAGAATTACCTATCGTTTCAAAAAGATAATTTAAAGAAAAGAAAACATAAGTGATATTCATACACAATATCTGAATCGAAATAATTCAATACGTCGCTGCATTGGGAGACTATTTCATTTCGAAATAACAATATCTAGAAACAAAGATTTCAACCTTTGTTTTAATAATCTAAAAAAAAAAATCAATAATTTTAGATGATAATATATATTGAATATAAATATAAAATAATACAATTATACAAGTGCACAACTATTGAACTATAGTTATATTACAGATACTCTGTACTTGTAAAACGCCGATGATTCCGTATCCTAACCTAATCTAATCTACGTTACGTGTATTATTCATTATATGTTAAGTGTCTAATTATAAATTACAGCCAATAGGTTACGATAAAAAAGTAAATTCTATGACTATAATAAAGAGTTGTAAATTACAATTTATGTGTTTAATTTTTATAGCTTAATAATAAAACCACAGGTTTAAACGTTTTATAAAATGATTAAAATAATAAATCGTTTGCATCATAATTTGTATTTAGATGTTTATTGAAATTTACATTTCTTTAAAAATTAATTTATATAAACAATAACCATGTTAGGTTTTGAAAATATTTGTACACTATTTTTAAGGACTCGTAAATAGGTAAAATGTATCGTTCAAAATATAAATTAGATCAATCTTTATTGTACTATTAAACAAATAGGTAACATATGTGTACATATATATATATATATATATATTATATCAGTATATCATATTATATTATTTGATCCGATTTAAAAACTGATAATTTTGATGACGTTTTACCATAATAATTAATAATATTATGTGTTATTATATATAATTATGTTAATGAAGTTTATGCCAAAAACATTTTTCCTATAGGAATGCAGACCACCTATACCTGCACGTCGCAGTTTAAAGTCCGCTTAGGCTTACATCATTGTTTACCTATCAAATAACTAACGTACTTGCAGTGTACGTCATAGTGAAGAGAGAAATTCCAGGTGTTATAGGTGTCAAAACTTGACCATAATAAAATATAATATACATAATGCACAAAATAATATACATCGTAGATCACATATAGTTTATTTATGTTGTCAAACCACCTTCCGGACAAAGCTTAATAGTCACAATCCGTAATAAAATTAAACTACAATAAAATAAAATTAATAACATTTTTTCAGATTGTTCGAAAAAAATATTTATTAACAAAGATGATTAATATAATAACGCAAAAGCTACTATAGAATTTATACGTATAATTCAAAATACATCGTAGTCAACACAGTGATAAATTTAACTAAATAGTGCAGGATTGCGCTAGCAAATGTTTTCAAATACCTGCAGTAACTATATAAGAGCACATAATATTTAATTTTCATAATAATATAAGTAATATATATATATAAGAATAGTAACAAATTAAAAAGTTATAAGTATATTCGACAGACGTCGTGCATGCTGTGGTTTTTTTTCTTTTAAATATAAACTCAACAATATATAATATAATATAATAATACTTAAGTGCTATAGATTCAAACAATTTTTTTTTTACTGAATTTTTGTATTGGCTAAGACAATTTTTTTTATATACTTTTTGCATGTTTTTTTTTTTACTATCACACTAGTTTTCCGAGTTTTTCTTATCTAATAAGTATACGCATATAAATATCGTCAGACGAAAGCCACATGAAGTTTTCTTGTCGTTTTTTTTAAGTTTTTTTTCTTGTAATTTTGTGATTTTATAATTTTTTTTATGGTTTTTTTTGTTTTTGTTTTTCGGTCTTGTTATTTTACAAACTAACAAAATATTTAATCCAATGACATCGTTTCTTTTAAATGATTGTAACTATTACTAATGGCTTCTTTGATTTGAGCAAATACATTATGGTTATTCACAGACCGTGCTGTGTTCGTTCTCTCAAAAGGTTCTGAAAAAAAAAATGAATAACCATGATAATTGGCAACTAAATTATCAATAAAAAATAAAATATTTTGAACAACTTTGAAGAATTAACTTGATGTTATTAAGCCAAAATGTTCTTATTAAATGTACTGTCTAATTACTTTTGGTGAAGTTTTAAATTTCTATTTCATCCAGAGTCGCGCAAAGCTAGGACTTGGCGAGACTGGCCCAGGCCCCGTAGGCTAGGTGTGTGGTAAAATAATACAATAAAACATATGAATGACTAAATATTGAAATATAAATATAGGTACCTACCAATAAACATAAATATATTAATGCTATTAATAATATTACTATCACTTGGCATAATATTATAACGTAATGTATTTTATGTCATAAGCATTTTTCAATATTTGTATACTAAATAATATATTAATAGTATACATAGTATGTAGGTATGTATGCTATTAATTAATAAAAATCATAAACATAGAGCAATTTTAGGCTATTCATAATCGATTACCATTTCATAATACACATTATTATAGGAATATATTTAGTATCTATACAAATATTACAAATTGCTTACGACATTAAATATATGACGTTATAATATTACGTCAAGTGATAGTAATAATTTTTAAAATTGATTTGCATAATTATTATTAAATATAAAATACATGTTAAAGTTAAAAATAAGATTCAATATTCAACTTGCCATTAATTTGTCTATGTTTATTGGTGGTACTTATTCATATTTCAATATTTTAATAATTAATCATTTATATTTTATAATCTCATGAAAGGAATTTCTAGAAGAAACCTAACGTTCGTTTAGTCATAATATAAAATTAATATACTTATATAAAAAAAATAAGTTTTAATTTAGGTTTTAATAAGATAATAATAAATGAAAATGAAAATATCTGTAGGTTGTTGTTACTATTTGTTGGTTTTTGAATTTGAATTCAATAATAATGTAAGAAAACATTAGTTTGTTCACATGTAAGAAACAATAGTTATATAAAAATTTGATTTTAAATTAATTTAATTATTTGAAACCTAATAAAAAGTTTGTGGGGAGAGGGATTAAAAATGTAGAAGATCGCAAATATATTAATATATATATATGACCAGGAGCACAAATTTTTATTTGCATGATAATCAACAATACCTACATGTATGTAAAATTAATATATTATAAATTATAATTCATAATATTTAACGATTAAATGTAATAAACCTTTTTGGTACAAACCTTCGATTCCTATGAATTTCCATTGTCCTGGATTGTTTTTTGCGGCGTCGGCCATCCGACAGCTTTCTAGCAGTATCGGTGATCCCATTCTCACAGAAACTGCGTATTTATAAAAACTAAAAACAGATATATATAATAATAGTATAATATTATTAATATTAGGTTTAATTTAAATCGTAAGTAATAATATCGTTTAAGAATTTCATCTATGTAATATAATTAAGTAAGTGGGACTATATTTTTTACAATGTGTTAGTTAAAATAGCAAAAAAAAATTAATAATAATGATTAGAAATTAATATTAATTTAAAATATCGAAAATATTTTTTTTGATTATCATGGTATTATCCTAAATAATATATTATATTGGATATCTTGTATATTACAATATACAATTTAAAAAACTAGTATCATCTTTATTATTATGCATATTTATAATTTATATGCATTTTTGAGGTTATATATTATGCAACTCTTTCTCGATCACACCCATCGGTATAGTAAATAATATTAAGTACTGAAGTACCGATAATATACAGTAATTTATAAAATAAAATAAGTAGACATACACACAAACTAATAACTATTAACTATATACAATATATTATTTTCACTTGAAATCGTTGTAGTATTCAAAAAATTGCAAAAGCAATTCGCCCAGGCTCTGTTTGTTGTCGCTTCTCCATCCACTGCTAGGCAACTGTTCGTGCATGTGTACGAATTCGATGTCGGTGTTGGCCGAGAACTTCATGCCGTAGATGCACTGCAGCGATGGTAACACAGGCGGTTCGACGCCTGCGTATCGCAAATAAAGTGTATGAAAATATGTATAATATACATACATTTAATATACAACCATACAGACATAATATAGATCAATCACGACGACAAACGAACGATAAAGTATGAACGTCGAGCGTTATCGTCAATTGTCGAAACTATTCCCATTATAAAATAAATATTATTCATTGCCGTTGCGTAAAATTTTATAAGTATTACATATTATTATTTATAAGGCTCAAATTTAAATTTAAATATCTTTAAAAACTATCAAAAAATGTTTTAAAATATAACCAAAAATGTATTTCCAATACGATAATGCCTTTAAAAAATTATTATTATAATATAAAATTTGTTATAGGTACGGAATTACATATAACTATATAAGCAATAGGAAAACAGTGGTTTAATTTTCGAAATATCCAACACTCCATTATCTTAATAAAACTAACAATAATATATATAAAAAAAATGCCAAACTTAGGTATGGATAAAAAATATCTAAAAATTATTAAAGCAAATATCAAGAAAACAATATTTTGAATTTCTTAATTTAACAAAAAATTCGTACATTGCTCGTACGATAAAAAATGATCGGCAAATATTAAAAATGAAAAATAAAAAATTAATTTTTAAAATATATCTATTCCAAGAAACGTATTATGTACTTAAAATGTATTATCTTAGACTAAAAAATAATACACTTTGTGTTGAAATATAGACCCTGAGTTAAAAGCTTAAGTATGTTTATTTATCTTACTTTGCAAAAAATTGATTACCATCAGCACCAGCGAGTAACTAGACAGCGTCATTTTTTTTGGATCGTTGATGTTGTGACGGGAAGCCCACAGTTTAATGGTTACTACCAATGGCCTGACCCGATAATCAACTGAAAAATCATTAAAACCATTACAATAAGGTATAGAATAAAAGCGAATATATATTATACAAAATTTGTCATCACAGACACATACACTGCTTTTCCATCTAATGCAGAAAGTTAGGCAAATATTTATAAATCAAAGTTAGTACATATTAAAATAAAACATTAAACCAGTGGTGTATTTGAGAAAAACGATCGGGATACCCTTCTCCCAGGAAGTTGGCCCTTGTTTTTGTGTTTATAATTGTATATCTATAATATTCAAATATTCAAATTAAAATTAAATAAAAAAAGCCGCGGTAATGGCTCTGCTGCAGTACGGCATTGGTGTCTACAGGTACTTGAGTATATCACTAAAGTAATGGATGTGTTAAGGGGCCTCGCTACTGTCGTCAATTTTAGTTCAAAAGACCTACATTTTGACAAAATTAAAGGTAGTATTTTAATTTCACAGAAAATTGTCTATAGATTGTACGGAATACTTTGTAAAAATGAAATCTTATATTTAAATTATGTGTAAATAAAAACTTGAAAATATGAATTTTATCAAATCAGAATTAAAATTAAAAACGGAATGTGTTTTGTACGATCTACAGACATTTTTTTGCTGAATTCAAATATTTTTTCAGAATTAAGAACACACAACATTAACTAACTTAATTTTATCAAATCAATCTGTTGTCGTAAAATTTGTATAGTGAATTTTGACGTTTGCATGCGCGTACGAGAGTGGCATCCGTCTGCGGCTCAAGCTGTACTCGCATTGAATTTGACACTAATCATTTACAACTATTCTATACTATATAATAATTATACTAATTATATACTAATTATATACTAATATTATATACTAATTATTCTAAGAATTACTAGACAATTTCTACTCTTGACAAGCTAAATTCAATTTTCTACCAGAAACTGCCCTTATTGAAGCATTTTTTCTAGTAGAAAATGGTCTTTACACTCACCCTATTCCCATCAAAAAACATATCATTGTAAAACTAATATATAAACTAATATATATATATATAATATTTATTGTTCTGCTCAGAATCTAAAGTAATTATAACTGTTAAATCAAAAACTTAAGAATTTGATTAATACGTGGTGGACCGGAGTCAGTCTTCTTCGTAACTAGAGTTGTATTAATACATTTTAAACGTTCCATCTACCTTAGTCGAGTTTCAGAATCCGAATACGGAGTAGGTCACTAAATTAAGCATTATCCATCACGTATAGAGCGTGGAATTTTATGCACTAAAAAATGTATCAAAATATGCATATAATATGCAGTAAAAATCGAAAAATATGCAAAAAATTTTAATTATTTATATGACAAATTTTTACAATATTAATAGAATTATTAATATTGGAACTTATATTTAAATATTGTTTAATGCATATAATAAATTTAAAAATTAATATATTTTTTTTTATTTATGAATAAACATGTCATATACATCTCTAATTTTTCTTCAGTGAAGCTGCAGTGACGTTTTTTGTCAGTATATTTTTAAATACAGATGATAACAATCGTTCAATGTCAACTGAAGTGGTTGGGGCATATTTTAAGCAACTATATATATAGCTTATAATTTTTCTTTTATTTCATCAATTATTGTAATGTCATATTTAAAGTTTATATATAGTTTCTTTATTGCTATCATTAAAAATAGCAAATGAGTACGTAAAATTCATTGACAACATTACCATCTTCAAATTATATCTAATATACATTTTTCTCCTTAACAACGTTTTATTTTATACCTTTTGTTCAAATTTTTCTTTAATTTAATGCAATGCATTTTGAATTTCGTAAAATATGCAAACAAAAATTGGCCAGCATATATATAATCTATTATGAGGTTTTAGTATAGGCAAACTTTTAACTTAAACTATACCAAACTATAATATAAATTATAGTCGAACATTATTTAATCGACTTATATATCATTCATATTATTATACACTTTACCATGGTTGTGATATTAGTTTTACATAATAATTATCATATATTATAGTTTCTAAATTCTCATATTATATAATTTCAAACTACCTATATGCAGGTATTTTAATTAAACTATAAAATTCTTGGACATCGTTATTCTACTTTAAACAGCCGGGTTATTATAATATTAATATAATTTTAAAATACATCTAACTTACGTCTCGAATAGCAGTACAGCAGATGAGTGTTGCGGATGCCCACCACGTTGTTGCAGCAAAAGTCCACGTCCATCTTGTCGTCGCCGGCACCAATCCACCGAAACCGGAGTATGGGCACCTTGGCGTAAACAATGCGCATTTCCGCGGTACCGACCTTACCGTTGATACGCTCGTGGTTCAGTAATCCCATCAGCCACTGGAGCCGTTCGACGGCACATATCCGATGCCGCTCTTCAGTAACGGTTCGGTGCTGCCGGACGCCAGCGTTAACTCCCGCGGCCGCCGTGCAGCCGGTAAGCAGGCAGAAGTCTGCGTCGCTCACGTCGCCTCCAAAACCGTTCATCGTGGATCCGACCAGGTAAAGGCCGCAACCAGGCGCCCAGCTTTTGATTAGCGCTGACAACCTGCGCCACATGGTCATCTTAGTTTCGTAAACGCCTTCTGACTGACGGTTGTCCAAGTACGTGTGCCAGACCTCCGACGACAGCTGAAACGCGTCACGATAATGATGAAGATAACGAAGATAATATTTATAATGATATAAAGTTATTAAAATGTATAAAAATATATTAAAATATTATTCACCAGCGCTTTATGTATTTAATTGATCTAGGATTTAAGAATGGAATGTAGGAATCCCAGGACTTAATATATTAAGATTTTTACTTTATCCTAATATAGTAATATACAACATAAATTATAATATAAATGAAAATAATAATATTGGAGTCCAAATATTCGATAATCTATATTATTATCGAAAATAAATTAATATATTAAAATAAACATATAAAAGCGAGTACCTATATAATAAAGGGGAAATTAGGTAATCGCATTAAGAACAGTAAATGTCAAGTATACCTCGTCACAGTAATATATAAGAGTAAAGTTTTAATTCAATAATAAATCATTATCATTATTATAGTTTAATTTATTTTATATTATTAGCAATACACGATATTATGTTGAATTAATTTTTGAAAAACACATTGCATTTATTTAATTATTTTATTAATATTTAATTATTATAATTTAGTATCTTAGTATGTATTTATATCATATAGGTATTATTGTTATGAACTTTCGAGTAATTACCTAAATACCGTAAAACGATATGGATAGGTTCGTAGTATAAATATAGACTTTAAAATAATATAATTAATTTAAATGTTTTAAAAGTCATCGTGTATATATTATAAAACAATAATATGTGTACATAATAAGATGATGATGATGATAATGATAATTGATAATAGTAATAATTACATAACAGAATGGTGGTGTATTAGTATATAATAATAATCAATAGTTCTGTGTCATACATTATGTTCAAGATTTGATTTTAGCATTTATAAATACCTAAGATTTAATTTTTAATAGAAAATTTCACATAAGTTGTGATCACTGCAAAAATAATGAAATTATAAAAAAAAAGTTGAGTGTAATTCCACAAATAATTTTATAAGCGTTCGTAGCTTAAATTTCGACGAAATTAGAAATTTACACGTAAAAGAACGATTTTTATTAAATATTTTTTTTAAATTCAATAAGTATTAACTGTAGAAATTTGAAGCATGCCAATGCTACTTGAGTATTATAAATTTCTATACTCAATCAAATCTTCAACAAATTTAGACGCAGTTGATACTATTTAAAGACATTAAAAAAAAAAAAATGTTTTTTAATGTGCTAATTAAAAATGTTAGGCTTGATTAAAAATCTTATACATTGAATACAAGATCCCACATCGGTTGTTCTTTAAACTACTTAAAAATACTTACAAATTTTTTTTAAGCATTTAAAGTTCAAATTTTGACATAATTCATTCATTTTTTATAGTTTAATATAGAAATATAATGCAAAGTTCCTTGAAATATTTCTTACTAAAACCAGGAAAATTAGCAATGCTACGATTTTATTTACTTCGTTATTAAGTAAATCAGTACTGACTACGATTTAATAATATAAAATGGTTTCTCATCCGACAGTTATATTTTATTTAATGGTAACAGAGTAATTTATTAACATAACTATATTTTAATAAAATATTTGCATAATATATTATACTCAATTGGATTTATGAATCGTTCACTAAGTCATTTACTCGTGCGTTCTATCTACGCTCACATGGTACTATACGTAAAGCTGGTCTATGCATATAAGCATATATCATTATAATAATATTCTATTGCTGACAAAATATGATTATATAGTAATATTATAATATTATTATATTGTACATTACTTTGTCTGTTTCATCCACTTTTATCAATGAGTCTTCCAGGATAACGTTCTTAGCGTGATTGTCGTACCTCTGTGGCTCCGACAGGTAATACGCGTTCATAAACGTCCCGGCAGGTCCTCCGTAAGGGCTCCATTGCCACGGTTTGCAACACGGCTGGTGAGCTGCAGCTATCGCCATCGGTTTCCTAGCATTAGTGTTTCTGGTGGCCTACGTGATATTAACGGTCGTTAACAATATTAGTTAATTTTTTATTATGATGATTATGATATTATACAAAAATTGCAACACAAACGCCATGTATTAATTCAGATCATCGTATTTTTTATTTAATTTTCCTATAGTTAATTATTATTTTATGATATTACTTACATATGCCACCTGGTGCAATTTGTGCAGATCGCTATAATACTGTAAATGATGATGTTGTGGTATTTTCGTTTGTGGATGTCCGTTGTTGAACTGTTTCGCATTTTTCTCTTTGATAAATGGTGGCAATCTGTATCATAACAATAATATAGCAGAATAAGGGTTAGGTTAATATTTCGATATCAATGTACTTTATATTCAAGATACACGATTTGTTTGAAAAATAATAGAAAATGACATCATACATCGTAATTAACAAATATAATGATTTTATATCACTTTAAACACTGAAATTCCAGTTAAAATATGTATAAGTCAAACTGTCAAACCCGATTAAATAGAAGATATGTATCAAAAAGTTGGATCTTCTATACCTAAATATAAAAGGTACACTTATAAAGTTATAATACTTATTACTATTTGTTTTTATATAAACGGAGTTAAAAATGTATAATTTTATTTTTTATTAAAGGTTGATAAAATGTTAATCAACAGTTATAGAGTTTGAAAATATAGTATAAGGTTCTTCGTGAGTTTTACTTATTGTAATTCAAAAATATATTATACTACAAGTATACCTCTTTTAAGTCTTTTATAGTATATCGGTAATTATATTTATATTTTAAGTTAATAACACTAATAACAGTTACTAGTTATTAATATTATATGAAATAATATTATATTATACATGATTTATTTTTGGAAAAATGTAGTTTAATCTACTATAACGTATAACTAATAATCTAATTTTTTTTTTAAATATCTATAAAAGTGTTATATGCTGACAGACCGTCTATGCTCAGAATTGTTTTCATATACAATGATCATTGTTGATTTGAAACATTATTGATTTCAAATTTAACACATCCATTACAGTGTATAATATATTAATATACAGTCAATGGCTATATAGGAACACTTGATATTAACTAAAAAGCAGAACTTTTTTTATTTATAAATGTCTGTTTTTACTATAATAAAAGTTCTGTATTCTATTTTAAAATATTTGAAATTATTTTCTATTCGCCTTAAATAAAACACTAATGCCAATATTTATTTATGAATGCTTATCTATATTGTTAGTTTTGAACCATTAAAAAAATGAAAAAAAATGTTAGTTCAACGCAAAATTATTCAAATTTATAATTAGTGTTTTAATTTGAGTTATGAATTTAAAATTAATGAATTATGTAAAGAAACAATTATCATGCAGAATATTTTAATTGTCTATCTATCTTATTGTTAATCATGAAAAAGGTAGACGGTATAGACACATAGAATATCATATTATAGTATTTTTAAAAATAAGTAAAAACTATCATCAAAAAATGTGGGCAAGGGAGTATTGCTCTGCTGTATAGTAGAGATGGAGAGTAGGTGGCTATAAGAGATGTGTTTTCAAGCTTTAAAAAGTCAAAATATTTTAAAAATTTATTCATAAATAGATAACACTAATATAAACATTTGATGAAAATTTCAATTATTTACAATGATTCGTTTTTGAGTTACAGCAAAATAAAAAAAATCGATTTTGTCGAAAACTTGGTATGCGTAAAACTTCCCGTTTTTCCGTTACTTTTTTAATGGTTTTACTGACGCATTTGAAAACTACTGGAAATTTTTTACTTTTGACCCCTCAAAATACCAACTAGATTCATTTTCCTTTTAAAAGAGGGGCTGAAGTTAAAAATCAAAGGTTAGGTAAATCAAAGCACTATCACTACTCCAAAACGTGATGAGTGATGACAGACATAACAATAAAAAATAAATAAAAAAAACACACATCATTGTAAAATCAATACATTCATCACTCCAGAATCTAAAATATTTTCACTTGTCAATGTAGTCACTGAGATGTGACATTGGTTGATTTAATCTGGCAAAACATCAATAGACCTTTCTTATCTAACATGAGAAGTATAAATGACAACTGTTGATTTGTAATTAGTAATACCTACCGACATGATAACACAACGCATATTCCGACGTCCACAGATAATTTCAAATCCAGAAATAGGACATTTATCAAAGTTATCGTAATATCGATTGTTGCGGATAACCTTAGTTGCCGTAAGTGTTCAAAATCAAACAAATTAAATATGTCTATAAAAATATACTATAATATAATTTAACAAATACCGACGTATTTTGTAGGTCTTTTTAAACTTCATAATATAATATGGGTAATGCGTATATTGTATGGCATTCAACGGCTATGGTAGTTGAAAGTTAGTCAAAATTGGTAATGGTTATTCTTATTCGATTAAAATTTGTTGTTTGTTTTTGAGTAAAACACGGTTGCAAGCAACGGTACAAATCTGCATTGTAATTATAGTTAGCATCTATATATATATATATATATATACATATATTACATATATATAGCAATTTGATTCAAATGTGGGTCTACACAGATTTTTATCAAATTCGTATGGATTGTAAAAATCTTTAAAATCACATTAGACTACATTTAAACGTGAATAACTCATCATACTCGATCCTCTACCCTGACCCTGCCACAACCACCTACTTGGCTACTTCCCACAACAAGTACAGTACATAACATCTTTGTGGTCAGCCATTGAAAAACTGTAGTAGTCGGTATACACAATATATACAACCGTATCATTCACCTGGCAAAGTGTTTGGACATGACCTCCCATTCGATGGCCTCACAGGTTTCGACGTTGTTGGGGTTGGGACGGCGGAACGGTTCGTAGTGGCAATGTGTCGACGGAGCGGACGATGTTGACGGTGACGACAACGACGACAACGATGGCGACGGCGACGACGACGACGACGACGACAACAGCATCCCGTTGCCTGGTTTGCGGATTTCCGGTCCTTCGTCGCCTCGTGCAACGGGCCTCCGGACCGTCGTAAACTTTTTGTTCGGCCGGCGCGGGGCCCCGAAAGCCGTCGGCCAGTGATGACGATCGCCAGCACCGTTCACACCGCATTCGCTGTCGTACGTCCGAAACCGATCGGTCATTATTGTATTATTGTTCCGGATGAAATTGTCTGCGTGCCGGCGGTAACGACGATGACGATGGTCATTTAACGCGACGACGACGACGACTGTAATAATATTACAGTTGTATTATAATGAGACGCGCCGACTGAAAGCAGTGTGCGCGTGCACGATAATATTGTTGAGGTATACCGATAACCGAAGACTTATTGGCAAGCACCAGCACGTGCAAGTGTATACAATATATAATAATAATGTAATTGACAATGATATTTCGCGGGTTCACACAAACGACCCGCTTGCGTGCGATAAGTCGTCGTCTGTCTACGGTATCTCCTCGGCGTCGGTGGCGGCGGCGATGGGTTTTCGTCCCGCGTTCGTTAATACGAAAATCCCCCTGTTACGTCGCACCTCGCCGCACAGTAGATAATGTGGTACGCGATTTCTTAAAATAAAAATCGAAGTTTTTCTGTAACACACAACCACAGGTAGATGACATCAACTGCGTACCGATATGTCGCGATACGTGATAATCGTAAGCATACAGGCTAATAGGCTACCTGCAGGTCCTGTATGGCTGTATAATATTACAGATTCGTAAATAATTAAAATTAAACATTAATCTATTATTAAATATTTAAATTATTATAATAATATTTTTATTATTATCATTATGAATTGTTGTTGTTGTTATTATTGTTATTATTATTAATTAAAACGTACAGTTTTTTTATCATCAATAATTACCTCTACCAATACGCTATATACAGACATACAGCCTATATTCAACTGAACACACCGACCATCGTTTACTACTTAGTGCAAACAGAGTGATTCTATTTTAACTATAAACGTGCTCATTGTTTCGGTGGAATTTTATAAAAAACATTTTACACAGTCAAAAGTATGAAGTATTAGTATTTAAATATGTAATTAAATAATATGAATAAGTTTTTAACCTATTCTTTTGGTCTTGACGACCAATATTTTAAATTGGAAGTGGAATATTATTATAAAACCATTGACGTATATACATTTTAAAACAAAGTTATAGTTTTTTTTTTTTTATCTACATAATTATTATAATATATTATGTAGCTATATTATTTAAATATTAATAAAATTATAATTTATAGGTATGTCTAGGCAATTGGAATGAAATAGCAGTAATTTTTCGTGTGCTATATTCGTCTACTAAACTTTTAAATCTTTAAATTGTGATAAACAAAATACAAATAATGAAATAACTATTCGTTCGATAATTTATTAATAATCAGTAATAATAATTTATTTTTGCATTTTTAGAAAAATATTCTGTTTAATTAAAGTAAAATTTAATTTTAACAATGTAATAATATAAGTAGCGAAGTAATCACCGAACTATATAGACATTATAACTATAAGATAGGTAATTTGTTTTCTAAATTTTCTGATATTATGACAATTCACAGTTGAAATATATAAAGAACTAGTAGAACTACCCTTTCAAAAGCGTGACGAAAAAATGTTTAAATGTTTTTTGAATTATTGAATTGTAAAATTATTAGTTGTTTTAATATTATATGATAACAAATTTTAAACATTTGAGGTAGGGTTGCTTATAATTTGTTTTACAATAGTTCCTAATTGTATTTTATTTAAATCAAAAAAAATAATTTTTTCAACTGAATAAAAATATTTATGTATGTTTTAAAAACGACATTATTAGATTTATTGAAAACATTTTACTAAATAGTAATTATAAATATGCAATTACAATACAAATTATAAATTCATGATATAATGTCGAAACATAAATATACTTCATATATTATATTATAATACATCTGTAAACCACTATCGACTTTCAAGTTTCAATAAAGCTACTGTACCATAACGTAACTTGACACTAAAAGAATTAAGCATTTGAGAGTGCATTTTTAATAACGAAAATGTTCGCGAGTAAGTTTTTTATTGCGTCTATTGAAAATATTATAATCTTTAAACTCGTGTCATATGATGTTATGATTCAATGATTTTGAATAAAACTTTTGCGAGTGTTGAATGACGGAGGTGATTGAGTACTCATTTCACCGGAAAATACGACACGTAGGGCTGAATATTGACTGTGAATATTAAAAAGACCTACGTGTTTTTACAAAAGGGTGGGTTATATTGAATGTATAAACTACAATGTCAATGTGGTTTAGGACGGAAGTAATTATGTATTTAGAAATACATTACAATACGTATTAAAAATGTGTATAATATAATATAATATTATTTAAAAAAAATGTATATTTTATTATATACTTATAAATTAAATTCATCAGAAAATTAATGTGACTTTTAATTAGTTTAGAATTTTTGTGTGTTAATAAAAAAAAATGTTTAAAGCACATTTTTCATCATGATTGGTTTACCTATTTTACCTATACCAATTCAATTTATATAATTTAAATAATATACAATATCTCATAGAATACAATTATAAGTTAGTAATCTTATAAACATAAGAATATAAACTATTATAAATATTAATTTATCTCTTACTTTCTTTTGATATTACTACATACTGTTTCAGAACGTTCATACATTTATGGGGATCAACATTTTTTTGTTTTGAAATATCATATTAATGTACTAATTTTTTTTTTTTTAAGATATGTGAGGATTTAATTAATTTTTGTAAATGTATTAGTTAATTATTTAAAAAACTAAAATCAATACAGTCAAACATTGTGGTTATTATATTATTCATTTACAGGTAATCATGGAAACAACCATTAAAAAAGATATTTTTGATAATTCAAAATCAGATTTTCCTAATTTAGTAAAAAAAAATCAAATAAATTAAATCAAAAACTATTATTAATTTTATTATTGTTTGAATACTCGTAATATTCAAACCAGTGATACCTAATAATTGAATACGCATTTTAATTATTCGAGCCTACAAATATACTATTATATACTTATAGAATATAAAATAACCAATAAAAATACATTACTTGGTATTTTATTTATAATTTCTGAAATCCGAACTTTTTGCTGTATATCGTTTAAAGAATTTTCGATACCCACAATTAGAATGTGTCTAAATTATTATCAACGGTATCTAGAGACATCACCTTATACTTGTATAATAAATCAGCAGCTGATTTACTATATTATATTGTTAGCACCGATCGCGATAGTAGTGACATAGAACTAAGATAAACAAAGATAAAGTATAACAATGTCATGTTACATGTAAATTGGATATAGGATGCACAAATAGGGTACAATGAGAACAAAAAAAAAAACTTAAAAACTGAATTGATTTCAAAATGACTAAATATTATTTATAATTTAAGAATATAAATAAATAAAACATAATTCAACAATAAATATTCAATAATCATTATACATTAATTAATTTAGTAGTAAAAATAGTTTAACACCGACTAAAAGTAGGTTTTTGAAAAAATTCCAAATAATAATAATAATAATAATACAATGTATATAATAGGTAACGAAATGACTAGATAATTACAATATGAGATTCAAGTTAAATTGTTTAACAGCTTTCGTGATTGTTAAAAGTAAGCATGAATTACATAAAATGACAGTAAGAAAAAAAAAATCACACTCACAATTTATATTTATCATGGCTTATTATAAATTATAATATAATGCCACATCATTTATTTTCAACCCAAAGTGATTAACTTCAAATATTTGTTAACTAAATCTATTTGAATGCGTTCGAACAATAATTAAATATTTACTGTGAACTTTTACAATATTTACTAATTTATTATATAATAATATATTAATAAATGATTGATTGTGTATCACAATGTCTTACAATAAAATCATACTATGTAACGGACAACGATTCTTATATTATTTAATAATTAATTATTCATTAATATGTCCGATGTAAGGTAATAAGTTATGAGCTGAACTTGATAATTGTAAGTATACCTATACATAATTTTAATTATTTTAAGATTATTAATATAGTCTGTGATTATTAGCTATGTAGGTAACGACAATATTGTATGCAGGTAAACACTGTATAATGTTTATAATATTATGTAAATTTAACTTTATTTGCCTACATTATAATAGCTGTGTACCATGAACGGCATGAACGATGAACTAATTTATTTTATATAAAGTAGTAAAATTCATACTAGGTACAAATTATTACTAAAATCCTGAAGATGGATGTATTGAAATAAAAAAAATTAATTATAAAATTATGCAATTACATTAGTTTGTCCTAGTAATATTTCATAGAATATTTATATATATTATGGATAATTTTTTATCATCTCAAATGTATTCAATATTATTAATAATAGGTATAATATATTGTTGTTATTAATTTATTATAAATAATGACTAATGAGGACCAAAATATCAAAATTTGTTTTTCTCAATTGACATATAATATATAGGTATGTACTCAAATACATATCATGTATTTATATCTAATTAATCTATTAATTATTATTCTATAAAATAGTTTTGATACTAATAAAAAATAACTAAATTACATTTTTAACATCATTAATGTACCACGTAGGTACACAATAGAGCTAAAACCACTTAACTGAAGCCTGAAGGTTACATAACAATTTTCATTTGATTAAAGAGTGGTGATAAATACTGTTGATATAACATTTGATTATTTGAACTATGCGTTTTGGCAACACTTCATATTTTGATCATTTTGCCCATCTTTATTATTTCCGTGTTTGACGTAATCTACAACTAATTCTAATCCAATTAAAGCCGTTAAATCCTTACAGTTTTTTTTTTCGCCACCTTCGGGTTGCGCTGTTTCAGGACCATCACCCTCTACATCAATAATTTTTTCTTCCTCCGGTGCCACATGTCTGTATATTTTGGTCAAGTTTCCCATCAAATAACTCGTTCCTTGTTTATTGTTGATGTTTTCGTGTTCTTCCACTTTTGACGGTTCGGGTACACGGAATGCCGAATAATGTCTATCCTGCTTTAGGGAATCCGAACGTATTTGTAAGTTTAGGGGTTCCGCTTCTGGAGTCTTAAAATACACTGGTGGGTAAGTAGGTGGATAAAATGGTGGGTACCATAATGGAAATTGTGGTTCCGTTTGTGCGGGTGGCGGTATTGGTACAAAATCCATTTTCTTTTGCTTAGCTTCAGACGGTTGTTCGGCCTTTCCGCTATCCTTCCATGTCCGTTTCCGTCCTCTTTTATTTAAGGATAAGGGTGCACAAGATTTTGCCTGTACGAATCTTTTCAGCATTTCGCTGAAATATAATCCCGGTGGCACAAACGTAGAGTTGGTCTGATACGGTGGTGTGGCCGCTAATAAACGACTTATCAAATCACCATTTCTAAAGTCCGATGGAGACTCGCGTACTGTGCCCGACATTATCTAAAAAAATAAAGAATATTTTTAATAAGAATTATCAAGTACATTTGATTGTAATAAAAAAAATAAAAATAATAAAATACATTAAAAAAATAATATAGTCAAATATACTGTCCCTAAATGCAATTATTTATCTTGGAATACAATATACATATATACATGAAAAAATTATAAAAATTACAACAACAATGTTATTTGTAAATAACTATGGATATATTACACACAGCAGGTTTCTTGATAGTCATAAACTTATAAAAGACTAAGTATAAATTGAGCAAGTGTATAGTATAATGTATTTTTTTTTTTTAATAAACCCGCTGTAACTGTGACTATTGATTGAAATGTATTATAAGCGTTTTAAATTTTAATATTGTACAATTTTTAAGACATAGCATTAAAAAATGTGCATTCTCCAATTTAAAGTATAAATTATAACTATGCGTATTTTTTTATTAATTATTATTATTATTATATGTATTGGCAATACCGGACACTTTTTATAACAATATAAAGTCGTTTCAAGCTGAAGAATTCTAAAAACAATACTTGATCATCTTGATCTTGATTTCAGTGAAAATTTCTTACTTATTTATTATATTATATTATATAAAATTCAATATCAGGTTGTCCGTACTAACTCATCGAGTATGATCAAATCATATATATTTTTTTTATAGAGAGTGACAAATGTTATGATTATATTTACAACAACAATTGTACCGAATCAATGTTATTATTATAAATTTATTTTTGGCCGATGACAATTTGAACACTCTAGAGATTTATGCGAAAGTTTTGAATTACAATATTGGACGTTGTGCAGAGTGACGGATATAAAATTCGATTTGCGCGCGGTCTCGTGGCGTCCAAAAATATATAATAATTTATAATTGGTATACACACTGTATAGCAGTCGGAAATAATATATGCACGTCTAGTTAACTATAACCCCAGGACTCATTAGTCACCATCGCCCTCGACAATACCACATATGCATACGTATATGCCCGTCCCCATCATATTATATAATGTACATATGTATACCGCAGCCGGCCTTTTCCACGCAAAAGCAAAAAACACGCAATCACGTCGGATGGACATCGTTTTAAATTTACTACCTCTACTATAATTGTATTCAACGATCCACCCCTGTTCATATTATTATTATACGAGGACCTGACAACGAGTAGTGTATAATCTCATCAATTTTTCACACGCTTATGTTAACTAATTTACACTATTTAAAATAAAATAATCGTTGTGCGCCGCAATAACTGGACATGATTTAAAATATATGTATCAAGTACACGCAAGGTGGTTCTGTATCACTAAACAGTAATTTTTCCTGTTAATGTATATTTTTTAAAACGTTATTATAATTTTTTTTTTTTTTTATACATAATTTGAAAAATAACTATACTGAATTATTATTAAAACTTATAATTTTAAGTTTTTTTTTTAATGTTTTATTTTCTGAAATACTACAATAATTATACAACACACACTATAATTTATTAAATATTCTGAATTAAAATATATTTCCTATAATTTTTAATTATGAATAATATGATGAATAATGATGCTTATATTGTGTTATACCGTATTCAATCGTAATTTTCCAAGACCTATAAGTCGTAATGTATATTAGCGAAAAAGTTATCCACGGTGTAAATATACCTTTATGCAGGACAGCATATGTTAATAAGTATTATAATATAGACATATAGTTATATTATAATACAAAAAGGTGATGAAGGTCGGATTAGATTTTAGATCCCAATATTACTATATTTTTTTTAAAGAAATTTTAAGTATTCTATTTTAAAAAAAAAGTTTTAAAATATAACTAGTGTATATATTACTATATAGGTAAAAACAGCAGCGGCTTTACAAAGGTTTGAGTAGTTGGACCAACAAAATGTTAGCTTAAAGTGAATAAGAATTACATTATCTATGTTTTTACATAGATTTTTTATGATATTTTAATCTTTAAGCAATTTATAAGGATTTTCATATTTTAATTTTTTACAAATTCATAATTTGCTTAAAAATTAAAATATAGTAAAAACCTATATGAAAACATTGATAATACTCTTACCTTTACGTATGATTGTAGGACTTTATTCACTAAATATTAAGGGTTACTACACAACATTGGAACTGATAAACACAAATTTGCTATGCAATACATTTATTAGACGGAAATAACACATGCGGGTGTGGCGTACTCAAGATTATTTACAACATGTGAAGTGGAATGTCTTGAAGCGATATCATGTATTTAGAATTTACTAATTTTCAAATGAGTATTACCATTTTTCCTAAAAATGATACAACAGAAGTCTATTAAATCAAAATTACATTTTTTATTATTAGATATTTATTAAATTGTATTTTTAAGGCATTTTCTTGTTTTTTGAGTATAATTTAAATCGTTACTTAACTAAAAACCTTTTTTTAGGGTTTAAAAATATTTTAAAATATCAATTTTTTGTATATTGGTTAATATTTTACTATTGATCCCTCCCCCTACCACCATATCAAAAGTTATGTATACTCCACTGAGTCCACTGGATTTATAGTTTATATATATATATAATACAAGTATATGTATATTATCGGCAATTGGTAATAGTACGATCGCATAACCGCCGTGTCTATAACGCCTATATTCTCATCGTAACTGCCAACCGGAAAAACGTTGGAGGTGGATACCTATATTAATTTTGTGTTTCGCTTTTCCGCGTGCAAACAAAAAAAAAAAACAGTAATAATATAACTGCATAATATTATTATTTTCGTTATGCCCGAAGTATAGATATCATCATTGGTATCGAGTTTTAAACTATATTTCTCGTCGACGAAGATACATAATAAATATATTATATGTACTGTAGATTTTTCTCGGAATCGTTATTATTAATTTTTTGTTCATTCGATTTAGGGAAAATAAAAAACTATAATATTTGAAACCGAGGAGGCGAGAGGACACCGGAAACAAAAGACGTGACAGGGACCGCGCGTCGGTCGGTCGGACTCGCTGCAGATAATACGTATTATGCACAGTTGACAACCGGACAGACAATGCGAAATAATATTCTCGTCTGCGATGCGAATAATTCAATTATCGCGAGTAAATGGGAAATTCGAACCCAATTTGCACTACGTTGCAGCGTCAATCCCCTCTACATTTCGCATTTCCATTGTATCACATATACATTCGCGCGTGCACACACCCGTACAACAATTGCTATAATACATACACATATAATACGTATTTGTGTGTGTGGGCGAGTTTGACATTCATGTTTCCTACGGCTATACGTTTGTCATTTATAGGGGAACAATCATCCTTTCGTGTTCTCTCTGCGGTTAGGTATACACTACATATTATTATACGCAGACTTCCAAAGTTCCTTATTATTATACATTTATACATGTTATACATATATATGCGCATTAAAGTATACCTATAGACTATACATAGTTATTTACGTATATATACTATACACACACACCATAATGATCAAAACATTTTAAACAATAATCATTCACAGTACAAGAAAATACGACATTAATCCTGTACATAAACTTTTAACTTTAAAATAATAATAATAACATAATATCTGATATCAAATTATTACAGTGTTAAGATGTCATCGTGTATATAGCTATAATGCTATATCACTAGGTTTATATTTCCTCAATAGCAGGGGTGGCAAATTATTTGAACGCTAGATGCCAAAAATTAACTTTTTTTTTTTTGAGTGTGTCATGAAAAATATTATATATTATATTATATTCAACATTGGAAGAAAATAATTATCGTAATTTTATTGTATAAATAATATATTAAAAAAAAAAAAGGTTAGTTTAGGTACATATAATTTAAAAAAATAGATAATATAAAAATAGAATAAAATATTATATACATTGCAAAAATTAAATTTTAACTTAAAAACTATTTTTCATATTTTTTTCCTATCTTTTATCGGTTTTTAAATAGTTTTTTTTAGCGCTTTTACAAAGTGAAGGAATGTTCTCACGAGAACTTGTGGAAAGAAAAATATAATAATATTATATAGTATAAATAGTAAAACATATGGTATATTTTTAATGAATGCGCCTTTTTAACTGAAGTTGATGTTTTCCAATTTACAAAAATATTTTGTCAGGTCTCTGACGTATTAAACAATATAAAACATTTTTTATTAATTTATTTAATACAACTTTCGGCATATTATTATATCACTACAAAATCTTAACTATACTCATTTCATAAAAATAATTGGACGTAAAAGTATAAATTTGAGTAAAATTGTGTAAAAATTATAAATGGATGTGTTTCTTAGTTAAAAAAATTTGTAATTTCTTTTCTATTTAAAAAACTTATTGACAAGAACGAATTTGTTAGAAACATAATAGAATTCATTTATTTTCTTTTATAATTTATAACACCTATTGCTCCATAGTGTACAGGTTTTACGAACAATGCATATAATCAAATCAGTAAAGCTGTATACATAATGAGCCCAAAAAGTTTTCAAGCTTTAAACCATACACTATATTATATACGTTTCATTGATATGTTATATTAGTATAATATTCCATATAGATACAAGTTAATGTACAACTATAATTAGGTACGTCGAATTAAAGTAATTAAACCGTAACTTTTAATATATTTATAGTATAAAGTTGGTAATTATATTAAATATTAGGTGCTGCAATAATAATTATATTATCACAATTCACAGTCTTGTTTCACATTCAATTAATTGGCAATTAACAATTCACAATTGTGACTATAATACACCTACGACATCACTGGCTAAGTTGTACACCTTTATAGGTATACATTTCAGTTAGTGTTACATAATATGTAATAAACACGCACGCCACTTTATGCGTACCTATAGGTCTGATGACTGGTGTTTTTAGTATGTATTAATGTATTATAATTATAGAACTGTAGGATTAAATTAGAATTCAAATGTAATGACGAAAAAATCCATAGTGTATACAAACAATAAAGGAGAGCAAATCTTTGGGGAATGGCAAACTGCCGAATAGTAGTACATATTATATACACAGACTAAATGAACAAAAGATTCTACCCCGATGCAAACAAAAGGCAGTACGCCCTATATATATTATATGGTGTATGATCTGCGAGTTGTTTGTTGGTCAGAAATAATGCTGTCTTATTGGAACCCGTGTGGTTTTCGAATTAGGCAAAGTGCCTTTCTATAATATAGCTAACAGCAAAACATCGATACTTTGGCATGAAAAATATAATTGTTTTTTATAACTAAAAATCGAAAAACTGTTTATAAATCATAATATTATTTAATACAGCACAGATAGTGTTAAGAAAAAAATGCATTCAAAATGATGCAAAATAAACCTTCTCTAAAATAATTAGAAAAGTAGTTCTAACAATGTAGCACCAAAATCTCATATGGTCAACTTCGGTGTGTTTTTTGTCCCATCTAGATTCGTGAATAATTTCGAAATAAAAGGTCGCAGAAAAATATTGATAATTTAAATTTAAGAGGTCGCGGAAGGTAGATTATACATATTTATATTCTGTTGCTGCTCATCCGTACGGATTGCAATTGCAGTCGATGTGGTATATAATCTATAAAAGTATACCTTATTTGGAACGAGATGTTTAAATGAATATTCATCGTGATAATATACGCTCCGCCGCATCGTGTCGTTTGTAACTGATGTTAGTGCGTAATTAATGACTTGTGCCACTTGCGGCTGTTTTATCGTTTGACAACGTTTACTATAATATACGTAATATAGTTTTACACTATTACAAATAATAATAGTAAAAAATAAAATAATTAATTTAAAAAAAGTCACATTATACATCGTGAATATAATATTTATCCGCGGACATATGGTCAGTCAAAATGTATTTGGCAATTCACAATGAATATGAATTTACCTGATTATAGTTGGTACTTATAGTAGTTTTACGTATTATAACTGCAAACAAGGACGTATCCGGAAGGGGTTAAGGGTTCAATCTCCCGAAAATTGGGTACGGTTTTGATTGCATTACTGCAAAGACCGCATAGTTACAAGGTTATAATGATTATTAATAAAATAATTATATAAATCACATACACTATACATAATGTTTATTAAATATTAATACGTTATTATTATATTGTATGATATAATATTTATTTATTAATTATTGTAATTTTTTTAATTTATCTGCTTTCTGCAATTTTCGAGCACTGAATGTAAGTGAATAACCATAGAAATTATAAAGGGGTTATAATAACTGTTATGATTTAAATAGCATAAACGAAATTATTCCGATATTCTCATTTAGTTGAAGTTAATATGCATAAAAATGTATAGTTAAACGATAATACGAAATAAGTAATTAATAACATTGGACGTTCGAAGCATTCAGTCAGCGTCAAAACTGAGACAATAACCATTATATAATATTATATATGTATATATACAAGAAACGTTAAAAATAATAAAGAAGACTAAATTAAAATCCTTTCTGAACGAGACGGTTTGAATTAATGTCAAATAGAATTATAGGTAGAATTGAAAACTTTGTTGATTTGCAACTTACACCCCTTCTCCACCCATTACGCGCGTTCTATTCCGTGGATGCTAATTACTCTGAAAGGGACCGAAACTTTAATACTCTTTGAGATTCGTACCGTACTGCACCGCTGCCGATTTAATTACAAGACGGTTGTTTAATGCCCCCTACCTCTTCGACAAACTAATTAAAATGCTGGAGACCTGAGAAAACACTATACCTATCTTTTCTTTTCCTCTCTCTTTTCTTTTCCCTTGTGTTTCTTTTTTTCACTTTGTCGAGCAGCAGACGATTTCCATGGATACGAATCTGTTTCAATTTGTCGCTCCCTTTCGCACCAGCACATCGCAGACAACGAAGACAACGATTATTATATTGTCAGGAAAATACTCACGCAATATTGTCGTCCTTATTGAATACAAAACAATATTTATAAATAAATATTTGACTCAGAATTTTATGCATTTCATTATATTATTTTTTAGTGTTATTAATATTATA
Source organism: Rhopalosiphum maidis (assembly GCF_003676215.2). NCBI lineage: Eukaryota > Metazoa > Arthropoda > Insecta > Hemiptera > Aphididae > Rhopalosiphum > Rhopalosiphum maidis. The sequence goes on from NC_040877.1 coordinate 59,739,789, forward strand.
CACAAAAATGTGTGTACAAATAAATAATAAATTATGCAAACAATACTTTAAACGCTATAAAAACGAAAAATACCTGGAAGTAATTAATCAAACACATACGTTAAGTATTTCAGAAACAATCAGAATAATATTTTAAAACTATTGTGTTCTCTTGGTTTTTTATATATATATTAACGAGTAACAAGTACTTGGCAATACTTTAAGCTTTTAATATACTACTGGTAGTCACCAGTCATCACGACAACCCCATTGAACGTTCAAAGTAGGTAACATATTATTATTTGGAATATTCATTTAAAGACGTTATTGGGATATGGTGCAGAAATTCAAATTAATAGTTTATCAACTGTATGTTCACAACGAATTCTATACGACACAACTGAATTAATTTACTGTTGAAAAGTAAGACAAAAGAAAAGTTTTAACTAAAATGCAATCAATTTCGTTACAATGTTACATTAGAGTTTGTGACAATAAAACACCTTCGATTTAAAATGCCACGAACACAATATAAAATAAATAAAATCTTATAATTTTAATACCCGTATTATAGTTGTATCATTTTTACGGTAATCAATAATCTTAATATTCCTTTTAAATGATTTATGAATGTTATTCTTATTTTTTATAAATGTATACATAAATTATACAATATCAATTTTATATTATTGAGGTTGTATTGCAAACAATTAATAAGTATTCATAATACTGTAAATAGTTTTTATAGAAATTAATGAATACATTGAAATATTTCTATAGATACTATCTTTTACTTTTAAGTATTAACAATGTGCTATTGAATATATTTGAATATTTTTTTAATATTGATTTTTTTTCTAAAACATATATACATATATATATAATTGTTTATGCTAGGCGATTATATATTAAGTTGATGCAACAATAAAATTATCATTGTGTATGCATAATATAATAGTAATTGTATTTAAAATACGTATAAATCGGTTCATATCAATAATTTAAATGTAATTATAAATTCGTAATATCATGTTTTTTTTTATTAAAAATATACTTTCTAAACTATAAGCAATTAAAAAAATATAAACAAACATATATCACGTCAAATTTTAACCCTATTCTAACCAACTGGCAACTATAAACGAAACGAAACAAATCCCTTTTTCATAAATAATAAATATAGGTAGTAATGTAATGTTAAACGTCTTTTTCACAAATTAAAAAAATGATGCTGACAAAACGTGGTTTCAGAGAGGAAACTTTTTCCATTAAAAAAAATAACATAAATTAATATTATTTTTTTCTTTCAGATGGACAAAAATCGGAATTGAAATTAATGAATCACTCTATATACTACAATATTATATAACCTATAAAACGAATAATAGAAATACACATAAAAATATAATTATTTAAGTCTAACCGAAAATGTTTCTTTTATTTTTATTCATACAAATGGATTTTAAAAACATTTTAGTTTGTTTTATGGTACTTACATATAAGCAAGATAAAAATAAAAATAAATAAAAGGCCAGGTAGACTTGGTTGATTACGTTGGAACTCGATTTTCTTCGCTCATATATACCACGAAACCAGGCTACCGATTAGTGATATGATATAATTTCAATTTCATATTTTAGATAAAATATTTTTTAACGGTTACAATAACAATAAAGTCGTAATGATATTTAATATATCAAATTACGTTTTATATAATCTGATCAACATTTTTCAAAAAAGTTATAAGTTTATAGAATAACAGCTGCTCTCAAAAATCCTCCATTTGTGATGATAGAAATAATTTATAAACTGTATTTATAGGGATAATTCAATTTTTTTTAAATTATTGAAATGAAATATGTAATGACTATAATAACATGTATGCTAGGAACTGACGAGAGAAAAGTTATGATTTAAAGAAGATCTAAAACTTTTTTTGTTTAATTAATTATATTAATTAAAACGTAATAAAACAACTGAAATATTTTTGTAAATATTATTTTAGTAAATATATTTACCGTCAAATAATAAATATTATATTTAATTGTTTATATTTAGGTATTTATGTACACATTTATATTCAAAATATGAAAACTAAGTCATGCAATATGCACTATCCAAGTCTATTTGAATTATATTTTTTATAAAATAAATTAAAGTCAAGTACACATAAATTTCTGCAACGAGAGTAATACAAATAATGCATTTATTTGTTATTCATTTTTACAGAATTATATTAAAATATACTTCAATAAGAAGATAATACTCGAGTAATAATGATAAATAAATCTTTTTAAGCTATACATCCAACAGTGTTTTAAAATCCTTCGCTTAATTCATTACGCCCAATGAGTTAGACATAAGTTGGCTTAGTGAATCATGTAATTTTGAATTTATGCTTGTATTCAAATTGTTAAGCTAAGGATATTTTTATTATTATTAAACTATATTTTCTTGTACCTATTTTCAGAAATTATTTAAAACAATGCGTTACAAAAAGGACGTTTTTTTAAATTATAGATATACACACTTTAAAAATGATGGGACTTAAGAACCATCACTGTATATGATCTTTGTCTTTTCATAAAACAAAATGTGCATTAGCGAGGAAATATCCGTCTGTTGATGTATTTTAATTTCAATATCTCAATATAAAAGAAAAATCGTATTATCTGAGTGCTTTAGTGCGTGAAAAATGTAAACTGAAAAAATGAAAAAAATAAAAATCTCTTAGGAATAAATTAAGACGATATTTCCACGTTCTGTTTTTTAACCAGACACCTTCATTACAATAGTGAGAAAAACATTTTTTCGCTTTTCTCATCATCAGGGTGGTGACAGGGTGGCGTGGTTTCAAAAATGCACCGGCTGTATAATTTACATAAATTGGACGGATGTCCCTCAACGGGAGTTAGAAGTCGGCAGAGATTAATGACGTCATTTTGCAAATATCGCGAGGGTAAAAAAAATATATTTATTAATATTGATGATCGGTGTAGGCTAACGGAATTGTGAATAATTTAAGTTACCCGAGCAGATAATAACAATATTATCATATTGTCTGTTGCAAGAGGTATTAAAAATGGCACTTTATACAATTTGAAGCAACATGGAAAGTTTATTGCCCTGGGATTTTAGTTGAAAATTACCATAATCTCTATGAACTTGGACTTGTCGACAGAACTTTTAACAAATATTTCTAAGCGTGTACACATATGATATATGTACGTATGTATATTAAATACATAAGCCATAAACCATCTTATTGTCAACAGAATGAGAGCAGAAAATAAGTGCTCACAAAAGTTGCAGTGTTTTCATTTTATTATTGACTATTAATGATTTAAATCGTCACACTAAATTATAAGTTAAATAAAAAAATATTATACATTAATTTACTGAATATTACACTAACGCATTTTACAATTGATATAATTATCAATATAGATATAGAACTTAATTATTACTAACCCATGAATGATATAGTTCACTATAGTTTATATTTGATTACTTGCTTTTGTGAAGATTTAACGATGATGTTTACTTTTTCAGTTATATCTAATAACATATTAGTACGAAGAAGGACGGATTTTTCACTATGTTCACCGGCTTTTTAATATAATATTGTTTACGTATAATTTTGATTCAATTAGTATTTTATATTTATTATAATATAGTAGATACATTATTTGTTTGATAATCTAGAGCGAAGTTTTTCAAATTCTCAGTAGAGTATAAGATGTTCAATTTTTTAGATGATGTGTTTTTACGCATTACTTATTTACTATTTTGTATTTTTTTGGAACAATGGAACTAGTGAACTCCAAATGTTTTATGCAGTCTTACCTCGTTAAAAATGTTTTTTATTTTTATTATAGCTTATCATAAAAATAAATCTTTATATTAAGATTTTTAAATGTTAAGAAATATCATATTTACATTCTTGTATACAAAATGTTATGTTAAATTAGTCAGGTAATTTAATTTAGTGTTTGATCATCCAAATAACCGAATGGTGGTATAAAACTTTTTCTATATGAATTTTACGCACATTTATATGAATATTAAGTAAAAATTAATACTAAATAATAACCTAATAAAATGTTATGAAAAAAAATTTTAAAATATAATATATAAGTATGGATATTATAAGATCCTATGATTTTAAGTAGAATTCGGCTTACTGAAGTTAATAGAATATTTTAAATATTTAAAGTTGACCAAAAAAGTTTAAGTAAATATCATGACTATATAGATAATAATAAAACCTAATAAGTTACTCAATACATTGTGATAAAAAAATGTAATATGAGTAAGTAGTAGTATATAAGTACTGAGTACCCATATTTTATTATTTAGTAATTATTAATTTCCAATCAAAATTATTTTCAATTAAAATTATTCTAAAAACAATATGGTTGTAAAATTATAAAAATTAATTTTTTTGACATTTAACAAACTTTTGAAATGTTTGAACTATGTATACATTAATATATATTCAATTTTTAGATCTTATAAACTATAATAATATATGAATTACGTGCAACTTTATATATTATATTATTATTTATGATTTTAAAATTGTCAATATTTGTGAAGTTAATCAATTTTTAATCACATACAAACATTATGCATATAAATATAATATATTCCCTTTTTTCCGTTTGAAACATAGCAACATAAATATACATCCCTATAAGGATGTAAAACTCAGATCAGACAATTATTGTCTTTTACCGTAATAACTATAGTACTCGTCGGAAAAATATTTATACATTTTTTACTATGCATGATGATTATACAAACTTAAAATTAAATACCGCTCGTTTATTCGAACATATTATTGTACAATTATATACTTTTTTTTATTAATGGATATTATTGAAATAATTGTTACATTAAAATTAAAATAAAGTATGGATCATTATAAAATAATATAATCATAAAAACAGCATACTTTCATTTGTTTATATATTTAAGGTCCTTAAGGGGCTTAAGGTATCATCATTTAAAGACAATATAATATATCAAAATTGCATAATAATTTTAATCTCAACTCAACCTATAACATACCTATTGGATATTATATTAAAATGTATATATAGAATATTATATACCTACAATTCTAAAAATAATATCACAATAATATACATTTTAAACATTTAAGACAAAAAAAAATATTTATAAAATTATTGAAATATTAAAATATATATAATAAATTAGTATTTAAATGATCAAAAGTTGAAACACAAATATATAAACTTACTAGTAAAATTTTCAACTAAATCTTAAATTAAAGAACGTATTCTTATTAAAAGAAAATATATGAAATCAATTCCACAATAGCCCGTGAATAGCATATATTTTCTAGAATATAAAATTTAGAGTAACGAGTTTTGAATTAAGCATAGTTAAGACAATACGAGTAAATACTACCGAGCTTTTATCGCCGTAAACTGAAATTTTCAAAATTGTACTCAAAATTCAACTGAAAGACCAATAATTATGAATATTTAAAATGCTATAATTAGCTAAAAGATTGACACAATTTTTAAAAAATTATTTTGTACAGGAAAACGTCAAAAGTGACCAGAAAACGGATCACATTATCATTATATATTCAATAATTATACGTATATGTCATCGCATCAAAAAAAAAAAAAAAATCTAAAAGACTTAGCGATAAAAACCACTAAAGCAGTTTATGTTCTCTTTATATTTTGTAATCATAATATTTATAATATTATAAATTTATTAAAGCACAAATTATAAAAAGGCGCAAGGTATTAGGTATCTTACACTGTTTTTACCTGGTCGAGTTGTACGTGCTGTGTTGACTACGGTCCGGAACGACGAATGCGTACAATATGACGATTTATATTATATATGTATTATTCTCGATTACAAAAACATAAACATGGGTTCCTAAATATATTTTTGTTTTACATGCATTATTTTCGTGCACTGTTGTACGTAAGTAATTTTACGCGGAAAACGATCGAGGTCCGTCCGTTTGTGTGGCGCGTGTATGAATAATGCGCTTCAAATTGAACGGAGTCCACGCCCCCGGGACCTCCTCTTCCACCCCCGACACAGCGCCGCCGAAGCCGCCGAAGCCGCCGCCGCCGGTAACCTTCGCCACCGGCCGCTCCGTCGCGCTCGTCTCGCGGCGTCACCCGCCGTCGCCACCGGAGAAAACAATAATTTTTACGCGCCGACGTTTAACAGCTATAAAACTTGCGTAAATCCCTTCGGATGAATAACAAAAAATAAAAAAGAGATTTTTTTTTTTCTTTCCTTCTCGCCGTCGCATTGTATTATTTTATTATTACTGTATACAGTGATAATATTGTCGTCGCGTCGAAGCTTCCACCCGCGCATAATGTAGCGTACAAACATGTACACGTTATTCTGTGCCTACACGTGCGTCGTGTATATATGTAGATCGGTGCCATGATAATACGGCGGTGAAAAAGAAACAATACGCACTGTTCGCACGGCTTATGTGTATATAACGATAATAATATACATGTATATATAATATTATGATATTAAATATATATATATATATATACACACGTGTACGTATACATTTTTGTGCCGACTCTAAGACACGTACACCTCGGTTACATAATATAATATTATAAAGTCATCGTCTTCGTTTACTTCTTCCTTGTTGCGTGCGGTATGGTCTATAGTGATGCTCGTTTTAGCCAAGCTCTCCAGCAATGTATACTACTATACTTATATACTATATGTCTATATATATATGTATATATTGTAATGTTGTTGCAACTTACAGCGCGCGTACGTTTGTATACATAGATGAATAAACAATACGATATTTACATACTGCAGCCAGTAGCGTAACTGGGTAAAAATCTAGGGGGGAGGGGGAGAAAAGTATTGCTTATTATCTGTTTTTACACGAGTTTTAAGACTAATTTTATGGATTCAAATCTTAGAATCCGATATATTTAAATAATATAACTATGCTATAAATAATTGTTTGAAAAAATAATGTGATGACTGATGATAACCCTGTAATAATTCATGTTTTTATTTATTTAAGAAGATTTAAAGATTTTTTGCTATTGGTACATCTGGAGGAAATAACGATACACTTGTTCTTCCACAAAAATTTTCCCCCACGTTAATTAATAGCTACAGCAATCTGTAGAACTCTTAAAGTCTCAACCAATGACAATTACAAGTGTCACACGCTGATACGCATAATGAGTAGTAGGTACTCGTGGTACTCATCACTTGTAACTACCCAGTACCCACATATTATTACAATTTATTATGAATAAACGTATGTAGTTTAATATTATCATACTATAAACTATCTATTAGATAGTTTAAAAAATGTGTTATAAGTATCGAAAAATGTACCTTTTAGCTTTTAGGGAAGTTAAATACAATGTTTTTAAAGAAACTGGTGCCCCGTGTATTAATCAAACATAACTTTCGATATAGCCCTAAGCGAGTGTCCTAATTTACGTACGATGTGCCTACGAAAGGGTACAATATAATAATATTTACCAATATCGTATAATAACTGGAGTAAATATTAGATTGAATGTAGGATGTAGACAAAATAATATCAAGATCTATTTTAATTTATACTTAATTTTCAATTGTATTTAAATATTGACACAAAATAATACATGTATTTTTGGGCATTATAAACTTAGAAATGTATATAACGCATGCATTATACATTTTTTTTATAATTATATTTAACGGTTAAAACAAATGCAAAAATAATTTTTATTTATTGTGTACGATGAACATGCGGTGTAACGAAAACGTTTGATAAAATTCTTTTTCAAAATCATTAAATGCAGAATTAATTTCAACACACGATGTTGAATAAAATACGGAGGGATTTAAAAACCAACCCTCGTTACAACAAGCTCGCCCGATATACGCGAAGCCGTTAAATCTCCACCAACCCTTCCCTTGCTTGTGAGGATCGGAGAAGAATACCACAAGTGTCATAGTGAACCATTTTTTTTAATTTCTATATATTATGTTAAAAAAAACCCCAACAGTTGAAAACAAATGACGATTGAGACTTTTCGAGTATGCTTTGGAAAAAGGTCTGGGAAAACAGCAGCTATAATGATTCACAACCCTCTTGACAAAATAATCAAGACTCGAAAGCAATGGGTTTTTAAAACGTTAGGGGTAGAATTGGTTTTATAGTATAGGGAAACTTTTGATTACTAAAGGCGTTGAACCGTGGACCGTATAGTGTAAGTAATATATAGGTGTACGGCGGCGTGTACTGACAGCTGCAATCCGCCGTATATTATACCCGCGGCTTATAGGTATATACACACAAACATAATAAGCGCCAAACGATGTAATCAAATGAAATCTTTAACTTCAGAAAGGACACACACCTGTCGGTGAACAAACTTCATTATATAGTACTTTCCCGTTCGATCGTGTCTTGTTATTTTCAAATTTGTGTTAATTTAATACATTATTTATTGTTAAAATCACGAAAACGATCGACGATAACAATTATACAATACTATTTATACAGGTATATTGATACGAGTTTGGAACCAGAATCGATGATGACGAATAGGTTTATTAAGGCTGAAATCCTAAAAGTCGCCAAATGGATTTTATTCGACCGTATATACATATTGTTCTATAATAATAATAACATTTGACTAACATATTAAAACTTTTTAAATTAAAAATTAAAAATTGAGCTTAAAAAGATAAACTAAAACATATTATATTAATAATACTTAGTATAAATTATTTGTACTACGAATAATTACTAAAATATACGATGTATATAATATGTATATAGTATGCCTATAAATGTATAATACTTGAATATGTATTTAAGACGTTTGATATGTGCGTACTACGCTGGAATAGATCTAGAGCAAAAGTTAAATACAATTATTAGATAAAATATTTTTTTTAAATTGGAATTTTGTATACCTTCTGGATCAGCCCCATATGGGGATATGAAAAAATTAGCTCATTAAATTAATTTTTAAAACAATTAATCATTGCTTTGAATAAATATGTTAAGTTTCGTGTTTAAATATTAGATGTGAACTTGTATAAAAATGTCGATTCATGAATCGGAAAATTTACTTTATTAACAATACGATTTGGATCATATCTATAGAATAATATTCAAAAAAATAAAGTTCACTACTTAATGAAAACTAATTAATAAATCAGCACATTTTTAAATATTTTAAGAAACTAAGTGTATATAAATATTATTTATTTTTTGCCAACCATCTATAACCACAGTTACTAAGAAATGATAAATTACATTTTTTCGAATTTCTAAATATTAATAATTATGAAAGAATAGAAAATTTAAGTATATCTATTGTCTTATAAAAAATAATCAATATAAGCATATATAAAAATAATAATTGGGAAATGTAAATATAATTATTCATTATATGTATTTTTTATATAATTTTTTGGCCTATGTATAGTATTATAGTTATATAATGTATGTGTTTTTTAAGGCATACGGGTATTTTCAATAATTAATGTTACATAGTATTTGTTTATCATAATATTAAATTAAACTCGATGTTCATATTTGTCTGTCTAAGAAATTTCCCTAACGTCCAGCCGTCATTCACTGATTAAAGAAAAGATTTCTTAGAAAATCTTCATATCTTTTAGTTTTTGTGCTTAATAACTAAAAATGCTGACGAATTATAAAGTATAACTTTTAATTGTTAATTGGAAGCCTTCATTAGTGGCTACAGTTAGTGTTCTTTAGAATATTTTTCAATTTGCATTTATTACAAAGATCTAACAAACAAATTCGTTACCAAACAAAAATATTTTAATGTTTTATACGGTACCGTCGGTACCTATGCCTACTATATAAATATTAAACTTATGTACAATGAAAATATAAATAAATGTAACAATAATTTTTAATTTTAATTTAATATTAAACTAAAAAAGACAAAACATGTACTCCGTGTTTTGTTTTATAATATATCCGCTTATTAAAACTGTAAATATTTTATTTATATTTCTACAATAAACCCATCATATATGATATACAGAATGATTCACCAAATATGCCACCAATTACGCCTTTTTTAATATAGTTGTTCAACATCCTATTGTTGTATTTTTTAAATAATAAGTATACTTTTAAAATGTTTTACTATATTATTATTTCCTGTAGAGATACAAACTTCTGTTTTTCAGATGAAACCTCTGCTACTTCTTTATTGTAAATTATTTACCGGGTAATACTTCTCGAGTTGTTTAACTATTTTAACTTTGTGTACTACGACGATAAATGAAAACAGGTTTGAAAGATATGGGGTAATGCTACTATGGTAAATATTAATTTGAACATTTTAATAATTAATATTAATTTATCAAAATTAGTTATATTTGTTTTTAAATAATCCAAAGTATAATAAATTCTAAATCCAATATTAAATCTTATTACATCTTATATTTTTGCAAAAACATTTTTAAAGACTATATTATCTTTATTATAAAAATATTAATAACTAAAAATCTACTCGTTCGAGTTTTGAATAAAGTACATTAATATTAAAAGTATTAATTATCCACTTATAAATTATTACCTACAGTTTACAGTCACAAACTCGGGTATTTCGCCTGGAAAACAGAAGTTTGATCACCACAAAACACTCCTTAATATAATAAAAAAAAATCTTAAAAATTCAAAAGTATGTTCTTTAAGTATATTTAAAAAATCTAATAATCATAAATTGAATTATTTCATTATTAAAGGAAAAAATAAGAGTAAGTATACTAGATAAATCACACAAATATTGAAATATAATATATAATATAAGCCAGTAGTGTCTAACTTGCGACTCTTGTCAGTCAGATGCGGCTCGTGCCTTACTTAAAATCAAAATTTACTTATTTATTATGAATTTTAATTTGTTTGGTATACATTTATACAAATATGTTTAAAAATATTTTACAGTATCATTTAGTATCATTGTAATTATCCATTTGATTCGTGAAAATATTCATGTTGACTACCCCTGCAATTATAATGTTATTACTTATTAGTTATTTAAGTTATTATATCATACATGGATTATCTAAATCTAAATAAAAGTACTACATGATATACTTATCAAATTTAATGAATACATATAAAACGAAAAGAATATGTACCTAATGATAATAGAAATTCGTACTTAAAAATTAAAATATATAGATATTTTATAATAGGTTGGAAATGATTTTTGCAAATATTTGCAAATTAATTTAAAAATTAATTGGTTGTTATAACGGTCCAACTTCACACAACCCAATTTGCTACAAGAAACCATCCCCATTATTGAAAATCAAAGCATTATTATACTGTTCTAAAATATGATGATAGATAGAAAAAAATTTAAAAAACACCTATCACTGTATAATCAGTACATTCATCGGTATATGCTCTTACACCAATCATATAATTATTCATTATTGTGTGACAATATATTTTACGACATCCATATTTATGCAGTAATTTTGTACATACGCTATATAAACATTAATTTTTTCAATCAAAGTTTATACATAGTTTTGAATAAAATGTTTTATCATAATTAAGACATTTAAGTTACAATTTACGAGTACAAGTAGGTAATAATAGTAACATTTAAAAACTTATTAAAGTCTAAACGATTTAGTAGCAGAACTGCATCATTTTATTATTGCCACACTTATATTTTCCTAATTCTTATCTCATATTTATAAGAGCTTATAAATAATAAACTATTGGTTATATTTTTTAATATTTATACAAGGTCTTGAAATATCGCATTAAAAAAAAAAAAATAATTATAACAAATGTTCCAATTGTGTACTATATATATAACTGTATAAGGTACTGCCTACCTACTATTGTGTGTAAGACTAGAAGTATCTACTTCAATCGAATAAAACGTGATATGGAATTTAAAAAAAAATGTCATAAAAATATCAACTGAATAGTATTACATACCTACAGCGTGTATAAAATAACACGTATAGAGACAATGATTCGATATTATATATTTATATTATACACCATTATTGTATCTCGTGTAAAAAAATAATCTCGCCTCGCTCAAGTCAGACGTGTGCGCGCGTGCCGATCAAACCGCGTATAATCCCTATATACTCAAAATGCATAAATACACACACACACACACACACACACATATTCATCCCACGCGTTACCCGAACCGTGATAGGTACAAATAATCGTGTTTCGTCATTACGGTCGTGTGGGTTCGTATCGATACGCTTATATACAACACACACACACACTCGTATATTATAATACCGATTTGGATTGTCAACAATCATCGGGCCGACGTCGGCTGTATATATACGGTGCGTATATATTATATATTATACAGCACGTAAGTATATATAAATCCCGTCCACCGCTACAAGTTCCCTGGGGATATTAAAAGGCTTCTAAAAGGTTGGAGTCGGCGGGCCGGGCGGTTTTCGCCCGTTCTCTTGTTCAGATTAAAATGCGTCGACAAAAGAACAGACGCCGCACGACGGAGAAAAGAGAATACAAGAGACATCATCACACACACACGCGCGCGCGTTACTAAATATATATATACATACACGCATATAATAATATGTATATATTGTAATGTATGTCGTCGGAGATTGATCAAGAGACGAAGAGTGTGAGAGAGGAAAACATATACACACGCACGCACTGCAATAGTTTCCGTTGTGCGGCGTGTACGTATACATAATGTATATATATATACATATTATTTAATGTATTCAACCGAGGCGGACGGGATTAATGCGGAAAACGTTTTCCTCCCTTTACGCCACGTTAGACAACAGACATCAGCGCGCTGCAGCATCCCGCCTGTCGCGCAACAACGCCGTGAGACGATGATGACGATATACGCGCGCAATAAGTTTCTTTCCCTCCCCGTATAGCCGCTTAGCTTCGGCATTCGCGCAACGACGCACGTGTGTATACAGGGTGCAGTCTATATATATATGATGGTCTGCTAGTTGATTTGTTCTTCGCGTATATATATATATATATATATACATGTAGATAGTTACCGTCCTCTGTGTCCGGCTGTCGAGCCTGATATTTATTCTGCAACTCTAAATTAATGACAATATTGCATAATATCCTTCATAAACCATCTTTAATCTTTATAAATGCGTATTAACTACATTATATATGCTGCACGATGAACCACAGAGATAATATTATGACAATTTTACATTAAAATTACACTTAAATATATATATATATATTATGTTGTGATATACTTTGTATATATATATATCAGACTTTGAAGAGACGTAAAAACAATAAAGTACGCATATTTAGATTATATATGTTTAATCGACACGCGAAACAATTATAATTGATTAGAAAAAATATAATTTATAGATTGGGTTAGGTACAAATAATACAACGTGAGACACCCTATACACGATGTATATGCATTACAATATAATATGACGTGTATGCTTTTCGGATAAGCTCTCGCGGCTGTGTATACGTAGTATATATTATACTACCTATCTCGTGCATCACGACGCGGCGACGGGGAAAGACGTAAAGCGATCGCGTATTTCATTTAATACATTATATATCATATTATATACCTACATATAGGCATAATATTAATATTAATAATAATAATAATAATAATAATATAAGACGCGAATTCGTCACACAACCTTATCCTATATATACATCTCAGTATCCTACCATCACTCGACTACAAACGCCATATATATATATATACCTATAATATAATATAAAGGGCTTTATCGTGTGTATATACGTGTATAATATATATTGTTCCATCCCGGAAATGCTGGAGTCTGTAGCGAAGTGAGAGGACGTGTATTATTATTTTATTTTATCGTCGTCCTCGTCCTCCACCCTCTCGCGTGCCACCCCGCCAAAGTCGAGTCGTCACTCCGAGTATAATAATATTATAATACGATGATTTACGGCCGCTTGCGTAGTTTAAGGAATTTAATGTCGTCAATTTGAGTTTGTGTGTACCTATATGTGTATTATATACTTATGCATAATATATGACACACAAACACATACACGGCACACATATTATACACGAAATAATATATTATTATCTTATACGATCGACGACAAAGACGTTATTGCCATTGTGTTTACTGTGTACAGGTAACACCGGGGCACGTGGAGATGCTGCAGCAAGGGTGCATATCGGAACTTGGAGAGATTTAAGAATGTGCATATTATATTATAATATAAACATTATAAAATATTATTATTGTCTTGTTACTATATGAATTTCGATAATATACCAATGTATTCTTTTATGTTGCGTAAACATTTTGTTGACTTATCAATCAATATAAATATAATATTAATAATATAGACTTTATATCAGGCTAACTATTATTTTGACCTAATAACCCATAATTATATGGATAAATTGTTAAAAATTAAAAAGTTTAAATTTCTATTGACTATAATTAAAATTTAAAAATATTATAATATAATACTCATCGCATGTATCTAGCCTATCAGTTTTTCAAGTAAAAAATTTGGTTTTATCTTTTTTAATTGTTTTTGAATTAATTTGTGTGAAATTATGTGTCATACATTTTTTTTAAAACATTATTACTTTAGTAACCTATTTCCAAGGAAAAATAAATGTTTTATTATTTTCTATTAAATAATTAAAACTACAATTAAAATATAATAATAACACTTTTATTCGCTATACGCGGAATATTACTTGTATATATTATAATTATGTCTTTGTTGTAACACATATTAACCATGATTAACTAACTTAAAGTTAGTTAATCATGATATAAACTATACAATATTGATATTTGAATTATTATCATCCATTTTTATGAAAGGTTTAAGAGTGGTTTATTTAGTGTGTTAAACTGTGTTTGTCATGTTTGTTTCAAACCAACAATAATACAAAAACAAGATACCGTATACTTATATAAAGCACGCACAATATTTAATTAAATGTGACGTGCCCATCGTAGGTACACCGTATTTCCTTAATTTTTATACCGAGAACTTTTTCCGACTACCGCTGCCGGTCGATCACGTCGGTTCATAATTGTTCATACGCAAAAGCGAACACTTCGTAACAATCGTAACAGTGGGTAATGCAGTAAAGGTATAAGCCACTGATTACTACTGATTGCTTATAGTGGAACATAAAAAATGCTTTTAATGGTAATAAAACAACAATGTCAGCTCGTTAGTCTGTTCGTGAATCATAGGAATAATATTCTACGGAGATATTGAATGGACGTTAGACGGCAATTACCTGTTGAGTTTCGCGTCCAAAGTGTAAAATGTTATTGTTTCAATCCGCGGCGGCGCTTCGATTGGGTACAAAATACGGTAGGGCATTATATACTTTTATACGCCTACTGCATTACTAATTATAATATAGATCAAACGTGTACGTCCGTTTTATCTTATATTATTACAACAGTAGTATGCCCGTGATGTAATGATAAATATACAATATGATTTTTGATTGTTTTGTTCTATCATGATGCGTTTCAGTGATAATCTCGATGTAATTCAAATTTCACCGGAAATCTGAACCGTTGTCAGTAGTTGCCATCGTGTTCAATATTTGGGTCGCGCCGTTGTGTTATCGTCGTGGTCATGGAACAGAAAGACGACGAATACCGCCCGACAATCGTATAATAAATGTATTGAATCGCGATTCGTGCAGTGCTACGGAGTACGGTCACCGAACCGTCGCTGTCCTGTTCAGTAAAACATCTGTTCCTTTAACCTCTCACCCATTTTCGTTTTAAAAATACTATCGAGTGATCAACCATCTCTTTCGGCCAGGACAGTTGAGGAGAAAAATTCTCTCCGACCGTAAACCCTTTGAGAGAATTCTTTTTCGACCTCATCTCCCATCGACGACCGTTCGCCATGGCTCACAGGATATTTCACAAGATCGTAAGTATATGGTTTTTGACGAAAAACGGATTCTTTGTCGTTTTCTATTGCCGCCGCAGTGGTATATGTGTATATTTTCGTCCTCTACTCGAAATTAAATGCGTTGATTTGTTGACAGAACAACGTTACCCAGTACCTAGCTCGTTCCTACGGCGTTGAAGCTCGTAAAGTGACTTTGATCCCCGGCGATGGAATTGGTCCAGAAATTTCGGCCGCTGTTCAGAAGATTTTCGAAGCCGCTAAAGTAAGTGATTATATCTCACTTAAAATGAGGAATTTAAGAATTAGTCAGATCTTGTAGGTATTCAGTGAGACTCATAAAAAATATTGTTTATACTTGTTTGCCACTGGTCGAACAAAGTTTTAAAAGTTATTTTGGGATTTTATTTTTTACTTCTTTTACTAGAGTGAATTTATTGAACGTGGCCAAATTGACTTTAATAGCAAATTAACAGTCTGTATTTGTATGGTATGACTAATTTGGTAGTCAACAATAAACTGAATGTTTAAAAGTTTTTTTTAATGAATGAATTTTAAGATTCTCACTAGACTTGTAATTCAAAACAAATCTTTTAGTTTTTCAATTTTTTTAGTTGAAAAAAACCTATTGATTGTAATTAAAATAAAAACAAGATATTTGTATTTTTAGACTCCAATCGAATGGGATGTAGTTGATGTTACTCCTGTAAGAGCACCAGATGGTACAATGAAAATACCATCTAAAGCTATTGAATCGGTAAACACTAATAAAATTGGATTAAAAGGGCCTCTTATGACACCAGTTGGAAAAGGTCATCGATCATTGAACTTGGCGCTTAGAAAGTAATTATAATGTTACTTACTAATTATATAAACAGTGTATATAGATATATTTTTAATATTTCTGTTGATCTCAGATTACAACTTGTGCTTATTATTTTTCTAGAGAATTCAATTTATACGCCAATGTAAGGCCATGTCGCTCACTTGAGGGATATCCTACATTATATGAAAATGTAGATGTAGTAACAATTCGAGAAAATACTGAAGGTGAATATTCAGGAATTGAACACGAAATTGTTGAAGGAGTAGTACAATCCATCAAATTGATCACAGAAGAAGCTTCAACTAGGGTAGCTGAATTTGCTTTTAAATATGCTGTTGAAAATAAACGATCCAAGGTCACTGCTGTACATAAGGCTAACATTATGTATGATAAACTAAACATTTTTTTTTTTTAAATTTTGTATAGTTTTATAATTAATATGTTTTAAAATGTTATATGTTATAGGAGAATGTCTGATGGTTTGTTCTTGAGGTGCTGCCGTATGGCAGCTTCAAAGTACCCACAAATCAAATTTGAAGAAAAATACTTAGATACAGTATGTTTAACCATGGTTCAAGATCCAAGTCATTATGATGTCTTGGTAATGCCTAATTTGTATGGTGATATATTGTCAGATATGTGTGCTGGTTTGGTTGGTGGCTTAGGTCTGACACCCAGTGGAAACATTGGTAGCAATGGTGCTTTGTTTGAATCTGTAAGTAATATTTTATTTATTAGTTTATTTCTTTAATTTAACTAAGTTGTCAATTTATAAACAAATCAAATTTGTTTAGGTTCATGGAACCGCTCCGGACATAGCTGGCAAAGATTTGGCCAATCCTACTGCTCTTCTGCTATCAGCTGTAATGATGTTGCGCCACATGGAACTCAACAGCCAAGCTGACATTATTCAAAAAGCTTGTTTTGATACAATCAAAGAAGGCAAATACAGAACTGGAGATTTAGGCGGAAAAGCGAAGTGCTCAGAATTTACAGATGAAATTTGCCGTAAAGTTGAAGAGTCTTCTTAACTTCATGTTAAGAAATAATTGTTGGTCCATCAATTTTAATTATTTGTATTTGTGTATATTTATCTTGTGAAAAAACTAGGCCACACAGATTAGCAATAACCCTCTCGAGTTTTTCGTGTTTGTTCCTTTCTATTTAAATATAAAAGTAATATTTTATCCAGTAATTGTATAATTTAACTAGGATTTTTTATGAAAATGATGGTTTTTACTAGTACCGAGTCATTATTTCTGTGATAAATATTTAGAAGGAAAACCATTCGTCAATTTTTAACTGTCATTTTCCATTAATTCATTTATCACATAATTCATTTGTTGATTAATTACTATATATCATTTATTAATTATTTTATAATTTTCAAGATCAAAAATATCTATCACCCATGACTTGATGTACTAATAACAATAAATCATTTGCTTTACAATTTAATCATTGTCGTTATTATTATTTATTTATTTATTATTGATAGAAAAATTGTTGCGATATTCATCATATTATTTTATGTACTTACTGATAGCTCTGTTAATCATTAAATCAAATATAGTTTACAAATAATTGACAAAATACAAGTGCTCAGTAAACATTGCAATAATTATAAATGTGCATAATGAATTAATGATTGTTCTTTGTTAATGAGAGTATGAAAGTATTAGACACACGTGCCTAGTCACTAGCCGGTATTATTAAATATTATATAATAAAATATAATTTTGTTATTTTACTGAAATCAACTGTGGCTCATTTTAATTATTATACCCTCATAGTCAATCTCCATACTAATACAATTGGCATTAAAATTGTACAAATATTAAATTATTTATTAATTGTACGCTCAACGAGTGTAATGTCAATAACAGATTTGTGGTCATCTCTACGATTATTTTAAAATAATTGATGTTATATGATTTTAACTCACTGTTGTGTGTAATGTGCATCATGGACAATCAAATACCAGCCGTTAATGGTTTTCTCCAGTAGCTGTATATTCTGTTATCTTTGACATTTTAACTTGGAAATAGCATTTTATTCAATAATTGAAAATGAATAACAAAATATGATATTGTGTACATTTATTTCTATAAGCAATTACAATTATTACTTAATAATATGCTAAAATGTACCATTGTTTTATTAAGTGATGACAAAAATAAAAATGTTTGGGAAGAAAATATAAAAGTAGTTGTAGTATAAATGTTGCTAACATTGACAATATTTTAATCATTATTTTGCTACAAACATTCAGTTCAAATTAATACATTGGATTGTTACAATTTGATAAGATTAAAAAATAATAATAAATAACTAGTAACAATAAACAGCACATAAATTAGAAATTATAACATGCCAGGTTAGAGTATTGGAACATTTAGTATTGTGGGCAGACATCAATTAATAATTATAATAATTAATAACCTTATACTACACAACAACATTGAAAAATTATAATAATACATGATTCAAAAATATATAAAAATATATATCGGTGTTATTTAATATTTTTATAAATTTACCAAAATATAAATATAGTTATTTGGAAATAATTTATTAAAATCCAATTAATTTTCAAACATCAAATCTTATCTCGTCAATCATTAATTTGGTTTAATCATTAGTTGGTTTAATCACTTGTATCCCCTATTGCAATATAACTCTCGTGGGCATCAATAGGACGAGGAGATTCGCATACTAAACTTTGAACTATCCATAAAGTTGATAGTTTGGGAATTCTTTGATTCATGATTGCGCTCGGACAATGGTCGTCGGTTACAATTACAGTCATGTGGCGTATTAATGGTAGACTTACCGCTCCTAGTAAACAAACATATTTACATGACTTGTTCAATCAGTAATATTTTTTATATCAATAAATAAAATTGTGTTGAAGACCAATCACTCGGTAGTTAAAATAATCCAGTTTACATACCTTTTTTACTGATAGTGTATACAATGGCACCAGAAAATTTTAACAAACTGGAAAAAAAGCTATTCTTAGGTTCATCTGATAAAGCTACATATACAACATAATCAGAAAATATATTCGAGTGTACAGTTTGAGGTGAACGGAAAATAACTTCTTTCTTTTCCACAGACCAACCATTAGGTATAGGTTTGACATCATTCTTTATTATAAACTCGGGAAATGACATTTTCTAGAATAAATAAAAAATTTCACAATCTGAAATATAATTAGATACTAAACTATATGAAAGAGTTAAGAGGACGTCTCATCTGCATGTGTTGTCTCCGTCTTACACACGTACTACATAGTAAATTTTTGTTCACCAATTTTAATAGTGTGATTTTAGTTTTAATATTACAGTAAATTGATCTATTATCAAACTTTTAGGTAAAAACATTATCTGTATTCTATCGTTGGTTTTTTATAATATTTTAATTTTTAATCGAATTATAAGTATGAAAAATATATAATATTTGAAAATGCTCATAATTCACTTAAAAATTAAAATATCATAAAAAACTAATGAGACAACACAGATAATGTTCTTACTTAAAAATTTGATAGTAGGTCAATTCACTCTAATATTAAAACTAAAAGCATATTATTGAAGCTGGTGAATGAAAATTTACTGTCGTAAGTATGTAAGACAGAGACAACACATGCAGATGCGATGTCCTCTTAACAATATATAATATTATATATTCTACAATTAAGTATTAGGTTATGGTAATTATATGGTTCTTGTATTATTTATTTAAAATTAGTACTTAAATGTTAGATTATTAATTTGGTGTCTAACACTCATAAACATTTAATTTATCACAATAATATGATGTTTCATTTTATATTTTATTTTTTTGTAACACAATAACCTCCGTGATGTAGTTAATTAGACTTCTAAATTATTGAATTAAATACATTTTTTTAGTAATATAATTGATATTTTTAAGTATAAAGGAAAAGATGGAGAATTAATGGTACCTAATTGAAAAAATAAGATTTTTTAAACAATAATGTAACAAATTGTTAACAAGTTATGTTTTGTAGTATTCGATACATGAGATTCGTATAGTTATATAAAATTAGCCTAATAAATACATGACGTTGAGCTTTTACACAACACATAAAAATAAAAACTACTGAATAATCATGAGTAAAAATGTAAAGAGTTGACTTCATTATCGAGTGAATTTTGTTATAAAGATATATTTATAAAATTGATAGACTATAAATTAGTCAGTTAACGCCATAACTGTTAACCGAGATACTCTACATTAGGTTATTGTGTATACTAAAATATGAACTAAAAATTGCCTAAATAATGCTATCAAATACTTTTTTGGGGTAGAGTAATTTAAGATAACGAAATCATTTTATTATTATTCTCAATAGTTATGAGTAGAGCATTAAATTATATGTTTTCCTTCAATTATACTTTATTTAAGTATAAAAAAATTAACCAACTAAATATCTTAAAACAGTATATATATATATATATATATTGTCATAACTTACTTGAGAAATAGCATGTTCAATACATCTATGATGGTAAGCAGGTATACCAAGACTCAAACCCAATAAAAAATTACAAGTTTGTGAAGGAGTATCAGTAATAATGTATGAACATTTATAACATGACTTTGGTAACACATTCAAATACCTATGTACAGCACCACCATGCTTATATATCAAAGATTCTAGATACTTTTTATGATTTTATCTGGTTTGAAATAATGTGAATCTAAAAATAAAATCAAGTCTTTAGTAAAATAATTGAAAATACATTATAAAATTAATGTATTATTTTAATTTTCTACTTACGTTGGTTGATTTCATGATCAGTGCCTTGATCACTGTCATTGGCCATTGGTATCCGTTTATACTTAGAATAAGAGATAATAAAATGTAAGTTCTCAAATAACTTTATGGATTTATTAGGAGGAGATACAACTGTACGGCTAATTTTGTCAGGAGATGAATACTCGCTATCAATGTCAGAATTTTTTAATTGAGCCATGTTAACATTTGTTAAATCTTCTCTTGTGTGACTAAAAAAGAAAACCAATAATAATATTTCATTAAGATTTAATAAACAAGTATTTAGATAGTTTAAAATGTAGTTATTATATATATATATATATAAAAGGCAAGGAATTTAATTTTAAAAGTAATTTTTCTTTGCCTTTTAATAACAAAACATGTATTAATTAATTTAACGTATATTTAATGGGCATGTCGCATGTGCCCTTTAACAGAAATGTAAAGTATACAACAAAATTGCAATCAAAGATATATATTAATTTAAAAAAATGACAACAATTATGAAACTAAATTAAAAACTGGTAACAGCTAAGCTGAATAAAGTATTAACTTTAAAAAATTCTTACACATAGAATTATAAAAACCAAGTGCAGAGAATATTTTATTGGTTAATAGAAGACCTCCTGGAAAAGATGATTTTGTTCTGTTAACTTCCTTATAATAAGGAATATTAAATATTTAAAAAAGTCAAGATTGCATGTATACTGATACAGACTGAGTAATACGGAATCCTATCAAAACTAATACAGACAATGTCACTGTTAACATTATCAAAAATGAACATTATATTAGTTAAATTATATCTCAAAGAAAGACATTTAAAACCTAAAGATTCTTTTAAATAATTTATTGAGTCTTAAGAGAAGGAAAAATTTGATATAATAAGTACTTTTTTCATATGATGTTACGTAATAAACCTTAAATTTATTTTATATTTATACTTTTGTATAAGATAATAAATCTTGATAATTACCACAATTCGTATAGTAACATTGCATACTATTTGTATTTTGTATATTTTAGTAACCTTTAGAAAAATGTTGATCACTTAATTTATTTCACTTTATTTTAGGGATGTAAATATAATATGTTTATGTTAAAATAATTATACAGAAAATACTATATATTGCACAAAAAATATCTTACTCAAAGTCTGAATCTGAAGAAGCAGCTTGGAAGTTTCCTTCATCGTAATCATCTCCAGTAATTCCTGTGCTAGTACTAGGAATGTTTCTGGGATCAGGTACTTCAGGAAATAGACATTTTCGTTTTTTTCTATTGGAATCTGGACCATCTTGTTTAGTTTTCTTACGTTTACTAGATTCATTTTTTGTAGTTTTACTTTTTGTACTAGTTGATCGTGATAAGCGAAGTCTTTTTCCTTCAGATACATTAGCTAATATCATAAAAAAATAATTATTTTAAATTAGATGATAATTTAGAACTATTAATAAATAATAATTAATATGAATGCAATCACATACACATGCTAAGTCTATCATAATTTCTTAATACAACTTTGTCTTGTAAATTTCTTGCTTTTTCAACATCCAATACTAGTTTATCAAAAGAAACAACAACCACCTCTGAATTCAAGTCTACAGTAAATGTTTTTTCACTATTTGGTACACTGTAAACAACAATGTTTTATGTACCTTTATTATAATTATAAACACTATATTGTTTTATATAATAAACTATACATACTCATTAATAGTAACTATTTCACCAACTCTATACTCTTGGGAAACAGTATCAAATATTGCAACAAGAGTGCCAATTTTTAGAGCTGAACTATGTACAAGACAATCAGAATTTAATAATTTTATATAGTAATCGGATAAAAATTCTACTTTAAATTTTGGGGGTGCTATATCAATTATAACGGCTGGATAAAACATTTTATCTGCCATCCAGTAAGCAAATATTTTATCCCCTGTAAAAGAAAAATAATGAAATTAAAATTACCTGACAACTATATATATATAACAATTATATTTCACAAACCTATTTTAAATGTAATAGGATCATTTGTTGTATTTTCAGTAGAATCAATCGGCATATCACAACATTTAGGTTCCTCTATTTTAACATCCTTTTTCTCATTGAAAACATTTTCAGAGTTTTGTTTTGTTTTCTGATAAAAAAAAACCCAAAAACCAAATACAATGTTAAGAGTGCTTTGTATTAAAAAACTATAATAGTTAATGTATTAATTATTAAATTATCCGCGTATTATGTAATTATGAATTATTTTATTATAATATGGATAATATATTAAATAAGACACATACTTTTAAAATTGTTTTTGTACTACTATCATTATTCTGTTTGGGTCTTTTTTTTTGTTTTGACTTTCCAGTACTGTAAAATAAAAATAATTAAAAATTAAGATTTGAACTAATTTAAATTTTCTTACCGAGTTTTAGTTTGCGGTACACTCTGGAAGTCTTTATTATCCATACTACTAGCAATATAATTTTCTGTAACCCGTGGATAAACATGATCGCATTTGTGACAAGCCAAATTTTCTGGATAAGTATATACGTTTTTTGATAGTAAAATATTGCTATGTTTGGCTGAAATATATAATATACCAAGACAGTTATGAATAGGGCTGTGAATTTTTAGAAAAATGCATTTGTTAAATTTTTTTTTTTTTAATTATGAATAGTTAAGAATAAACAAAATGTATTACTTAATTTATGTTCAAACAGTTTGAAGCAAATTTTAGATTTTCTATCAAATAACAAATCGTTATTATAAAACTTTTAAAATTATTTTTGTTGCTTTACGCGTAAAATAATACCTTTAAAATAAAACTTGTATTAATATGTTATTAATTGAAATTCTTTTTATTTATATGTTATTTATTGTACCTAATTAATCCATATATAAAATGTGCATTAATTAATCTATTACTTTATAATATATAAATATTGGTAAATTTAATAAATACTTTATCTAGGTACGATGGATTTATCATAAATTTTAAAACAAATTGTGATGCAGTTTAAATAAATTGAAAATTAAATTGTCATAACATAATCTCTATTGTTTAAATTAAGAAGAAAAAGTAACGGTTTAAATTAGTTATACTTACATTTTGATTGTTGTAAAAGTATTCCAGTTGATGAACCACTGCTAGATGATGACATAAATGAATCTCTTGGAGCTTTGGGCACTAAGAATGGTTCTTCAATTAAATGACTACAACTAAAAAAATAAATAATTAAATGTTAAAAATGTTTTAAAAATAAAAAATAATTTTGTATAAATGTTTAATAATCATTATTTTAATACAGTTCTTAAAGATTAAAATTTATAAAAATGTACAGTAATTAAAAACCATGATAAAAGATTTTCATTATTAAGAATAGTGTATTGTGTAAGCTACATATTCAGATAAATAAATAAAATTGATTAATAGTTACGTTGAATTTGATGAGCTAGAATGATCAGCTGCATAACCATTAAGAGAAGATACATCAGACTTTATATCAACTTTAATGTTTGAATCAATTTTTGATATCTAAAACATAAATATATAGATAATTTTTAATATTATACATATAATAAATATATAAAATATCTGGATAAATTGATTTTTAAATATATATTTTTTATTTATTACATAAAATCTAAACCCACAATTTTGAATAGTAAAATGGCAGAAAATTAGAATTTAAAAACCCAACATATACCAACTCAAAAGCTAATCAATAATTTTAAAACAATACTTGAATATTACTTAAGACATTGATGGGTCATAATTGACTGGATATTTCTATCACACATAATATTTATATTATGATGGATGATTTTAATTAAAATAATAATAAAAAACAAAATCCAAGCCTTAATCATTGCACTCCAAACATCTATAAGTACTAAAATCTTTAACAGTTGTAATATTCTTAAGGGGCTAATATTTAAGGAGCAACATTTAAGCAATTTATAATCTCATCTTAGCCAATATAAATTCACTATACAAATTTTACAACAACTTATTAATTTGACAAAATTAAAGTTAGTTGACATTGTTTGATTCTGAAAAATATTTGAATTCAGCAGAAAAATGTCTGTAGATCGTATGAAACACTATGTTTTTAATTTTAATAATTATAATAATTTATATTTTTAAGTTCTTATTTACACTTCATTATAATTAAAGATTTAATTTTTACAAAGTATTCCTTACGATTTATAGACAATTTTCTGTTAAATTCAAACTTTTTTTCAGAATCAAAATCAGACATCTAAAACTACTTTAAATTTTGTCAAACATTAAGGTCTTTAAAGCTAAAATTGACAGCAATAGTGAGGCCCCTTAAGGGGGCCCTAATACCAATATTTATTTTCTCTGTCTATCTTCCACAGTTCCACATATAGGAACAAAGATTTTCCGTATTTCCACAGTTATTATAACTCTCTGGTTCAATTTAGGATAGGCACCTATTATTATTTTATAAAACAAAATATTTCCTGTGCATTAGCTGGATAGATTTTTAATATTTATATTTTGTTTTATAAATATAAGCATGTTTAATTAAAAATAATTTCAATTATTTTTAACCATTAATAATTAAAATAACTTATTCAAAAATATAAATATTAAAAATCTATCTGGTTAACACACATGAAATATACTTCTTTATAAAATATATAGTCTTTGCCCTAAATTAAACCAGAATATCTTTGTTCTTATATTATGTGGTAAATAGAGAAAAAAATGTTGGTGTTGTGGTTCCAAAGAACCGCTGTGTTGATCGTAATGTAGTACATAGGAATATAAATACATGTTGAAGTTATTTTAGAAATGTTTGTTAAATGGTTCATAAATGTAATTCATATACTTATGGTGTATTATAACTAAATATTACCTCTTATAGTGCAAGTACATTATAAATTATCGACTACACATTGTAATACAATACATTATAAAGCAATACTTTCAGTGAAAACATTTCCTGTATATACTATATTTAATAGAATACCTGTTGGCCATGTTACAATAATATTTTAAACATATAATACGAACATAAAATTAAGTGAAGATAAAAAATGTATAACATACCGCAAGTAGTTTTGAACTATTTGGTGTTATTCTACTTATAGCTGCAATACAAAATATGTAATCATATTCAGGATATAAATTGTCAATTGATTTTTCCTTATCTTCTGTAGGCTAAAAAAAATACCACAAATTTTAATTTTATCACAAAAAAAAAATACATACATTATATTAACAGGTACCAGTTTGATTTCTCTTTCAGGATTAATTATTGTAGAGCCTTCAGATGTTGAACCATGGACTTCTTTATGTGGACCATGTAGTACAATTTCAGAATTTGTTTGGAACAATGTAGGAGGAGTAATAGCATGAGTTTCCCATGATCCTGAAACATATAAAAGTTGAATAAATAATCAAACATTTCTCAAATGTTGGATGGGCAAAGTAAGTGATTTTGGTACAATTGATATTTACAGTACCTATCTAATATAACACGATAAGTAACTATTTATATATATTTTTAAAATTAAGCATTAACTAAATTGCTATAATTTCGTTAAATTGTTCTGAACTTAAGACATAATTGAATATGACATATATTTTATATTGAGTTATGTAATCACTTGTTGATTTACTTATATTTATATCTTTAAGGGAAGTATTTTAATTGCATGCGTTTAATATATTATAGGTATACAATGTATGTATACTAGAAGTTAATAGGGTAACAGAAGTATTAATCTAAATAAATAATTACTTTCACTGATGTCTGTAATGGAAGTTTGAGCAGTGATATACTGAGAGCTCGTGACTATCTTGTCTTTGGCGGACTGTTGTGTATTGGAATGGTTGATGTTGTTGAATTCACTGACCGACGACTGTTCGCAGTTCAATACAATTTCATTAGAGGTAAGACATACTGTCTCGTCGCTGGTTAGCGGCAAAGCCATATCATCGTCTGTTGGTTCCGTCTTGGCTGGCAACGAATGCTCGGTTTTGAGTTCAATCTTGTCATCCATGACCGTACGTTTATTTTAACCGTTTATCTTATTCGCCACAAAACAGGACTGGCCGTGAACCAGACGTTTACAGTGGAATGTACTATTGGATTGCGTTAGCCGAGTAAAACGTCCAAGCCGAACTTCACTGGATTTCTGACGGGAACGTAGAGCTAATGAAAATGAAACGATCATACGACATACTCGTGTATTCATATAATCACCCGTACACACCAGGAACGCCGCGAAATAATCATAATGGCCGATATTTGATACCTGAATTATATGGATTTTGGATAACCGATACGAATATGTGATCTGATAGTGCAGAGGTAGTCTTGTTAAGACAGCCATAATCATTAAACAAACATAAATACATAATTACTATAGTAGTAAGTGATGTTGTTGTGTTCCAATTCGCCGAATTACTACATCCGTGTCCTCGTGTTTACAACCCGAGAAGCGGTTTACGGTTATTACCATACGCTACCATTGAATTTTATCATCAACGCTGTGGTAACAGTTGATAAACAGCATGTTGTAGTCGTTTCACATGTTTGCCTAACCGGCCCGAACGGCAAACATAAACACGTGACTTTTTTTTTTTTTTAAATGACAGCGAGTTACTCAATTTTTGTTATACTATTGTTTTGAATCCAAATTCCTATGTCTTACAACAATAATAGAAACAGCTTTGGCCGCGGAGGCGGTGGCGGTGGCGGCGGAGGCGGTGGTTTTCGAGGCAGAGGTAATTCATGTAATATTGTTTAAAGTCCCCGTACAATATTTTTCGTGGATCGTGTGCTGTGCGATTCCATAATTATTAGCTTTAAACTTGAAATTGTCTTGAAAACCATTTCGATGACTATTAATATTTGTAAAAAAATTATTCTTATTTTCAGCTTAATTTTTGTTTTGAACTAAATATTTATCGAAGTATACCTATTTATTATTATTGAATTCTACATTTTTGTGTTGATCTTACTTAGTAATGACAATTAAATAAAATATATTTATATAATTCCAGGTGATGGAGGTGGCCGAGGAGGCGGTGGTGGTAATTTCCGCGGTGGCGGCGGAGGCCGTGGTGGAAGAGGTGGTTTCAATAGGTTTGCAGAACAAGGACCACCAGAAGAAGTATAAATTGTTTTTACTTTTTTTTTTATTAGTCAATTTCATAGACTCAAAAGATAATTTTTTTGAGTAAATATATCTTTCTTTATATTGTACTGGTTAAAATAATTTTACAACACCTTGGTATACACTTACAATAGATAGTGTATCAAATGTGTTACAGCTTGATAGGGGAAACCCAAAATATGGGCTACAAATGTATACTTGGTCTGTAAACAGTTCAAAGTACAACAGGTAGTATTGGAAATATTTGAGTAGTCGAAATAACATGGGGAAGTACCTATAACTTTAACATCAAAATTGGTTATATTTTATATGAATATATCTGAGGTAACCGTTGACATTAATTTGTTCATAGGTAACTTAAAAGATTTTAAATTTTAGAACATTTAACATTTCTCCAACAACTATTGTAGTAAATACTATAAACTCATGGAAAATATTATTAAATAGTTTTTGTAATAAAAAACTGTTTTTTTTTTAAAATGATAATGGTTGCTTAGTGCCAAGATTAACTATATTGGTTATAATACAAATCCCACTTTGTAGACATACACCTGTGCGCTTTTATTTAACTTTTGTATATTATGCTATAGAAATTAAACTAAAATTTATAATTCTGTTATTATGTCATACTTTATCAGACATAAATTCTTATTACAAATAATAGTCTTTTATGCTTTAAAAATCTTGGTTGCAATTGATATGTACCTTTTATAACTTCTAAATGTTTATCAAAGAATTCGACTACTAGCCATTCTGAACCAAAATATATCGTTAAATAATAAAAAAAAACTTTTTTGATACAAAATCAAACTTTAAAGTTGTATAAGACATTTAAATTTAAGATATTATACACCTATGTAGTATATTGTTGGGTATAATCATAAATAATCAGATAAAGTTTTAATGTATTTGATGATTTATTGATAATAAAAAGTTATGATTATTATTTCTTCTGTTTCTGTAGGTAATACCTTTGGGTTATTTTACTCATGCTTGTCAAGATGATATTATTTGCAAGGCTGAAATGGAAGATGTTCCATACTTTAATGCACCTATATATTTTGCTAATAAACAACAAATTGGAAAAATAGATGAAATATTTGGCACATACAGTGATTATTTTGTGTCCATTAAGTTAAACTCTGAAATCAAAGCAAAATCTTTCAAAGGAAATGACAAGGTAAATATAATTTTTTAGTTATTATTACGTACATTATATATTTTAAGTTAAAAAAATATTATAAATTGTTAATAAATTGTTTCATATTTTAGTTATACATTGATCCAGCAAAACTGTTACCATTGAAGAAATTTTTACCTCAACCCGGTGGCCAGAGAGGTAGAGGAGGTGGTGGTGGAAGAGGACGAGGAGGTCGTGGTGGTCGTGGAGGAGGTGGTTTTGGACGTGGTGGTGGCGGAGGAGGCCGTGGTGGTTTTGGTGGACGAGGCGGTGGTGGCCGTGGAGGTGGTGGCTTTGGACGTGGTGGTGGCGGAGGAGGACGAGGATTTGGCGGTGGCGGAGGACGAGGAGGAGGTGGACGTGGTTTCAAGAGATGAAAATAATGATAATAAAAATTGTAATTATAAAATAAACAAATATTTATGTTAATGTCATGTTCTCATAATATTTCTTTGACTACGAGATTACTAAATCTATTTGAATTTAAGACCAATTTTATTTCACATGTTATTTTATTTATCATGTTCTACACTGTATTAAACTTAAGCTTTATTAAAAAAAAAAAATTTTTATTATTTTATATTTTTAATTAATGATCATTAAATTGATAAATTTATACAATTCATGGTTCTGTATTAATTTATATATGATACTAAACTTAAAAGTTTATGTGATTCTTTAAATATTAGGTTACCTCAATGGCGTAGCATGTGCGTATGCTGTGTATGCACAGCATATTACACTTCACAAACTGAAAAAATATTTTTTTTTTATTAGTAATGCTATACTTTTATAAAAAATTTTTAATTGTACTATTTTAGCATTTCATATTATAATATTTTGTTGATTTTCTTTGAAGTTCATTAGGATTGATTAATCAGCAACATTCTAGCCTCGCCGTGCTATAGCTAGTTGGCTATCTAATGGCTAGTACCTACCATGTTATTATTTACGCAGTATGCGTGTTGATGATTGCATACAGTTGCAGACATTCAGTGACAGCTATTTATTTCTTATTGGTAATATTAATAAAAAAAACAGAATGCTCGCGGTCGTGTATGCAGGATCAGTATTGCATAAGTTAACTTCTATTGCATTATTCTGCCGGCTATATTAAACAATAATTGTAATATAACATTGTGTTACATAAATATATAAATACATAAAACAATTTATATTTGTAGTTAAATTTTAAAAATAGTTAGCCCCCATAATTTCATTAACTTACCATTTCAATGCATACGCTAAGCTGAAACTCGTGCTATGTCACTGGGCTACCTCTATCCTCGTAATATAAACTGATAAATAATGTTATGAACCCTGATTTTTAAGAATGAAACAAACCAAATAATTTATTCAATTTTTATCAAAATCGATACCATAATCAAATTTTAAAAACTTCTTAAAGCAATAAAATTAAGAAACAAAATAAATTTTACTTACTCTTTTTCATCAAATTTAATGTGTATTTTGGTAAAGTTGATTTGATTTTCAATTTAAACTTTTAGTTAATTAATTTAATTCCAATATTTGCAATTTTCAGTTCGTTTTTCAAACTAAATTTTTCTGGTTCAGTCTCGTTTTGACATAAAATAATTTGTACCACTACTGAGTTAAGAAAAAATAAACAACTTTTTTTAAAAGAATGAAATGATACAAAATTACTTAGTCTAGAATTGAAAATGTCAACAAAAATAAAATATTTGGGTAATTTATTAAAAATAAAATCGCCTAATTTCCTAAATTAAATTATCCATTTACTTAGATATTTCTATTTTTAATATTTAATTTAATTCTTGACATAAAAGATATAGGTCTTAATTTTTTGATATCAAGTTATAAAACGATATTTTTTCCTTAACATGTTCAATTTAACGAGTAGATATATGTATTACTACATGCCTTGAAAATTGTCAAAAACACAATCTAAAATGTCTTTTCAACATATTAATGCTCTTAAAAAAACACCAAATTATTTTGATAGGCACAAAAGTGAAAGTAAAATGATGGACAACATTTTTTAATTATTTAATACTACTTAGTACTTTATTTGAATTAAATGAATTGTATGTAATACTAAACTTAGGCATATATAACGATAAATAAATGGTACAGGTATCATACTCGCATTAAAGTAAATGCAATTACGATGTAACTCGTACTGGACGTACCGATCAATATTGTTATTTTTTGTGAGTAAGACACCACATCCGGTAATCGTTGTAGATAAAGACGTTATTACGTTGAGAAATGGAGCGATTAAAATTTAGTAGAGATGTTTTCATCCGAAACTAATTATTTAAAAACTATTGAAGCAGATATTCAATATAAATAAAAAGTGTTTACACAATTCATAAATAATATTTCTTGGTATAATATTTCGAATTTTCTAATTCAGGTATATTATTAGCTTGCACGCTGTGTTAATATATATATATATATATATATATTTATTCATTTTTATATGCATTAAAAATTAATGATCTAAAAACGCACAATAATAGTGTCATCTTTGAGTTATCTGTTGCATAAAACTAATTAATATAATAATATGTACTTGGAATATTGTTCTAGAGCACTCAAACAATTATGTATTTTACATTGAAATCCAGGACCTATAACTATTAATAAGTCAACTAATCTAGAATGAAATTGTGATTTTAATAATTAAAAGTAAAATGGGGTATCCACTAGTCTTTGTCTGATTTTAGTGTTTCACCATGATTTTGGTTATTGAAAATTCTCGGAATGGAAATTATTGTTGTATCACTATAACTTAAAGCGTTCGATACATTTTGTTTTCAGTCCACGTGTACAGTACATATTTTTAAAATATATTGACTCAAAAAATAAACGCTCAATTTAGTAGGTACTCGGTACCACATGGACTACAGATTTTTCACCTGTTAAAAGCAATTATAAATACGTTTATACTTAATAATAGGCGGTACATACCAAATAACCAACATAGTAACACCAATTGAATTAATACCTATTTAAGGGGCCTCGCTATGGTTATTATTTAAGGGGCAACATTTAGGCAATTTATAATCTTGTCTTAGCCGCCCGGGATTATATTGTTAAGTTATATGATAGTTGTTAATGAGTACTGTGTGAAATTCAATACAGGCTGGAGCCGCAGACGAATGCCACTCTCGTACGCGCATGCAGTTTTCAGTAACTCGATTACAATAAAAATTCACTATACGAATTTTACGACAATTTACTTATTGATTTGACAAAATTAAAGTTAGTTAACAACTTAACATTGTCTGATCTTGATTTTGAAAAAAAATGTTGAATTCAACAGAAAAAAGTCTGTAGATTGTACAAAACACTCTGTTTTTAATTTTAATTATGATTTGAAAAAATTCATATTTTCAAGTTTTTATTTATACTTAATTTTAATAGAAGATTTAATTTTTACAAAGTATTCAGTATAATTTATAGAAAATTTTCTGTCAAATTCAAATTTACCAAAAACGAACTTTTTAAACTACCTTTAATTTGTTTTCAAGACTTAAGGTCTTTATTGAGCTAAAATTGACGGCAGTAGCAAGGCTCCTTAAAAAACAATATTGGTTAGCAGAGCCGTGCCGTTAAGATTTGGCGCTCAGGGAAAAATTAAAAATATTCGCCCCCTATTTTATATGATTTTTTTATCATTATGCATTTTAATTTCTTTTGGCGCTCCTTTAAACCATGCCCCCTAGCCCTCCCCCCCTCACGGCACGGCTCTGTTGGTTAGGTATCTACTTTAATACGAATGTAATAAATAATAATATTTTTATATAGAGGATAGAATGACAATGTGTTTATTGTTGAAATTTCTTTTAAAAATATCAACCCAAGACTTTCAATAAATGTCAAACAATAAAAATTATAAACTGATACCTACTACCTGCTTATATACTATAATGTAGTATGCGTCCAGTATGCGTCTTTACCTATGCACAATGTAAAACAAAATTACTTTTCTATCATGACGAATTGACAACATCATATCTGTACAATAATTTAATGATATCTATAAAACAAACTTGTGACATTATTTTTCTCGCCCGGCGGACGATGATATATTGCAAAACGACAAAGAGAAAATACTTAGTCATCGAAAGAAAAAAGAATGATATTATTGTTTTTGTTTTTAGCGATATAAATTATGCGAATATAATATACGCTGTAGCTGTATGCGTCCTGTTAGCCGTTAATCACTTATCAAAATATACATTTCTTCGTGCGCCATGCCACCACAATTCAAAGATTTCATTTGACCACATTTTCAATGTGCCACGTGCTAATATTTTATAATATAACTAATAATTATAAATAAAAAGCAGATGTACATAGAACTAGCGAATCGCGTAGATTTACGAGGGCAGATAGTCAGCTGCGATCTACAGTTTTTTCTCAATATGTTGTGGCTCTTATTTTAACTTAACCTGTATAGTATATACGAGTAAAAGTAAATCTGTTCATAACTGATTTTTATTTAAACAGTTATGTAAAAATAAAAACAATAATACTCTTTGAAAAATTGGTACACAGGTCACAGTCCTCTCGAATCTTAATAACTGTAGGCTTATGTGCAAGAGGGAGAAGGGATCCTTTTTATACCCATGTTATTAACATGCTATATTGATTTTATTGAATTAAAAGAAAGTTTACTTTTGCAAGACTCCTGAAGTATCATGTATGATCGAAAAACTATAGTTAATACACAATTTTCGTGTATTTAAAAATTAATATAAATAATAAATATAATACTAATTTTTTTTTCAGTGCGAGGAAATCTCTTGATGTATAGTGTTTTATATTAGACAGATAGTTTATTATAAATATTCCAAATTAAAAAATAAAAATATATATATACCTATTGAACAATATTTTTAACCGACCTGTAGAATTGATGCTACAACGGATAATCAGTGTAAAAGTGAGAAGGAAAATTACATTTAAAAACATACAATTTTGCTGATGTACCTCAAGGCTCTAAACTTGGTCCTATATTATTAAAATATCTACGTTTTTGACATTCCTCAGTTACCTCGAACAAAATATGTCGTCCTCGTTGCAGGCGTAACTATCTCTCTTGTGGCTTGCTACGCGTGTGCAACATTGAAGCGATAACTACTAACAGTACATATCTGCGAGATCATTTAAACACCTCATTAGGCTTATCGATATCTTATTGCACTTCTTTATTTTTTTTATTATCCGGACTTTATTATATTTAAACGAGTCAACAGCCTTTATAAGTCTAACAGTTATATACATTTTACATATTATGTACCTACTACCTAGCTACTATACATATTATCAATATGTATATTAACTTTATTTATTGGTGTAAAAATTGAGGACCCAAATTAATGTTTTCAAAAGCATAGGTTAGAGTTATAATCAGCCTTCATTACTACAGTTTATTCATACAATTGATAAATTAAAAATTGATAATGAAAATATATTCGCGAATAGCCGTTAGGAAAACACATTGGTGTAACTTTTGACAAAAAAGTTTACGTAGCAACACCAATGATTTCAACCAAACTTCTACAACTGTAATAGTATCTTTTTATGTTACAAGTACCCTATTTTAAATAAAAAAAAATACAGTAAAAAAAATTCCTTCTTCTAATATTTACTAACAAATTCTACGCCTATTACCTACTAACTTATACTTGTCCGTTTTAAAAATACCTAATGAGTGACCTATTATAATTAAATACAAAGCTTTCAAAATAAAGTACCATTAATATAATAATCACAGATGTCCCGGGTTTATAATAAACTTAAATTTACACGAAGATTTTCAAATTCAAGAAAACCAATACCACATAAAAATTATTTAAACATTTTTTTGGTACATCGTAACAATTCAACTCAACTTGTTCATTTTATTATAATCTTTGTGCATATCCTCGACGTAGACTAAACCGGGGCCGTCTTCACGACCTTCTTCAATAACTACACATATATGACAGATACAACATGTATTACCAATTATTATTATCACGAATATTCTTCTATTAACACTACATCGTTATATTATTATTACGTTATTAATAGTTAAACCAATCTTCATTAATATTATTATTAGTTATTGATATACTTATTATTATTATTATCCCTGATATTATTTAATGATCAGGTTCAGATTTATAATAATTAAATTACGGATTGTTTTGATATAAAATAAAAAAAATGTTCAAATGTATAATGTATGTAGATACCTCTATAAATATCCATATATGTGGATAACCTATTGCCTATTGGCCTAGAATGTTTTATAAAATGATCATAAACGTTTTTTTTTTAGTTAGTGTGAACCCTAAAATAAAAACATGAACTGCAATTCGATTCGAATATGCACTTAAAAATGTCGGGACGCAATACAAAATACATTTTTACCGTATAAGAGCTCTAGAAGTATATAAATACATAAATATAATATATGTATATGTATATAGTATCCAAAATTATTTATTCGCGCAAACAACCACCTCTTCTAATAAAATGACGTTCTTTAATATGCACAGGACGATATTCACCTCGCTTCTTTTTACTGTATTTATCCGTGCGGGCTTGTTATGTAACTATTAAAAAATATATGTTCTTATATGTTTTCAACTATATTTTTTTAGATAATATAATAATAACATAGATCTAGATAGTAAGTTTACAAAATATTTTTCACAATCATACATTTTATTTTAATCAGAAAAGTAAAATAAAACAGTAAAAACTTGCTCAAACCACCTACGTATCTTGAGTGATGATGTTGTTAGTTTTTGCTACCATGTTATTCTAAAATGAGCCAAATGAGGTTGTGGTCTTTGGACCTGCAATAACATTCGGCTTGGTTAATTTGGCAGTATAAACCCTTTAAGATAATTGAAAAGAGAATAACATTTTTTTTACAAATAAACACAAAAAATACCTACGATAAAAAATTTTAAGTTCTTTAAAAAAATTGTTTTTTATTCTAATATTATAATTTATTAACTATTAGCAAATATTTATATCATAATTCATGTTTAAATTTATAATATATTTTATAGAATAATTTTGTTTAATTCAATGTCATATATACTAGTAATAATGAGTATAGTCATGGCCGTAACTGAAAAAAAATTCGGTTGGGGGACCCGGACCCCTGAACCCTCCTCATTTACGGCATTGGGTATAGTATAATACTTGGAAATTTTATGTATAGGGATCGAGTAAGAAGTATAGTATAGAGTCTCAAAATTTGATGAGTTAGACCAGCTACCTACGATTTTCGATCATAAACAACAATATTGTAATAGATTTCATGTACGATGTATTGTATTATGATTTATTATAGAAGAAAATATTAAAATAATAGAAAAACAATATAGCGTTTTCTTGGTCTGCATTTTATTTAATTTAAATTTTCATTTGGTATACCTATACCGTAACAATAATTATATCCTGATTAGAATCCGGTTTTGAAAACGATTTGTTTTTTTGTTTATACATCCGATATCAGGATGTTTAGTATAATTATTATTTGACAAGTTTTTTTGTCCTTTGGCCTTCGAAATTTGCATATGAAATAAAAAAAACATTTCATTTTTATACCTACAGTAACTAATATACGATATACCTATATATTTAAATAAATATATAAGTACCGACAGTACCGTAAATATCAGTAATATCGCTATATAAAAATAACGAAAGTGCCCATAGCTACTATAATATATATATATATATATTTATTAGGTATTTATATATTTATTACTGACATGATATGCAATTAATATAGGTAAGGTCAACAAATTTTTTTTATTTTGTCTAAAAATTGAATTTTTTTTAAAAAAAAAAAAACAGTTTTTAAACAGATTTCTGTTTATGTTTTTAGACGAACTTAGATAGAGAGGACCTAACTTAATTGTTTAAATATATTAGATGTTTTAAAAATGTAAAAAACATAAAACTATGGAAATTACTACTTTATTTTTTAATCAAAACATTTTGTTTATATATTTTTTAAAGCATTTGTATGGATTCATCTAAATTATTTAAATAAAATGTTCTGTTTTTAAAACTAAAGTGGACTACCTTAACACCTGTAAAAAGTTGAATTAGTTTTACTTTATATATACCCGGAAACTAATTTATTTATTAAAAATGGGTTTATTATGCTTATATTTTTTGTACGGGTTGACCTCGAACCCAATAGTTTTAATAAATATAATTATAATATTTTAAAAGTTAAAGTGATCTTAAGTGATTTTAAATGAGAAATAATTATTTTATTTAAGAAAAAAGTTAAGTTTCTATAATAAATACTTTAAATATTATAGTACCCATAAATTTGAGTACTATAACACATCTAACTAAATATTTATTTATACATTTTGCTGTTTTAAAATGCAATGATTTCAAACTTAGCTTATGAGATGC
Source organism: Rhopalosiphum maidis (assembly GCF_003676215.2). Taxonomy (NCBI): domain Eukaryota; kingdom Metazoa; phylum Arthropoda; class Insecta; order Hemiptera; family Aphididae; genus Rhopalosiphum; species Rhopalosiphum maidis. The sequence continues at coordinate 59,778,148 of NC_040877.1, forward strand.
TAATTTTTCTTACGTCAGAATTTTAATTTCTATTTAAACATGTTTGTAAAAGTGTACTATCTAAATAGTTTGTGAAAAATTCGTTTTAAAGAATCTAAACGATCCCTTACAGCCACTAGAAAAATGTGTTTTTATTATAAAAATTTAACGATGACTTCAGTTGGTATTATTATAGAATAAATTAAATTTAAAGTGATATAATATATCTCCCTAATTTATGTTTTACTATAAAATAAATACGCAATTTTAATGGTAAAATACATAATTGTATGTGTATAACCACAGTTTATGTACAAACAATATTTTAAATCTTATTCATTTAAACTAAGTAAAAATATATTAAGTCATTTTTATAATTACTATTATAATATATATAAGTACATAAAAATTTATTTTATTTTTCATAGATTGTGAAATGTGATAATAAACGTTATAGGTATATACATTTTTACTAGGGAAAAATATGATAATCATTTGGCGCTGTAGGCGGGTGGAGGGGGGAGAATTGCCCCCCCCCCTCTAATAAATTTCCAAGTTACGCTCATGCTTGGCGTCATACTTATAATATACTACGTTATATTATATTTTAATAATTACTAAAGTTTTGGTTACCTTTAGTATAACTTAGTATGCCTACCTTAAAATACCTATGATAGTTAACTATATATATTAGTTCTTTAGAAATATTGATGACCGGTATTAATGTATTACCAACTAACTAGTATTTACCTATTCTTCCACGCTAAAACAGATATTTAAAAAATATTAGCGTATTATGTAGTTACATATTATATTATTATTTATATTATTAACTATAATGATTGTACACAACTTATAAAATGTGGGATTTTCGATGATAGCATATTGCGTTTACCATTGTAAAGACATAGGTTCATTCGTATACACTTAAGACACCTGTTACTTGTTAGCAATTAACAAGTGAACTAAGGTGCTTCATTAAGATCTAGGTATACTGATGTAGTGTCTCAAAGCCGTGTTTTATGTTTGACAATTTTTTTCAAAGGCGAAGTCGGGTTATACCTACATTTAGACGATTTAGTTATTATTATAAAAATAACGACTAACAAAACAAATTAGTTGTACTGTATAAGTTAATTTTTTTTTATTGTTACCACGATGAAAGTATTCAACATTTTTTCCGGGTCTATTATTATATAAATTTTAATATGTTGAATCGATAAACCTATTCCTTGATAGTTGATACACAATACATTATAAACATGTTTTGATCCTCGTGGTTAAAAGAGATTATCAGATATTCAGATGGAATACTAAAGACGATGGTTAATTAAACCATTTTTCTATAAATTAGGCAGGTACATATTATTGTTTTAAATTTTCGTTAAGAAGACGTTAAATCCGTACGCGTTAACTCCGTCTTATAAGCGCGTTACACATAGCGAATATGTTTCCAGTGTTTTTCGTTTAGCTTCGTTAGCTTTAATCGAGTCTATTTATCCGCTTTTAAGACGTTAAGGAAAAATATGTTCTACAGTTTGTTGTGTTCGTCATTTTAATCTTGAAGCAAGTTACTATGAACGAGTAAGACACTACAACTTTAAAATGCTCATAACTATCGATCATTTATTTTGTGCGGATATAAGCAGACCTTCCAGCCCCTTTGGGGATGCTAATATTTTGGTTGCTCCTACGCATACACGCAATAACTAATATTCACGAGTAACAAATACACAAGGCTGGGCCATTAACGAGGAACAAATCAAAATTAAGTTAAAATTTTAAGTTAATATTAACTGAATTCAATAACTCGTTATTTTTTTTTCTTAACTCAATCAGTTAAATTTTTAATAAATTTAATGTGTCATCTTCAAATTAATTATATGTATTTATTAATTTATAACTTGTATCATCTGTGTATTTATATTATTTTAACTCTCCCCTTATTTAGTAGGTGAGAGAAGTTTGATGAATCGTCCAGTGCCCACTAAGCATATTACATGGATGGCCACATGGCCAAGGGTAGAGAAAGCTTAGTTTGAAACTATTTCCAAATTTATCATTCATTTTGAATAAGTAACCCATTTTTCTTAGAGATTCGAAAATATATAATTAAATGTTATTTTTGTATCCATTAATTAAAAACTCAACACACTTCTAAGAAATATAATCGGTTTACTTTTAACTGTCAACTTACTTTTTCTCGTATTAACTCAACGAATTAAAAAAAAATCTCAATAACTTGCTTCGCCGAAATACAAAACACAAAAGCGTCCGTGGCTCCGTCGCTATGTACAAACGTCGTCATCGGCACACATGCCGTCGTCGTCGTGCGTACACGCGCTAGTTACGAAATACTACGAACGTCGGCGACGTCAAGGTGAACGAACGTTCCACCACTTTGACGGGCAAGACGACGACGACAACGACGTATTTACAATTATTATTATACGCGTTATTACTGCAGTAGGTACATGCTATGTACGTACATAACTATATATACGTGCGTATTATATATACATGTATATAATATTAAATTATTATTATTATTATTATTGTTGTTGTTGCAAGTCCGCTGGCGAACGATACAGCGGCGGACGATGGTAGCGGTGGTAGTGGCGGTTGAGGCGGTGGTAGTGGTCGGCCGACGGTGGCGTGATTTTTTACTATATCGGTACCGCCGGTACCGGTTTTCTCGGTCGCTGCTTTAATAATAATAATAATAATAATACTACGCCACTACCGCAACATTCAGCACGACGATAACGTAACGTAGTCGCAACAGTCTTAACAGGTGTCCGTGGCTGAGCGGTCGCAGCATTACTCGCATTGTCGGATTCGCGTAAGACGACGACGACGGCGACTATACGATAGTATACACGTGTGCGCAGACCGTAATTAATATCATATCGTACGACATCGTATTGCTGTGGTCCTACTGCAGCAGACGACGATCGATATAACATAATACTGATTGATATACAAATATCGATATTGTGTTTGCGCCGCGCGTTTAACGTCGCACGTAAAATCGTCGATCGTGTACGCCGAACACCGTGTGTGTGTGTGTGTGTGTGGACAGAGTTGCGTAGTGACCAGAAAATTGTTGAGCGGGTGCGTTATTTAATTATTATTGTTGTCCGCGAATTTCACGGACGATTTTTCCAGTGGTGAGTGCGCCGACCGCGCAGCCCCTGAGCCAGATCGTGACGCGTGCCAAATACGCATCCCCCCGCAAACGATAATATTATCATTTTTTGAAGTCGCCCGCCGATCGAAACATGATCGAAGCCGCTTCGGCAGACTGTTGCGTTTTCGCCAAGGAGTCTCTGGCCGTGGACGGGTACATGGTGTCTCCGTCGGTAGTGCACCAGAGGACCAACAGCCACTTAAAGGTCAGTATTATACGTATAAATAAAGACTATATTGCTGCAATATCTATTACTGTAGCTTTTACACGGCGCATATTATAACTTATACTACCTTTCACATGTCAGGGGGGTTGCAACGAAGGGGGTGAACTCCGGGTCTGGACCCATCGCGCTTGAAGTGTGCGTAAAATATCGAATCAATCAAAAATTCGATTTTTTTAGTTGTAAATTGAATGTGATGATTTCTATAGCAACGGTTGGCACATATATATTTGTCTGATTTTGGACTTCACAGCGTTGGTTAATTTTTCCACTACAACAGTATAAAATATATTTTAAGTATATTTTTATAATTATTAGTTTATTACGTCAATGATGAGTTTAAAGTTTCTGGATCCTCTCTCCACGAAAATTTCTGATCGCGTTATTATATAAATACGTTCTTATTTTTATTTCGAATCTAATGGTTTCCATCGGGTTGGGCGAGTCTGGACTGTGTTATTTTCGACGCATGCGATATGACATTTAGATAAAGCTATTTCAATTGTTTGTACTTATATATAAAAAAAATAAAGAATAAAAACAATTTCCACTCATCTTAACAAGTCAATATAATTACAGGAAAACAACTAAATAAATTAAATATTAAAAGATAAACGCGTGTGAAGAATTTATTATGAATGTTCTAAAATTGGAAATTCATTTGCAATTCAATTTATCAAATTTGGGGCATCTGGATGGATGTAGTTTGTTTAAACTTAAACCTTTGTTTTCATTTTTAAAATTTTGTATGAAGATAGAATTTAAATTTTCGAATTCAAAACTATAATCAGAATTTGTACCGTCACGAATTAGCATGACACCAGTCCGGCATCAGCATAATATGTAAATAGTAAATACACAAAGTACTGATTAGGCGAACATTGATTTAAAATTTAAATTAAACCGTGGTTAAAACCTACTAACCTAACCTCAAGAAAACATCGACGGTCATATTATACTTGTATACTTATTATTCACACAAAAAAAAAAATATATTAAAGCGCGTGAGTGATTCTTCAATTTAAGTATCGGGCTGCAGGTAACTTAAACGCTAGGTATAAGAGTGCAGGCGCTCGATATAAGTATATATATGTATATACTAACGATTTGTTAACTATTAATTAATTACTTTATGGCAGCTGCAAGAAGGCAATAGGTATATTGTTTCTACTTACTGTATTATTCTTTTGATTAGTATTATTCGTGCGTTGAAAGTATAACTTAATATATGATTGAAATAGGTATTCACAATACACGCAATTGTATATGGAACGTATATATTTACGATCGACATGCTCGTTATTACTTATATTATAATAAGGTAAGCACAAATATTGTGTACAAAATTATATAGACGATACAGACATCTAGTGATAAACAATTCAATTCTTATATTAGAGCAAGCATCAGTAATGATTGTCGTTTATTTTTCCATCGCAGATATCGCAATGGTTATTTCATTAACAAACTCTATAAAGGTACAGTTTAATTTTTGGTCTAAAATAGAACCTTTAACTTTTTTAGATGCTGTATTTTTTCGTTATTACATAAAAATAGTAAATATATTATAATATTTTTTTTTGTTTAAGAAAAAAATTCCGTCACTGTTTTGTTTTTTCATGCATTTGTAAATGTGTAGTATTAACCATTGGGAACACTTTTTTTTTACTAAGGATTTTATTTTTAAATAAAAATTTAAAAACAAACAGAAATGTTCATTGATAAGTGGTAGGTAATACATTTTATTTTGTAATTTTGAACTTTAAAAATCGATTTATTAGTCTAACAACATAATATTAAAAATGATTCAAAGTGGATATCATACATGTTATGAAAGTCTAATAGAGTTATATTGTAAAATAATTCATAAATATGTTTAATGTAACTATTTTGACGAAATAAATACTATACTAGCAAAGGTTTATCTAACCAATAAAGGGATTAAATATGTACATTTTTTTAATTTAAAACGTTGACATTCATCATATAGAGGCACTTTTTTAGCGTTTCTTCAGCACATCGTATGCACAAAGCGTACGTACCCGCAGGCTCAATATTCATCTGCGAGGCCGAACATACATTACACTTATATAATATTGATTGGACATGGCATGTGCGTCCTCGGGTCTTATAATACTCTCAAATATTAAACCATATTTATCAGACTACGACGAGCATACCTACAACAGTAGAACATGCATTATTATTATCATATAAATACGCCTATTTATGTATAATACAAATTATATTATGGTCGATTGCAGTGGTCCACTGGGATAGACAAATAATAACATAATTTATATTATACGAATTAATATGATATGTACTGCGCGAAGGCCGATTTCGTTCTAATTATTGGCGAAATGAGGTAAATTATTATATTAGACTTGGAATTTAAGAGGAAAGGTTAAATAAAAAACAAAAATCTATAGCTCTATATTTCAGCATGAATAAATTTGACCAATTTTCCATGGTATTGAGGAGAGTGGGTGAAAATTCAAGAACTTCTCACAAAATTACGCCAAATACGCTTTGTCCTATATGACCAATGAACAGTGCATGTACGCCTAAATGTATATATATATATCATATATGTATATAAACTGTATTATTCCGACGTACATAATACACGAATAATAATTGTGTAAACTGCATTTAACGACGTATTTATGTATATGAAATAAAATAAATGCAAATATCGTAATCCTGCAGTTCTTGTGTGTACGAACACAAATATCATTTGTTTACTATTAGGTATCGTATATTGTATATAGTATACTATAGTGTATGTATATATACTACTATTATAATATGGTCGTCGCATATTATATACGTAGGTACTAATGTATACAATAATCAAAACTGATTAAACAAACGCCGTTACAATATTTATACGAATCCTGTAGGATTATATGTGTATTGATGTGCCACGATAATTATATATACTAAGCATCAATTTATACCCATGTGAATATATCACATATTTTTAATTTACCTTTTTATACATAACAGGTACACGCTATAAACATACTTCATCATGTATTATAATCATAATTATTATTCTGTACGATACGAAATGTACTTGTACTCTTATATTATGATTACGATATATATTATATAGGCGGGGTACGAGTGCTATACATATAACCATGCCCTATTTATATATATATATAATACCTGTATATTGCTTCTATATTTTATGTTGGTGCTGATTGCTTTTAAAATGTCCAATAGATGGGTATGTTGTAAATTGTTTCACAAATGTAACAATTATAATTGTCTTTAGACAGTTTAAACAACTACACGTGCAATAATTATCATTGCATCATTTGATTTATGTTTTTTTTCTTTGTGAAATCTATTAAGGCCTAAGGGTTATATTTTAGACATATATTTATTATTTTAAAGATTTGTCCTGAATTTAATTCATTTCTCTTCCCCTAACTTAACCTAGTTCGCTCCAATGGTTAATTATGTCATTGGGAAATGTAACACGCCGAATGAGCGATGAGTGAATGACCTATTAAAAATGAGAAACAAAAAAATGATGTAAATCGTCAAGGATCATGAATATAAATTTTACGATTTCCCAGTAGAACCAAAGGAGAATAATATGATTCAAGAATTACGTATACTTATGTTATATAATATATACATAAACTTTTCGACTATTATACCTATAATAATTTATTTCTATCGTATGTACACCATTGGACACTGGTCACTATATAGCTCTACATGAATATGTACAGGTACATTCATTACGCATTATAATATGTCTACTACTGCATTATAATAGGTCTAGGTTAAAAGTACGGGCGATTTTTGACAGCTGGTACCTAACTACCTAATCGATATGTGAACTATACAACATGATATAATATATTTCGCGTACAAACCACAGCTGAAGGATCGTGAAGTTGATGTATACCATTTTGATAATTTAGAGGCCTTGACCTTGAGGTCCTTGAAATTCCCCTATTATGAAATATTTCAAAAAAAAAAAAAAAATGATTGCCAACAGTAGAACATGATATCGATGTTTTCGAGAAAAAAAATATTTATTTAATTTAATATCTATTATATTATTTGAAATCGAATAGATATTAATTTTTTTCGTAATACTACAGCGTATAGTATTTTCAAGTCTATTCGACATTTTGATGTACTCACAGCTAGTGCTTGAATTTAGATTCTTCGCGAAAAATGCAAGGGTACAAAAAATATTTATTTTTTTTCATATAAATCGACGTACCTTATCTAATTTTTCTAAAAATAGTTTTATAGGTGAACTATATTATAATTAGTTAAGTATGGTTCAGGCCATGTACTAGGTTATAGGTACACCAATTTGTATTAAATTTTCGTACACGGCTAATTGATATTATTTCAGTTCAATAGCACATATAATTATTATAGTACACCGGTCATGTTGTGTTATAGTTGTTGGAAAATATTGAAGACTGTTTGGAGAGTCATCTTTTGAAAAATATATGTATATTTTAAAGGCTAGGAGACTAGATAAATCAGTGGCACCAATATTGGTGAAATTTTTTAGTCTATTTTACTTATTTTACATACAACATAAACATATAATGTACTGTAAAAATTACTAGAAATTTTTTTTCAGTAAATCCGTGCACATGGCACAACATTTACAATTTATATGTATATAAATGTGGTGTAAGTAGAATCAGTAGAAGAGACATTTATATTTTGTACACATATTTATATACTGGTATATAGTATACCATATTACCATTTCAACAGTCGTTGGAAATAACACAACAGTTTGTAACTATACACAATGATATATTAATATTATATACTGTATATGAGCCGTTGCGTATATATCAATATAACATGTATATCCAACAACAGATTGTCTCTTGTACGGTATATAAATATAACAATAGTATTGTAAATTAAAAGTACAACTGTATATAGTCTATATATACCTATATTATAAATTGCATTGACTATGAATATTGAGAGTAGGTATTATGTTCTGGTAGCGTTGAAAATCATGTATAGTTGACATTAAATTAGATTTTGTCTGGCACTTAATAGTTATTTATGCTTTCTAAACGAAATGTGATTCACATTTACGCAGGATTCGACCGCGATTATATTACACAGAGAACATTATTTGTGACGCCTTTGCGTTATATTCATATGTGTAGTTATATGTTTTTTTGATAGGTATCTGTACACATTTGAAATAAAGTTCGGCTGTAGGTATATATATATGTGTGTAGATGGAGTCAACTGCAGACTTCTGCAGTAGACTGGTTTGGTCACTAATCCTGCAAAAGCATATCATTACGTTGAATGTACGTCAGTTATAGTTTAATATTTCATGCTCTCAAGCCAAATACTATAAATATTAAATCGTACATATTACATATTATATTATACCTATACAACGATTTTCGAACATGTCACACGATAACAACCTCTACACGGCATCAAAAAATGAATATACGAGTTACCTATACATAATAAGAAAGATTACAAATAACATAAATGCCATACAAATGTATACGCAATTATACAAAAATGTATTTTGCGTATTATTACCTGTAATTATAATTTTTGTAAGTTGTTGTAATAACACTAATAACTGTCTAAACGTTTTACGGTCGAATCGAATGTTTATGTGATTATCGCAGTTATATAATGATATTATATAATATTATAATATTATTATTGAATACATAGTTTCGTCAATAAACATAATTTTGTTAATCTATTTGAATATTCAAAGTTTTCTAAGTTTGATTGAATGCAGAATTTTATATTTTATATAATTGGTAACTATTTAAACTTTTGATGAAGAAATAAATAGTATACGGTTCGATCACAAAAGCAAACACCTTATGTGCAGAGTACAAGAATCGGATGTGTAATTTGAGTTTCTTTTTAGGCGAGGACAATGAAACCCCGAAAAATTCAATGATTGATGTTGTATATCTCCTACATTTAAATCACTGTGGTATAATGGAGTCTATAAAAAGTTGTAAAGCGATTAGGTAACTACATAGAACATTGTTATTTTCATTTAATATATACATGCTGTTTATAATTTCATTTATTGTGATTTTTTGATATAACTATACTAGTAGGTACTGCGTTTGAAATTTATTCAAGAAGTAGCTCGTATATTAATAATTTTACTTTTAATACATTTATTTCGTTTGTTGTTTGTTTAATAAATTACTGATCTGTTTGTAGTCTACATAGATACGCTTCGAGAATACAACGAGCGTTTGTACACTACGCATATCTATATACAGGTTATTTACCAAGCAAGCATTATTATTTCTTTAATAATGCAGTTATTTAAAATATGGTTTTTGAAATTTTTAAATATGCTCACACTTTTTCAATTTTTTAGATCTTTCTGTTCTGCTTAATAATTAACAAATTATTATAAAACTAAAATTTATATCACTATGTAACCGCATTTCTTAAGTAGTATGAAATAATCTCAAGAATTTTGAAAACATGACGGTTTTTGAGTTTATTTAAACATTTAAAATATCCGAATTTGATTAAATTAAAAAATGAGGATGAGCATGTTTGTTTAATCACTCTGTATATTATAAATATTATATTATGTATGCGGTTATAGTATGTATATATATAATAGATTAAATATCTATACACTCTATAGTGTAAGGTACATTATACACGCGTTAAGGAATTATTCGATAACCTCCGATCTATTGTTCTACGTCAAAATATGTCTATTGTTGTTGTTATTATTATAATAAAAAAAGATAAACAGGACGACAGCGTCCGGTATTTTCGAAATGTTTTTCGTCTGTTTTAAGGTAACAAAATACGAATGGTGTACAAAGACTGCGGGATGATGTATATTTTTCAAATTAATTACAAATAATTTGAAACACAAAATATATGCACATCATATTCGCAATCAACAAGTATTATAGTATCCATACGAATTACTAATAAACTAAATAACGTTGTTCAGCAAAACTCCATAAACCATTTTCATTGCGAGAACGGGCGATCGATGAATCGAAACTTAACACGTGCATAAATTATAATTTGGTGTATAAATTTACATGATTGATTTTAAAGACTTTGGTACCACAAAGATAATATATCATTTACGATCGAGCCATAAGACTTAGGTATTGTATTATACTTACTGTGAGTGTATAAGAATAATTAATAATATTATAATATAAGTAGCTGTCCTCGTGTACATCGGCGCCTGTATAAAATACATCCGTGTTAAATTTGATTGCCTAATGCTGACATTCAGCGTAACGCCAGTGGATAAATAATATTTTTGGTTTTCCTGATTTGGTGTATAGATAATATTTCCGATATATCAAGTTTATATAGCTGGAACGTCCGACGTTATCGTGCATATTATTAAGACCATTTGAAAACAGCATTTTTTTAAAGTATTCTTCAAATTTTCTATCGATTTTCTTATATTCTTTAGTAAACTATATTTTTTTGTTTTTATGATCTGAGACATAAATATATAAATTGTTTTCTGAGCTCACACGTAAGCAAACGACATAGCAGTTATCTTCGTACACTTCGTTGCCCATTAAAATTACGCCTCTTATAAAGTTCAAACTTATTTATACCTACTCGCCGTTCACAGACGACATGGCGTTTCTTTTATACTATCTTTATCACTACAATTTGATATGATAGCATAATATAACATGAAATAATTGAAATAATTATTTATATAAACTTATAAATGCACTGTAAGTATCCACTAAAAACCATGTGGAAAAATATTTGCTCGTTTCATTTTCACATAATATTGTAAATATGTAGTATTTAACAGGATTGCGATTACCTGTATCACGACACAATTTAAACGGGTTTTTAATATTTTTTTACGGACAACAGGCAAAACATTAGGTATATAATGTAATATAATACATTTTAATTTGTTTTTTTTTTACATTTAATGTACAAGACATCTTTACAATCTGTATGATAGAACACAATAAGTAAATGCGATAACCGATGATGAATGTTATTAATGTAATCGGGTCAGGACAGGAGAGAGGAATTCGTCTAATGATGTCTGCATCTCTAATGAAGAACGACGATTAAAAAACTTAAAATGTTGATAATTTTATTCGTATAAAAATAAACAAAAATGTTGTGATTTTCGCTCACTAACTCATTTTCGCACTGTTTGAATTCTTGAGCGTGTAATTTTTAATTGCGCAATATCAGTAATTAATAATTATACATTCTTTAAGTCTGTAACGCGGTACATTGTTTGAATTTATTTAATATTATAATTTATAGGTTTAGCATATATTTTTTTTTTATCTATAATTTCTTGTATTTAATATACAATGCTATTAATGTATATACTTACAACGAAGAGACTTGTTGACGTAAAACAGATTACAATTTGCTAATGAATAAGATCGCGAAGGAAGTTCCTTGATATAGAGCTACCTACCCGAGTTGAATTATAATTTCAGTATAACACGCAGCATTATAATGAATATCGTGTAAACAACTACTAAATATTCCAGTATTATCAACCATACTTTTGACTTGATATAGTCTTTCCGGAATAATTTATAGTAGCAGGAAGTCTTCTGGAGGTCAATTTTATAAGTTGTATGCGTACAAAATATTTAAATATTTGAGGTGTTATTTGATGAAAAAAGTGCACTTAATAAATTATATTTCGCGGTTCACAATTCGATACCTAATATATACCGGAGATTGTAAATTTGAATAATACGTTGTTGAATAATTTAACATTAATAAGTTTTAAATACAAAAGTATTTTGAATTTTGATTTATGACCTATACTTGCAATTGGAACCGAAGCATTATATTACATAATCGAACTAGTGAAAAAAAAATGACATATCTACCTACACTTGCAATTATACATTTAATTCCTATAATATTAATTCATTAACATGATATCAAGAACCGCAACAATATTGAAAACATGTTTAGTGTATGATGTATTGAGAGTGCTGGGCGTTACTTGATAAAAATAAATACGATTTACCGATAATCAATAAAACGAGAATATCTGAAATTTAAAACTATTGCCGTACACTCTTTTGTAATGAAACCAAAAAATATATACTTATAAACTCAATAAAACCTATAATGTTATTAAATTGAATTTAAGAGGACGCTACACCTGCATATATGTTGTCTCTTACAATTATATATTGTGGAAAAATTTGCGTTCAGTAGAACCACTTTTGTGTTATTAGCTTTAATATTTGCGTGAGCTGACCTAATGGCTATTATCAAAGTTAAAATTAAGAACAAAATCTGTATTTAAATATTGGTTTTTTTCAATAATTTAATTTTTAAGCTAGTGGTGAGTATTTTTAACTCATAATACTTACAACACTCATATTATCTTGCTTTAAAGTTTGAAATATCGAATAAAGCCAACTTATGTACACATATAATGTTCTTACTTTTAACTTTGATAATAGGTTAATTATTCACTCTAATATTAGAGCTAACTACATAAAATCAGGTTTTCTAGACGCAAATTTGTACTGCTGTATGTTTGCAAGACAAAGATGATACATGTAGATTGGAAGTATAGCGTTTAACATAGCGATTTGTTTTAACTATTATACCAGTGTAAACAAGTAAAAAAAGTAAACGTGTCACATTTAATCATAATCGATTAATTACAATTTTTAAATAATAATTTCTTTAATTTTTAATTTTATTATATGAAAAAAACTAAAATACTCGATATAAATTATAAATGTATGGAACCATTCAATCTAAATTTAGTCGTATAGTTATAATTTATTACGTTTTTTTTTTCGATTTGCAGTAAAAACATACCAATCCCAATAGAATGATGTATTTAATTTTGAAGAATTGTAAATAGTACCATTAAAATTATTAACGGATATATCATATAGACATATGCATACATACATACATACATAATAGATCATCTTCTTAAATTATTAAGATATGAGCTAATATTTTTTTATTAATTTGTATGTACTTATTGCTTAATATTACCATTTGAATAATATGCTTATTAATATGCATTGTTTCATTTTGAAGAATATTTGATTCCGTAACTATATTTCGATAACTATACATCTTTTACCTCTTTTCGTAGTTAAAATATATTCGATTTTTAAATCCATTTTAGGTAAATGTAAAAAACTAGAAAAACTTACAACTGACTACTATTGTTAAAATTAATTTTTAAATACTTGTACATGAAAGTATTATTACACATAGTACACTACAGTGTTATTATGTACAACTTGGACAGCGTGTCTGAATCGTAATCTTATTTTCGATAATAGTGATTAATAACGATTAGCAATATCGCAATAATATCATCAGTATCTAGTCACCCGGTTTTTACCTCGCACGCAGGTAAAAATAATTTCATTCGCCCAAACGGTACAAATGATAGTCGCCCAAACGGACTATTATATTTTTGGTAAAAATTATTACCTTCGTATATATATCCATATATGTTTACATATAGACACATATAGCAGGTAATGGATACTAGGTAGTAGGTACCTTGTTCCAAAATATTTCATAAGCTATTCAGTACTCAACGTCTGAAAAAATAATCCTGCATATAGCTTTCAATGTCGATCGTGTATTGAATACATATTGGAAAATTTCGAATGCAAACTCAGTGTTTTGCGTAATACCGGTCTTCTGCAGTACGTGACGCTCGTCAAAACAAACACCTAAATATTAACAAATCGAAATTTAAAATAAAAATTAATGATGACTACGGAAAAAAAACACACGTAGTTGAAAAATTTGTAATTCTATAATATTAGTAATATTCACAAGTCACAAAGATAACATGGTGATAATTGTTGGTTTTATTATAGACAAGTCGTTTATTTAATGATTTTTATCCATTTTCCAAAGTGTGATGTTATAGTTTGATACTGCTTTCCGGGGGGGGGGGGGAGTTAAATATTAAAACATGTATGTTCAAATGTCGTGAACTGTCTGTATACATTAATAATGCCTAACCATAAGCGAGAATGCGAGATCTTGGACTTGGACGGTCTAAATTTTTCAGGCTATGCAATAATATCAGATTGCTTCACTGTCGCATTTGAAGGTTGGGTTAGGTACAAAATCATTTATTTTAAATTGATTTACGTATACACCAACCTGTATTATACTTATTACACGTGTATTGTACATTTTGTATCTATAAAATATGTATTTTGAACAATTTACTATAGAAAATAATGAAATACCAATTGTGTTATTTTGAAGAAATGTAGAAATTGTGTATAATTATTAATTATGCAATTATAATATAGCGTTTGGTCTTATATACATACGATACTTTCTATATGTACACCTAATAAAGCTAGTAACCAATAATTTTTATTGCAGCTACAATTTTACGAAATTTCGCCTATGATGTTAAAACATTTATAGTTGTAATTTGTTTGTATCCATTTATTAATCCATCATTTAACATTCTAATATAGTTATTTCAGTCTTTACTCAGCAGCTGATTTTTTAGCATAACACTGTTCAGGTTAAGTTTAGTCGTGTTTTTTTACGAGATTAAAGTATATATTTTTATTTTTTCAGAGATATTAAATAAATAAAGATAAAAAAATAAAAAACCACACAAAAGGTAGTGCTATCACTGGGTAGCTTTTTCCTTTCGCTTTTTATGTAAATAGTTTTGTAGCAAATGTTGTTATTGTGCATTTCTTTATACATTAAAAAAAAAAAGAAAATTAATTTGTTAGTACGACTGTTTCGTAGGATTGGAAGGTCAATCGTTGACCGCTGTGTATATAATATAAATCTAAAACTATCCAAATTTATGGTTTTTCGCGTATACTGCACGTTTCCTATATGTACAAAAGAAACAAACGAAGAAGATAGAATTTTTTTTTCGTAGTTTTGAAAACGCTTTCCGTCTGCTTATCTAAACATTGTAAACATCACTTGTATGCGCATATTATGATATATTTTATAGTGCACATCGCCGCATAGACATAACAAACGCACGTCAATAATAACATTACATGTGAACGCTAACAGAGAGATGTTATTTAGAGATGATGCCGCAATAGATATTGCAGTAGATATTTAATACTTATGAGAGATGGCGATAAAACAAAATCGCAGACACTATTAGGTATTCGTTCCAGTCAAGGATTCTATCGACGACTACGTTTCATGTATTTTTGTTATAACGATATCATATGATGTTATGACGTCTTTTCCCGGTTGTCCGCCTTGGGTTAGGTTACGACGCACTACACCGACCCGAAGACGGATATACAACTGTACGGCGTGATAATTATTATTTTATCGTTATACGACTTTGAGTTATTTTTATTACGGACTGTTGAACAAACTAAAAACTACGCGAAGTCAGATGTATATATATATATATATGTATATATATTCATTACATCGACAGAAGTAACGAATTTGCAAAATTATACCTGTACTTGAATACCTACAATAAGTTATTATTATACAGATAATATATAAATTAGAGGTAATTCGGTGGGATACTCTTGGTACATTGTGTACAGTGGTGCTATAGTGAATACAAATAAATTCGTACGTTAGGTAACATATACAGGGAGCTTAATTGTTTTTGTTTAAATCGCGCATATTAATCAACGCGCGATTTATATAACATTATATTTAATTTATAATATATTTTTACATTTAAACCAATGTATAATAAAATAAATACAATTTAATAGAAGTAAATTATTCGAAAGACCATCCACCTCGCTCGCCCATTAAAACACACTTCATAATTTACTAACGCTGTAGAGAGTAGGTATTATATTAATATTATTTTAGAGTGGTTTCCGGTTTTATTTTTTTCAAAATCTAATAGATTTTTTTTTAAATAATATTAAATGTTTATCTTTTGAGATTTATTATTATTGCGATGCAATTTTTTTCACAATATTCACTAGTTTAGAGTACCTATACGGCTATACCTGCATAATAATTAGTAATTATTATGTTAGTTACTCGGTCGAACTACGCGTATTTCTCACGTACGGCGCAACTTATAATAATTTTACATACACTATAAGTTATGATACGTCTCTCTGAACCGTTGTGTATTGTAGTTATTTTCTATTAAAAACGTTTACTCTTGTTTCCTCTTATAAGATATAATATGATATTTTACTCGACATTCAAACAGCTAGTGTACCTAATAAGTGGTTGTAACTGCAGTCATAACATTTATACTTAAAATGATAAATTATTCATACGTTTGTGATTACATATAATATAATGTACAACATTTTTCATACCAGTAAAATCAATTTAAAAGTAAAACCTAAGCCGTTGTAAGAACGATGTCCATCCTCCAATTATGAAAAATGTTTCCGTTGGTATAATGGCACGCATAATATTATCGTCTGGTCTCGGGTCTCGGGCGTTATTTAATATTCATAATATTAATTTTATTAGCAGGTGTCGCTAATTTAAAGACTTCTATGCGTTGGTTTTGTGTTCAAAAGTTGCGAACCAGACGGATCCGGAATTTTTCTAAATTCAAGCAGAATTATAGACAGAACTGCAGAACTTTTATTTGGTAATCAAATCTGGGCCAGATTTCTAAGAAAAATTGGAAGTTTAGCAGGACTAAGCTTTTTTTAATGATATATATATTAAATCACGTTATCAGATCGAGATAGGTTTAAAAATGTTTACATCAATAAATATATTTTTGAATTTAACCATTAAGGGTTTACTCAAATAAACTTTTACCCAGGATAGGTAAAAATGTTTAAATGAAAACAGAGCTATTCAGGATGGGCTTACTCACTACAAATTATTTCCAAGCTTGACCTGTTCCAGGTTGTCAAAAAAAAAAAAAATTTATGAACCGGACCGAGCTAAAAATGTGCAAATGCAAACCTCTAATAATTGTAGTTATTCTATTTTAAGGTATAGGCGTAGCTTAGTAGACGTATAAATACGAAGTGTACATGCATTATCATATTATAGTTGAACATATTCGCGAAAAATTCAATTAACGAGTTTGCGTGATACTATGCGTGCGACCTTATGGCGGACGACGTAGTTACAATACGATATATTATAACAATAACAACATTAGGAGTACATATTATTATATATTATACACACGGAAATGACCGGAGAATTTTAAACACCTTGTGCCATTTCGACGTGCTCGCGCCATACAAATAAGCAGCGTACGAATAATGCGAAACACAAACACACTGCTGCTGCTGCCACATTGTCTTTGACTATGACGATTGTGAGATTATCACTTTTGTCAAGTTCAAGTGTTATTAAGCATGTTTTTTTCTTTAAAACGTATCGCCAAAGTGCTAAAAATTCACACGAGATAATTATTTCCTTGTCTGCTAATTTGGTGATCAGCAGCGCGCCTCTTCGACATGTCCGTGATGATACATTCACTGTGTGTGCATAAATCTCAACATTTTAAAATAATATGGTCCTTAATATTATACCTACTTGGAAAATCCAAAAAATAGAATTATAATTAATATAAAGGATGAAAGGGGAGTAAGCGTGCAGTCGGGCAATTGTAAATTTCACTCCGGACATTGCCAGTTCAATTTTGATTATATATCCGAAACAAAATGGTAAAAAATTGTATCAATGTTAAAATGCACTGATGAGAAAAACAAACGATACCGTGGGCCAACTGCAAAGAGACACTATATTCTTTTCAGACATCTCGTATCAATTATATGAAATTAACTTTAGTTTAAATATGCCTAGACATATTAAATAATCAAATATAGTATAATTTTAAATTGTAACCAATAATATTGTTAAGAAATCATACAAAGTATTTAATATTTTTAACATATTATTAAAAGTTGTATCAAAATCTTGTTTTACTTATACATTATTAATACACATATCTAAGCTAAAAACAAAAATCACTTCCAATTATATATAACTTTCCGATAAAACAATTACAGCAATGATCGCATTTTCTTAAACTCGAATCGG
The DNA here is from genome assembly GCF_003676215.2 of Rhopalosiphum maidis. Classification (NCBI taxonomy): domain Eukaryota; kingdom Metazoa; phylum Arthropoda; class Insecta; order Hemiptera; family Aphididae; genus Rhopalosiphum; species Rhopalosiphum maidis. The sequence continues at coordinate 59,796,573 of NC_040877.1, forward strand.
ATATTTTTTACGTAGATAATATTATGACATTGCACCTATACATAATATAAACCTAATATATCTATAGCTTTTGCCTGTTTCTTATAGTCTTGTGTATTTGTATACTAATTTATAATTGGATTTTTAAGACATGTAGAAAAAAAAATTCTTCCTCATACGATCAAACATCGTGTACGTTACAGTGTTATTGTGTCGTAGCTATTGTAATTCTTTATCAATCGCTCATCTGAACGGTATGATTGTAGTACATAAACAATAAACATTAATATTATTGTAATTTTTTTTTTTTTTTTATCACATTTCATTTCAAAAGAAGTTCACCAATGTAATATTATTTAGATAACGTCATATTATTATAAAGTTTATATGGCTTAATAATAATAATAATAATAATAATATTATATAATATGGTATCTCTAATATATACTTTTTACGCTTATTTTTTTACATAGGCAAGTACAATTCATTAAAAAACAGTAAGTTTTAAAAAAATATATTTTTTTTTTATTATAAGTGTCTACTTATTTATTTATTTACCAGATATGATAACGGACCAAATTAATTCCAATTATAAAGGAAAAAAAAATTTTACATTGATCGTAAATTACAATTTTATTATAATATTATTATTATTATATATCTTGTAAGACAACATAAAATATTCGATTTAACAGTTATGAAATGTCTAAAGAGGTACCAATAAAAAATTACTTGCGTACAATTTGAATAGGTATATTATATTATTATATCGAATTATAAATTAAAACAATTATATTTTATTGAATATTATTGAAAAATGTGTACGCGTTTTAAAAATATTAAAATCTCATTAATGATACGTTAAAATTTTAAATAACTTATTAACATAATAAAAATTACATACTAACATATTAGTTTCATCGATTATCACATGAATATTTAGTACTGTCAATAACAGTCTCTTATACTTATACATTGTATACAATATACATATAGACTTATTATAATTACATAATATTATAATATTAACAACTTATTATTTATGATAAAAACTAATAAAAAAATATATATATAATTACATTATATCGCTGTACGAAAGTAAAAAATAAATCTTTGTTTATTCTGTTATTACTTATATTGTAAATTGTTAATAATGTGCATATGTGTGTTTAAGATTTTTTATAACTATCCACATTTAAATGATTACATGAGTTAATATGAAAATATATTATATTGCTTATAAAAATACTTTAATAACTATATATTTTTCTTTAGGACCATAAAGAATTCCTAAAGAAATCAAAAGATTCCTTGCTGTCAAGGAGTGCAAAAGAATTATCGCTACTGCAATTCCATGAAGTTGAACCACATTTACAATCCAATCCATACATTACGTCCGGCTATAGAGCTAGTTTATCCACAAAAATGTGCATAGAAAGGTATGATAATAAAATATTCCTTATGTATTTTTTTATATCAGCAAATGACAGCAATGTTTACTTCCCGATAATATAAATGATATGTGTAATTACATAAACAGATTGTATTGTGTACAATAATATTGAAATAAAAATATATAGTTAATTTAAAGATTTTTTTATAGCGTCATTTGATTGAATTACCTTGTAATTTATTATGAAAACGTACTTACATTTATGAAAAATAGAATTAATAGTTAAAAATGAAGGTTTACAAATGGTTATCCAATTTTTTAAAAAAAAATTGTTGCATTCAACATAATTGTATTAAAAAGTTATTGTTAAAATTTGATTCAAACCATAAGTTTATCGAAATTTTTTTACAAAATTCACCCTAAAAAATTAACAATATTTATGTTTATTATTTCATAGTATAAAATATAAATTGTCATGTTATTAGCCAGTTTATTTAAAATAGGAGCTTATTACAGTGCAATAAAATAATTTAAAAAAACATTTTTCCATCCTTGGACTTAAGGACTTACAAACTTATGAACATTCAATAGGAGTTTAGTTAAAATAATCAAGAGAAAAATACTAATACAATTCACCAATTTTTTTCAACAAATATATTTTAATGTACGAGTATGGTATATTATTATTATATATATATATACACGATTGGAATAAAATCTAACCTTCAATGTAATTTTTGACAATGTGCAGATCATTGAAATTGTCAATAAAAAAATGTCAATGACCTTCGGAAACTTGTGTCATTTTTAATGACGATGCTCCTCAAGCTACGAATTCGAAATTATACGGTTATTAATTTAGTAGTAATCATAAAATTGCGAAAAAAATCCGATTAGTTGTTTAACTGTTACAGAAATAACATAGTCATCCATACTAAAATAAAACATATTGTTATAAAAGTTATAATAATGCATTAACGTACGCACAAGGATAGATTTGAAAATTTAATATCGATTTAATTTATATTTTATTATTTACATTGATAATTTTAAAAATATGATGACTAATTGGTAGTTTGTTACTTTTTTGTTTTAGCGCTTTTTGGATGACCAACGAAACCATAAATATTTGGTCACATGTTTTTGGCTGGATGCTGTTTTTCGGTTTAACAATTTATGACTTGTTATTGTTAAATATTCACGCTTCGCCGTTTGATAAGCTCGTTGTGGGTCTACTACTTGGATGTTTTCAGGTATTTACAACCAGAGTAAAATATTATTTTAAATAAAATGCTATTCCAATAATCATTATTAAATTCAATTTTATTGAATGAATTCTTTTAATTGTTATTTTAATAAAATTCAACATCATTTATCGAATAAAAAACTATTTTGTACTTATTTGTTATCTCTAATAATTACTTCTCGTAATACCCATAAGGCCATAAGGCCATAACAACATATTGATTATTTCAAACTACCTACTGATAAATATTACGGGCAATCTCACTACCAATTATTGATTATCAATTATAAAAAAATGAAGGTATGTTTTCGATTTAAACTGTCTGAACGAGCGTATCTGTGTATCGAGTAAATGATCCATAAGGTTTCAAGTTGTAAATGAAATAATTGGTTTTTGCCCTGTGACCAACCTGAGGTGGTTTTCATATTAAATCAAGAGATGATGCTTTCGAAATATATACAATTTGATTTTTATTAAATTAATAATTGTTATTAGTATATCGGTTTATTAGAGTATCATAGTTAATTATTATTCAAGTGTAATTTGTTATAAACGTTTTACTATCTCGAATACTTTTTGTTTCTTAGGCAATCTACTTATTTTATTAGATTGTAGAGGAAACAAAAATGAGTTTAGACATTAAAGGAAGTATTGAACGGTATTCGAGATAATGAAATTACAAGTATTTATCAACAATTTTTAAATAATTTTCAGATATTTTATAAAATTAAATATATTGTACAAAAATAGTTTTGACTGTTTTGAGTAATTTATATTTTGATAATTGTAAAAAATGTAGTCAACATATATACATATATTTGAATAGTTATCTAAACTACCCAACTCTGTTCTCAACTAAATATCTAATAAACTTATATTTATTTATTAGTATAATTGGTATCTATGAATTAGATATGGTATGATTATTGATTGAATTCTTTCAAATTTTTCAAATTTCAAATATTTATAACGTGATGTAAATTGTAAAAATTTTAAATCTTAATTTAGTTATTTCTCTGTATAGGTACTATAAGCTATAGTCTATAACAATAGGGCTTGAACTTAAGTATGCAAATACTAGCAGTATTCTTATAGATTATTTAGATTACAACTAACCAACTTTGACAAGTGTATAATCAATTTTATCAAAATTAACTGACTTTTATACTAAATATTTACATGTAAATGTTTTTTATATATAATTCTCTATTTTCCACAAAAATTTAAAAACTAAATTAATACATTTCCATATGTTTTGTTGATCTTACAATCTTAACTACATTGTATAAGGTGAAATCCTCTATATGGCTATTATATAATGTATTTTAGTATTTTACACATAGACGATACACTTGGAATGTCTCGCTCATGCACTTCATTTTAATGGATATACTATAATAGCTGTATTATATTATAATAGTATAATACTCTATAATAGTATAATCCTTATAATTCACAACTTTTAATTTACTATTTTAATATTTTTAAATCTCTTTTAAAGTCGTATGTACACAGTACACGTATAATTGAATTTAATTATCTCTGATTTTAAAGATCATAGTTTTAATAGTATTATTTTTATCATCGTTTGTAACACACGTGTTTTACTTAAATATCATTTACTTATGTAATTTTTTATCGTATTTTTAGATTAGCATGGCATCATCAACTATGTACCACACGTTTTCATGCAAATCCGAGAAACATTTCAACTGTTTTTTATCTTTTGACTTGTTCGGCATTGCATTAAGCTTGTTGGGTATCTACTTATCAGGAATTTATTACGCTTTTTGGTGTCATCCCGTAAGTGAATATTTTTATTTCAATATTCGTACTATGCATTTAAATTTATATAATATAAATATATTTTTGGTGAATTTATTAAAATTTAGTGTGATATATTATGTATTTTTCAGGTACATCGAATGTTTTACTTGTCTACAGTGTTCTTTATATTTGTATCTGTAATGGCATTACAAATACCAAAGTTGAAAGCAAGTGATAATTTGAAAATGATCTCATTTGTGTGCTGGGCAGCATACGGAGTGATACCGACGTGTCACTGGGTTGTCATCATGGGTGGATGGGAAAATCCAATAGTGGCCGTAAGTGTTACTATAATATACTGTCAATAATAATAATAATAACAATAATAATTCGAAATTAAATAATTACACTAAGAATACTAATAAAAATAGATGTCCAAGGTTATTTTTGTTAATACTGTCTATATATTTATACAAATATTTTATTACATTTTTGTTCAAAATAATATTATAACTAAAAGTACATTAATATTGTTTATTTATTTTGAAAACGTTTAAGTTATATTATGTAGGTATAGTTATATTAATAAGGGGCTAAGCAATGTAAAAACTGTTCGGCTTTCACGTAGTGATTTACAAAGAAAAAAAATAAGTAATAATACGGTATTACTACAAATGAAACTAACATACAATTGTGTCATACCTAAATAAGTTCTAAATTAATTTTATATGTTTTTATTTATTATTGTTAAAACATATTATGTCAAACACAATTGTCCATACAGCAATATAGTTAACGGTATAAATAATTCATGAAAAAAAAATATTGAAACTCTTATTAATAATGCATTAATGCATATAGAAAAATGTAGAACACGTATGGTATTCAAACACCTATATTGAAAATTTGAATAAATTTAAATTATAATACTTAGAAATATCAAAACACATATTACATCAAGTTAAAAATTCTATTCCACATTATCATTATAGTTTAGCCCGGTTTAGGGAATATCAATTATTAAATATACCTACATATTATGTATTAACTATTAGCTAAAAAATTCTTAACCACCTAAGTGCCTTTAATTTAAAAAAACAACATATCTTTGATATCATGATTTTAGACTTAATCTATAAAAATTCATATATAAATAATTGTATTAAACATTTTAACTTACAAAAAATGTATTAATAACCGTATTACTTTTACATTTAGATAAACAAAATAATAAAATATATTATATTATATATATATATTTATGATAAAGATCTCGATTATAAACATATTGATGTATTATACTATATTTTATAATATTATATATTAACACCGAATGGACTATAGATAAATAACTAGTGAAATTGGTGTTAGTTTTCAAAGCCTATACAGACAACGTAATTAAATATTCAGGTTTTCCTGTGAATTATTATTGTCTCTAGTTTCTACATAGATACCTAATCATTTATTTCTAATGTGTTTTTAAATATATTTTAAATGAGTAGCTATAATATTCACTATTAAAAAAATATAAATACACATTTTAAACAATTAAATTAAAGTACGGGAAAATATTTGATAAAATAAATTTTATTTTTGAATTCTGAAAAATTACCTAGAAATATAATATTTAATTAAAAATGTAGTTATTAATAATTAGTCATTTAGTTAATACTTGTACCTATAATATAAGCTTTCCAAATAATTCTATATTATATTATAATGTGGAAAAATTGTAGTTATTCATATGTCATATTTATCTAATAAATCATTGACTATTTATAAGTTATTTATATCATTATTATGCGTACACAGTAAGAGGAGTAAATTACTGACCATTCGTAATGTTATAACTTATAACAAACTTACAAATAATAGTTTAACTTTGTTAAAAAAAAAAATAACTAATCTTGTTTATTTAATTTTTCAGACATTGCTATCAAGAATTTTAAATATGTACCTAATTTCCGGATTAGCGTTTCTAATTTACGTTACTAGAATGCCAGAGCGATTTTTCAAAGGTGAATATTTTAATATCTATTTATTTACAATATTAGTATAGGCAATTAAAACTGCAGCGAATGAACTAAGTATATTATTTGTTGTTAGTACCTATTTGTCCACTTGAAAAAATAACTAAAATTGTTTGTCAGGAATACAATTATATTAACAATCATATACACACGACTATTGATAAAAATGAGAATACCTCTGCGATATGTCGTGCATATCTTATCCACATATCATATTATACATTTATAGTACAATAATCAGACGTAATATAAAGGCACATTTGTTTATGCAGTTATTATACTTGAACTATGTTCGTTTAATTTTGAACTGTTATCAATAAAATAATCGATTTGTATGATTTTTTTGTTTTTCTTTTAGGTAAATTAGATTACATAGGATCATCGCATCAGTGGTGGCATTTCCTGGTCGTGATAGCGTTATATTACTGGCATAATACTGGAATTTTGTACATCGAGTACAGAATGAACCACGGATGTGTCAACGATTTACGACTGTAATATTGACTTGCTCAAAGTGCATACTGTTATTTTATAATTAAATTATTTTTAATATTAAGTATATTATATAGTTTGTTTGTTATTTTACGATTCACCGACGATTTTTTTGTAAAATATTTCTTATACTATAATATGAAATTCAAATTCTTGTGTGTACATAAAAAAAATTATTTAGATAATAAAATGGAATCGATTGAATACACAACAGCAATATTTTATTTCGCAATTTAACGCATACGCGACACAATACATATACTATCCTAAGTCTCTTATTTAAAATGATACATCCTAAGCATTATTATGTTACATAAATACTATGTAATATTATATAGTTCCTGGTGGATATCCCTAAAATCAGGACCTTAACAATAGGTTTGTCCAAAAAATGTATAATATGGCATATATTACATAAACACACATAAGTGTGTATGACAAGTATTGTATACCATTATTATGTAAATTTACATTATTTGCAGATACGTAGAAAAGAATCGCAGACTTAAATTTTGATTTCACCTTTACGTTTTTTTTTTTTTTTTTTTTTTTGTTAGTCACGCTTAACACGTAGGATGTAGCACAGCGGTACCAGCTTCTATTGTACGCGCATTTAAAGTCTATAAAGAATATCGAATAACAATTCGCATATAATAGTTATAAAAACACATTATCTTTTAATGAATTGCAATTTGATAAATAATGAAACTTTTGAATAATCTTTAGAATCACTTAACGATGTTCACAATAGTGACAACACTAGTGCTTTGTACTCATTTCCAACTCAATTTATCGGTAAAATTTTTATTTTAAGCTTTATGAATATATTATTATAATTTAACAGTATCTGTAATGCGGATATTTTATTTTAAATAGAAACGTTAAACGTTATTTTCTATTACATTTTTACAATAACAATAATATGCATAATTGATATTTAATTTACTATTTTTAAATTGTAGTAAAATCGTTACTTGTTTCTTCATGTATAATTATAGAATAATAAATTATAAGACCAATGGCATAGTTACGGTAAGTAAGTCGTCAGACATGATTTTGCAGTGTGCATATTAATTTTCGTGTTGACGGTTGACCTATATATTATATTATTAATGTAGAAAACAGTACAGCATGTTGACACGTTGTGTTTTAATTGTTTATACTTTATTTCTATCGTTGAACTATTTTTCAACAAATTAATGTTTTAATTGGCCACCGCCGTTATAACTGAATGATGTTAAATATGACTATAAAGCACAAGGAAAACGCTCTTAGTTTCTTACACATTTCTTTATCGTCTATTTAGAGTGTATAACAATTTATTAATACATCAATTAAAAATGTCTTCAACAAAGCATGATAAAATATCGAGAAGATATAATATTAGAGCAATCGGTAGCACATATTGATAAGTTGATAGGATTGTATTTTAAGATATTATGCAAATAAATATAAATATATGATATAGGTATATTACAGGTTACGTTATTATAGTGAATGTTTTTAGTGATAACAAATACAAAACCGTGAACTACTGCGAAATACGTGTACAATAACAGAATTAAGAAAAACAATAATAAAATCTATGTGAATTAAATATAACCATCACATATAATTTAACGGTTTATTTGAACCGCGGGCGAAAGAAACAAAATATTTTAATTTCTGTTAAAAAAACTTGTTACAATAAATTGCTGAAACAATATTCTAAGTAACATTCGTCTTAGATTAACCGAAGATTCTGATTTTCTTTTTAGATTATTAACGTTTTATTTGGCCGCGAAAACGGTGTTAAAAATATATTCACTACTCTGCATGTTAAAACAGTAAAAAAAAAAAATCCTGTTATACATAATAAGTTAACTACACACACACACACACACACACACACACACACACATCTATATATATACGATAATATATTACTACGTATCTCACTCTAGATGTGTGCGCGGTTAATCTGCAGCAAATATATTTATCGATCGAAATATTATTATAGAATAGTTTATAACTACTACCACGGCATAGAATATAGGTATAGGTTATACGTATATTATGTACGCAGGGTACAAGCTCGATAAGACACAAAGTTCGGGGGGGGGGAGTATTGGGCGTTTAATACCGCGCGTGAAAACGGATATGAGATTTAACAGAGGAAAAAAAGATTCCGTTCCGTAAACTTTTACAAGACGTGGCGGCGCAGCGTATACAATATAACACGCACACGCACACACGCACACCGTGGTTACCTGGGGCGTTGCGTTACGCGCGGAAAGCACTCTCGCGGTTATCATATACCTAGCGCCGAGTGCTTATACAATTCTCTCGTCTTAACCCCGACAATCAGCGTGGTGTATATTTCGTATGCATTTTTTCGAACAGTCGAAAAGGGTTCGCGGGGTAGAGCAAAATCGAGTAAAAACTGTTCGTTTTATGATGGCACTGTACGTACAGCGTATACGATCACCTACTAATTTCACAGTGTAGAATGAAAATATCTAGAGCCTTTACTCGTCGCGCAATTTACTCCACCGGTATATTACACTGTGTATACATAAGACGTGTGTACTACCACCACTACCTGTGTTTGCGAGGGGGATATTGACGGCACTATTGTTTCATTTTGACTGCTCCCGCCACCGCAGCTTAGGACCGTTCGTCGTGCTCGAATATTTTTTTTTGTGTACCTAAGCACCGTAAAAAACTTTAAATTATAAACGAGTAAATAATAATAATAATAACAACAATATATATAATGTGCACAGGACATATCAGAGTGACTCCTGGATTCCTGAGGACTATAAGAGGACTACCCTGTATGCAAATTATTATGTTTAACAGATATCTTCATTAAGCACACAATTTCATTCGTTTCAGAGTTTCAGGCTGTTTAAAATATGCTCAAGATCGGGTATTCGGATCGTACACGGAATATCTTGCAATCTTGACATCTCACTTGAACCTAATTACAAAACAAACAGCTTATTTTATATAACCTTATTATTTATAATGACAAAAATAATTAAAAGCTAATCTACAAACATAAAAACATGATGTAAAGATGATTTATATAAATTTAAATAGAAAGTAAGTTAACAAAATGTAAATATAACTAAACTAATAACATTTGTTGCTAAATTATTTGTGACTTGGATCATTAAAAAAAAAAAAAAATAGTATACTATATTATTTACAGTTGTCAGTTCATAATAATAATAAGACGATTTCCAAAAGATGTAAATCGCTTTTGTTTCATATTTCAATCTTTTTGTTTTTCAATTCAATGAAAGTATTAAATATTGCGGCGAATAAGTTGTCATTTTTAACGATATTTTGACGTGCTTATTTATTATGTTAAAGACATTTGTACGGTACGTCTGTACCGTATACGCACTTGACAAATTTATAATGTGTATATAATATGGACAAACAGTAAATGAAACATCATACAAACATATTCATTTCAAACTAAAAAGGTAGGTACGTATTTATCCCTCTCACGTAAACTAGACTTACTAGACCATTGCCTATGGTGGCGGGACGACGATAACACACGAGTATAGGTACCTAATTGACAATTATTTAACGAAAAATCGTCTGTGTAATATTATTCGCTCGTTTTACCGCTTACTGGGATAATTATATTATGTATTTATGTACAATATTAAATATAGTACAGTATATTCCTTACCCGTAAAATTATCGTAAAAAGTAAAACCGATACTTGAGGTGAATGTTTAGATAAATACATTTTATGGAACTATTCGTGTTAATTATTCTTCCGAAATGAGTCGAACGACCGCATCGAGGGTGTTCGACTCATTATTTAAACAAGGGAACCGTTATCATTTAAAATGTTATTCGCTTGGATTACCCCAAAACGATAAAATACAGCATTACGGAACAACGAATTTAGTTTTTGATACGGCGAGGTAATAGTGTAAAATATACAAAAGTTAGTGATCTGGTGTGGGGGCAGGTGTACACTAACCATCAACATCGTTTTTCATAAATGTTGATGGTGGATATTATCTAGTAGTGTAGTACAAGTAGTACATATCATATAATATTTATAAAACTGAAAAACAAATTAGTAAGTTATATTTATATGTATAAATTGAAAAGGAAAATCACAATAAAAGTGTGTAGTTACTCGAAGTCTCGAACAGTCGAACACCAAACATAAGTTATTGTCACCAATTTGAGTCACGAGTAGTGCACTAGTGCGAGTGTGCGACTGCAGTGAACAGTAGAATGAAAATAAAGTAATGCAATAATAAATAATAAAAATAATTGTTTAAATGTTATTGTTATTTGTATTCTTGTTGTTATTTAGAACGTCAAACTAAAATATAAATATATATATATAATATTAGGTTATAAGTTATAGAATGTGTCTATTAATACATGCCTTTGACCTGCAATATGTTTTAAATTTTTCACGTATTATTATAACATATAATTACTAAACAAGTTGCCGAATATTCGAATATTGTACAATGTTTATCATTTACTATAGATCCACGAACTATTGATTTTATTTATAAGATGCGAGGTTTAGCTGGATAATTATTGACAATATTTTACGATACGAAACGTTTACAATCACATTTAGTAGTAAGCAATTATATACGTAGATGAACTGTTATGATCAACTATCATAATATTTTCAAATGTTTAATAATAATATAATATCAATAAAGAGTAGCATTTTCGGTATTTGTATTCTGTATTTCTGTAATATCATCTTATTCAGTCACAAAAATGTAAGACAACATTATACCTAAAACCTATATCGGTAAAAATAGCGATCAAGGGGGATCTATTCCCCCCATACCCCCACCGCGTAAATCGTATCGTAAAAGGCCGTGCCTGTCAGAAGACGCGGATTAAAAGTTTAACGGCAACCGCGGCTAGGTAGGGCCAGGCATAATAAATTGTGAACACTTGCAGCGCTGCAGACCAATATTATATTGTTATGACGGGGCACGCTGTTCCGCAGATCAAAACAAATTTCACATACTGCAAACGTGCGCGGTTTTTGAGCGGATGTAGGACGTGCGCCGCTAAACACATCAGCTAAATAGCCATCATAATATATTATAATAACAATATTACGTAAAAGACCGTCACATCGTCGTATTCTAATCATAAAAAACGTGTCCGCGACTTTGGCGCCCGGCGTTTGTGCCTATATGTACACGGCATACATAATGTATACATATATATATATATATATATAGGTATATACAGTTTACAGGATACACACACACACACAGGACGCGTCGTAATATAAGTATATAATATATACACAATCTATATACGTACTGGCGGCGGCTGCGAGCTTCTCGAAGGGAAAACCGCCTCGGCAGTAACTATAGTAACACCCCTCGTATTGAATCCAATTTCTGTTCGGTCGGTTTTATCTCCTAAGCTACCCGTCGTCCCACTACCCCTCCATCCGCTGGCCCACCACTACGTTCAAACCACCCCCGTTCACCGCATGCCGCCCGAAACGCCATTTTGTCTTCTCCCGCGTCGTACCCCCTCCGGAGGGGCGCACTACGCCACCACAACCTCCTCCCCACCCCCAACCAACAGCTCGTATATATATTTTATTTTACTTTTTTTTTTTTATATACGTCTTCTTCTCTCGAAATGATTACCTCGTCCTTTTTACATCCCTTTTCCTCCGCGTGGCTATTTTCTATAATTTTTTTTCCCGACGTTTTTCCTTTTTACCCGAGAGCCTGTCGGGCTGGCGGCGATGTCTTTTGCAGACAGTTTATATTTCGTTATTTTCTTGACTTCTGCGGGTTGTCCCGGATTTCGGAACAATCAATTCTACGGTCGAGGGGTGGAAAAGAGAGAGAGAGAGATAACGAAAAAAAACAAGAAATATGTTCATACGAATGTGTGCACACGTATATATGTTTTTGAAATATAATCGCAATACATAAGCCCATCAGCGGGGAATCGTCGATCCGATGAAGTGCGTCCCTCGTCTTAAAGAAGTTATTTGGAAACTCAGTTTTTTGTCACGTGGTGATCAATTATAGAGTTACATATAATATTTACCACGTGTTAATATATTTGTAATACATGTGACGTCTATTAATGTTTTCAGATATAGTGTAAGCTGTTGATTGAAGTGCCGTATCTATATATATATATATATATATATTAGCGCCATCAACTATCGCATTTATAAGCAAATGTGTATTAAAAATGATAATTTTTTAATGTTTATACATATATAGCTATAAGTACTTCATAATATATTACACACGGATCATGAACAATTGTAGATGAGAATAGAAGTGTTTTATTAAAATTGTTTTAATACAGTTTAAAAACGATTAGCCTTTTCGAGATAAATTATAATTTTTCTCTACTTGAATAAGTCACATAAATCATGAATATAAATTATGTAAATCAATACGAATATTTTTTTTCAAATACATTTTTTATAAGTGCAATATATATGTATATGTATTAGTATTGATTAGTTACGTTATTACTATTGAAAAGCAACAATAATTATTAACCGAACACTCAAAATAATTACCACAATCGACAATGTGTTGCCTAAGCGTAACTCCTTGAAACCGTTTTGTTGCATACCATTTTCCGATATTATAATATAAGCAATATCCCATATTACACCTAATCACGTATTGATAAAAATAAACAAATCCATGTATCTATGACAAAACACTTAAACTGTAAAACCAATTTTCAATAATATTACATCATAAGCAATACATAAATAAATGTTTGGGCGGATAACAATTCGGATTCTATACCAATAAGGCTGAAAATATCTTGTTATATTTTCAATTTCACTTGTAGTTTAAATTGTAATTATTAAAATGTTAGGGTTTAAAATTGATTAATGGGTTTTACATATTTCGCCGCCGATGATACGTACACTATAATATTTCAATAGGTTTTGTGAATCGGACGTGTCGAGTACATAATACAAATGTATTTTAGCTTATCCGTGTAAAACGTCGATTTCCTAATAGGAACCTACGTGAACACGATAATATAAGTACAATGAGTTACATTATACATCTATTTCAATTGTATCGTGTAATATGTTGTTTTCTACTGTGCAACGTAATTTAAATATTATTTTCATTGTTTGTCTTTAGATTTAAATGGAATTAATAATCTAACATAAATTGAGATTGTTCTTTATAGTGGATAAAACTAAACAAAATAACCGAACAAGCAATAATTACTGTTTTTTTTTTTCAGCAAAACGGGTGTAGTTAAATGCGTTATATAATAACGAGGTAAGAAAAAAACAGGTCTTCAATAGATCCGTTCACGAAAAGGAAGATTTCATCGGCAATAGTGATAATAATAATAATAATAATAATAACAATAATAATAACAAAAATCTCTTGGCAGAGTGTTGCGGTGCGAGCGAATTTACTTAAAACGAACGACGACCATTCTGCGGGACTACGGGCTTATGCTAAATCCTCTGTACCCTAAGACCTTCACTTATTCCGCGAAAGCTGTTTGTTTTTTTTCTTTGCGCGTCCTGTCGCAGGTTTTTAATATATATATATATATATATATATGTGTATATATTCGTAGACTTTCTCTCCCGTTTCGTCTTTTTTTTTTTTTCATTTAGTTAATCGATTTGAAGACCGTAATATAAAAATAAAAAATAACACGTCGATACGATGAAAAAAAAAAAAACAATAATGATAATCACAATAGTAATAATATAATGTATTTACCCGCTAATTATTAAGTCACTGCCGTTTCAATGGGTATATACGCGTTATTATATACGTTTAATTGAAATCGGAGGCATTAAAAAACACGCACACACATCGGCCGTTTAATATATGTATACGAGCGCGAGCTAATGATATTATAATAAAAAGGGTATACGGTCATATTATTATTCCGGCGTATTTAATGTGCTGCCGGGGTGTTAAACAAAACGACGCGTCACCATTAATTCGTTATTAACGGTCGGGCGGTCCCTAATGAACGGGGTCGCGTGTATATTTACATATATATATATATATATATATATATGTGTATAGGTATATATTATAATACGCTGCGTGATCTAACACCATCTTATTACCTTATAGTAATGTACAGTTGTATACGGTTTTGGGTTCTTATTATGCGTCTAAGTGTTATGCATAGCAGTGATTTCAAATTATTGTCAAAATGGCTGATTGTTTAGTTCCGAGAAATTAGAAATTTAGAACAATTTTTGTTTTGTATATTATATTATTAATACGGTTTATGTCAC
This sequence comes from Rhopalosiphum maidis, assembly GCF_003676215.2. NCBI lineage: Eukaryota > Metazoa > Arthropoda > Insecta > Hemiptera > Aphididae > Rhopalosiphum > Rhopalosiphum maidis. The sequence continues at coordinate 59,811,773 of NC_040877.1, forward strand.
TGTATATTATTGATTATAAATTAAAAAAAAAAACAACAATATACCTTATTGCATTATACAAGTCTAAATAAATACTGTAGATGACTGATAACTATAGACATCAAACTCGATTCTTAATTTAATTTTTTTTACGAGTTGTAACACGTAAAAATTACAAACCAAGCACCATAAAATAGCTTAATACCCCACAATTTGTATAAAAACAAAACATCAGTCATGACTAGGGCCCGGATTTGTATGCATTTGTATGTTTTTTTCAAACAGTCCAAAAAGTAGCTAGATAAGCTACAAGTTTGAATTATAGTTAATAGATCTGAAACACAAAGATTTATTTTGTATATTATGCCATTTTTCGACACGTACAGCATATTTATGTATTTTAAGATTTTTCTTTACTTATAGACTGTTTTTGAATGCATAATATGTAATATTATGATTATATTAATTAAATAACATGTTTATAGTTATATTAACGGTCAACACAATTTGCTTTTGGTATGTATCTATTTTCATTTAGACACATACCGAATTTATAAAAAAAGAAATATTTACGTTATTGCTTTTTTAGATTAAAATTATAATATGCGAAATCACCATTGAAAATTTATCATAGTATAAAATAATTTTTTTGCAAAGATATTAAAAATAATTAAATTAAAGATGTTTTTAGCAATTAGGTACCTAGGTCGTTATGCAATCCTTATTAAGAGTGCTCCAGAAGAAACGAGGTTCATTTAATTTACCAAGGTTCACCGGAGCTAGTTATATTAATACAATTTTAAAGAGTCTATAACAAAAGATGAGTTTTGTATTTATTTTCTTGAACAAAAATTGTAAATTATAAACAGTAAATAATACGATGTTTTTATTAGTTCTACCTATAGTCTCCAAATGATTACGACGAGTAAATCCTTGGAAAATATACTTGTCGACATTTTTATTTTTGTTCTCGGGAGCTGGTAATCCTCACATTTTTGCCAAACGAAAATTATATTTAATAAAAAAAATTACATTCGTGTATTAAAATTATTACGGGTCAGTTATACACATGGTGATTAGACAACTAAGCATACTCACTTCCTTTTTTTGATTATGATTAATAATTTGGAAAAATAAACTGTTTTAATTTTGATTTTTGATTTAGATAGGTACGTCATTATTTTCTAATAAATAATCTGCTAAATAATGTCAAGTAAAATAGGGTGGTTCTTATTTAAACAACATCGTAATAGAACACTCCTTAAACGGTATAATTATTTTAAATAATTAGAAAATATAGCCTTTAAGTACATTCATAATTTCTAAAAATCAGATTTTTAATAACTCCATATTACATAAAAAAGAGGCGAGCATGCTTATGCTTGATGAATCACTGTGTGGTGTGTAATACGTCTATGAAAATGTAAAAAAGAATTATAAATGTAGGTTTAATATGAGAGAACATTGACTTACTTGATTTTATTTCGTATGTGTACCACCCTATGATGTACGATATTATAATGGCTATATGTCTATATCCACAAAGCTGCTGTAGTCATGATTTTATGAATGTAAAATTGCACACCGGGACAATGCTCTAATCCTTTTGTTTCTTTTAAAAATAAACTGTTATCGCACTTATTAAATTGTTAATATGATCTATAAAGTAGTATAAGCATCATCATTATTATTATACTAATTTGCTACGGTTCATAGAAATAAATATTCATACAGGAAAAATATAATACCTCTTAAATAAAAAATAAAACTGAATATTTGTAAAATTGTGTATAAAATGGTCATTGTAATATTATTTGCCTTATTTATTATAGTAAAAACAAATATATTATTATTTATTTTATGTTTCATTAGCGTTTTAATTTGTTTAATTTTTTGAACTAAAACCAATCTATATATTCCTATTAAACAATATCACTTGTCTTGGCTCCTCTTTTATCCAAAACCATAACAATAGCTGTCGTTTGATCTGTATAATTATAGTATATTTTTTAACGTCGTCAAAACACTGGTGTTGGCCTGCTTCGGTGTGACGTAGTATAATATTATGATCATATTTTATCATTACTCTATGATAAATCCCAGATTCTAGACAAGTCACCAAGTACTCAGATATTCATTATAATATATGTAAGATGGTTGGACAAATATCGAAATCAAATTTCTTGCAGTCTTACTGTTTTACGTTACGATGATGTTAAACCAATGTGTGATTGCCTCATTATTATTGGCCGTAACGATTTGTTTAACCAAACGTCTATTCTGAGTCATCGCCGCTTGCAGACTAAGATGAGGATTTTTTTTGTAAAAGTTTTTGTTCGTCGACTATAAAATCGTTTTCCTCGTTCGTTCCTAAAAATATCACCATCACGATCATTTTGTATTAGTGATTTAGTGATTAATAATTCATATAATATTGTAAGCGATTTGTTGATGTTTTAAACTTTTTAAACTCATGATATTGAATACATACTATACACGTCATAATTACAGTGTACAAAATAAGCGAGTTAAGAAATACACATTTTAACAATGTTTTAGTTATTTTACACTATATTACTGCGATAGACTCACTTTCAGTTTTTAATCAGATTACATTATGCCGTATAATATACATCGCCTACGTATTTACAACCAATAGTATACAATATATTAAACCTATTCAAGTAATATATATATATTGTATTATTTTTATTATTTTTATTCAAAAATTATAATGAAAAACGGTCTATGATAATACAATAATATACACGTATTTGAACAACGTACAATAAATTACCTAAGTCGCAAAAGTCGTAGTGTACCTATACTGCTGCAATTGTGCGTTATGAGTGTTATAACGTCCGTGTGCAAGTATTATTTCCAGTTTCTATACAGTTATAATAATAATAACAATACGTGCGCGGATACGTAATCGTATTACGAGTATAGTTTCCAAGCCGACAAAATATGAGCCACTGCATTACGGTACTGGTGCACCTACATCACTCTCTCACTATCTATCTTGCTCGCTCTTTCTCCCCTCTTAAGAAGGGGAGCCCTTGTTTCTATTTATGTATAGATAATATCATATAAATTATATATTTTAGGATCAATTGCACTTTTATGACAGTATAATATGTGAACTCTGTTTCTTCTGTGTAATATCGTTGTATGCTCGAAGCAACTGTTGACTGTTTATAACCCGTGCTGTGTAAATATAACTAAAAATGTATTTAAATAGGTACCAGTTAAAAGATAATTAACATATAAATTATCTAGATAACAGTACAACACTATGTTCACATTGAAAATAAAAATAATGATAATTTTACATTTTTACAATAATTTACTAATCAAATCAAATCAGATCAGATCAATTTATATCAAATCATAATATAACTTTTCACTAATAATTGTACCTAGGTACTAGCTAGGTAGGTACATTATAAGTATTTCAAAATGCTTGTTATAATGGTATATTTGTTACAGGTTCTTCGATTCTCGAAATATGTACAAATTATACTATTGTCCAGATGCGTGGTGATCGTGATTTTTAGTCATGGTTTTCCGATTTCTTTATTGGGTGAGTAAGTTAATTGTTTAAGAACTTAATTTTATGAAACCAAATGGGTATACTTACTACTTAATCATTTCATACTAATGTATTTATTTATTCAAGAATACATCTAATTAAATAATTATTAATTCAGAGCAAAATGTTTCAAAATTGTGTAACAATAAATAGGTAGATATCAAATGCATATACGGTTAACATATGTTTTTTTTTGCTAATTTCTCCCAAATATAAAATTAGTCTTCCAAAACATTATATAGTTATTATGGCCACGGGAACTTGGAGTTATATATTTATAATTATTTATTATTAGTTAATAAACAAACCAAAATTAATTTACATATTAAATATATATATATATATATACATATATATGCGTGGGAATACATTCAAGCAAGTTAGTAGTCAAATTATCGTTTTAATCTAAGTTATATCTTATTCGGTTGAATATAATACAGTCTATGAAAAAAGAGAGCCGGGGTTCGGGCCATCCAAATAAGCTTACTTTTAAGTTCCGCTTAGGCGCGGCCGAACATCGATATATGACGCCGCGGTATTGCACAACTGTACGTACACAGCAATCTATTGTTTTTATTGTGTTCCTGATTTCGATTATTGTTTTGCGTTCGGTGACGATTCTCTATTTTGATAAATGATTTCACTATAGAGCCAGCGACTACGTTTTCACCAACCACGTCATTACGTCACACAGTTACATGCGGCGCCTATTAGCATATTACGTACATAACTTTGCATCAGTATATATATATATAGGTACTTACTTTGTTTTCTATTGATGTGTGTAGTTTATTCATTGACGTATTACGCCCCCCCCCCCATTCGTTTGCCCGGGCAATCGGGTATCGATATTTTTTCGTATAAACTACCGGATGTACAGTATCCTACCGTAGTCTTGTGTTCCTATATGTATGATCAATTGGATCCCCTTGTTAAAACGCAATCGGAAAATAATCATAGTAGTGCGTGTAAATGTTTAATAACTAAAAATATTAATATATTATATTGTATAATATAAGTTCAATTTACGAGGAAATGTACTATTTCAAATAATCATGCGACGATATTATAATAACGAGCGTATTACCTTATTTATTATCTTTATTAATACGTTCGTTGTTATATTTTCGTGAATCACACCTTTTAATGTTTTATATGTGCACGTATTATACACATATTATATATTGTAACAATAAGACATACCAAATACAATGTTGTTTCAATAAAACCATCGGCAGATGTTATACTCTATTGGTTATTATCTATTATATATTTATGCCTACTTTGGAAAATTGCCCACATATAAGCTATATATTGCTGTAACATATATTTTGGATACGCAAAAACGATAACGTTATCCGTTTTATTTTTTCGCACGACATTTTACGCACATATAAAATCGACACAGAACATACGCGACGTATTTTTTCATTATTTATATAATGCGTTGTATTGTAGCGCATTTCCGTATCGCAGTCGACGCATTTACAACATACACACATATGTATATATTATGTAGTATAAAATATGATAAGAAAAATAAAGAAAAATCGCGAAGCTTCTTTATTTTTTTTCGTCGCATTCGCATTTTTCGATGCATAAAATATCGTATTGTATTATATATTATTATTATTATTGTGTATAGTGGGATCTATTATATTATATAAAGTATTAGATGTGCGTTTCTCGGGGCCTGCACACAGATCCGTTCGTATTGCCGAAAGTGTTTTCGTTATAATTTCAGCGCCGAACCCGTTTTCCGTCGTGCCAAGCCGCCGACCATTTCCGCTCGTATTTTTATTATATATAAACACGGCGCACATATAAATATATATAACATAATTCATAAGTAACATATTTATTTCAATAATGTATGTTATTCGAACGTATTATGCGTAAACACACACACACACACAATACAGTATATAGTATAACCCATATAGATACGACGAACATTGCACAACAATAGGAATCCAAGTCGCGTCGAGGATTAGGCCAATAATAATAATAATAATAGTAATAACATCACGACGGTCTTACGATTTCAATATCGTAATATATAAATATACATATATATTATATTTTATGACGTGTATAGGTTATATACACACACGTGGTACCTATTCGGTCGAGCCAATATTGATGCACATAGTATTGCATTATATTTTGGATAACAACGTAGGTACCTAATACGTTATGTCAGATACTCATGTGATTTACATCAATACATTGAGTATAGACGAAACTAGGATTAGAATATTATGGTTTCGGAAGATTGGATGGAGTGATGGCGGCGTCGTTGTAGTCCCAATTTTATATAAAAATACTTCACCCCAAAACTGTAAGAAATAAGGGATAAGGGGAATATATTATAAATCATTATCTAAATACCTACACGTAACCTAGCACTTATTACCACACCACCATAGTTGAGCTAATGATGATATATTATATTGCGCCCATTAAAATACTCACCGACATTGTGATGCTGCAGCCGACGAAAATAGTCGAATGCGTGTTCCGTTTTAAAAAAACAAAAATTATTATGTTTGTATTTCTTCAACACTCATTATTATTACAGTAAAACATAGAACAAAAGAAAAAAAAAATTATAAATTCACCTAACTACACGAATAATGTAATAATAATTATTTAGTAGTATTTTTTTTTTTTTAATATATTAAATATAAAATACACGTTACACAAAACGGTTAAACAGGGCATATGTGGAAATATTATTATTCTATACACGATGTTATTGATTAAAATAATAATAATAAAAAAAAAAAAACATGTACACATAATATAATAGGTATATCACTATGAATTGAACGACCCTAAAATTGTTATTGGTTTTAAAATAATTTTAGAAACACATTTATTACACAAGAACGAAAAAGAAATCATGTAGGTAGGTACACATATTTCCTTAAAAATAATAATACATTGTCACAACGGTCCTGACTTATACAAATTTACCTATTCATTATAGTCCGCATATATACACATCGGATTAATCGACCACGTTTCTATTCAAAACATATTAATATTGATATTAATTATACCGTCGTGGTTTTTAACGTTCCGAAGATTCAAGTAAATTCTATGAGTTTCGTGTAAATGATAATTTTTTTTCTTCGATTGTTGTAGATATGAGTATTACATAATGTAGTATATTATTATGGATTATTGTTTTTCGATGTTGCGTGTGATTGATTTTTCAAAGGAAATAATATGTTTTCATACTATTTTAATTTATACATTTATACTAGAAATATTCAACTCATGGATTATCCCGATGGTTTCATGAAATAATTATAATTCTGAGATCTAGCTTTAAAATTGCAAGATTTGTATACATTTAACGTCACTTTGTACGCAGTATAGGTACTCGATTCAGCAAACATCAAAATAAATAAATATTTTCCACCAGCGTTGAAAAACAGTTGACGCTCGGGGGGAGATTCAACGTTTTAGCAACCGAAGCCGCATGCACACGAATATTACAAACACGCCTCTGCCCACCAATACCGTACGTGCGCGAGTTGGTATGTATTGTACAAAAAGAAAACATGTAATTTATCGTAATATATTGGACTAGACGAATGGTTCCGTTATTGCCGTAATAATATTCGTTATATAGTCGAAAACTATATTCAAATACATAATGTGGGTATATCGTATACACGCTGTACAAAGTTCGCATAATGTACCGTTCGTACACGAAACAAATAATTATATGCCCGATGGATACATATATATTTGTACACAATAATAATATGTTAGACTTACATAATATATATATATATATATTCATTCATTTAGTTACACGATAAGTCGGGGCGCGGGATAAATTAATATATAATATACACATTGCAGCTCGGGGGGAGATTTGGGAGCTGCGGAGCTTTTGCGTCGGAGTATTTGCACAGAGTGAACCGCCGTAGACGCCGTTTACCCGCGATACGCGTTTTGTGAATGTACGACGTAACCCACTCTGTACGAACAGGCGATGGGTCGGCTAAAAGTCGAACGAAAATTAATGTGACGGGCGCGGCAAACAAAATTGGGATGCCTAACACGGTATACGGTCACGAGTTTTCGAAACGACGGAACTTGGCTCCGCGAGAATATAAATAGTGTCGCGTAAAAAAAAAAAAAAAATTGTAAAATTTGATGTATTACGTCCAAATGTCGAAGACGTGGACGTTTCGATTTTTCGATAAACCAACACGTATAGGTACCTAATATAATATTGTAACGTACACATTAATCGCTTCTATCTGACGGAGCGAAAGGGACAAGAGGCGTTTAGAGGGCGAGGAGGAGAGGTAAGAGGAGACGACGGCGTTATACACAACTCACACGATATAATGTATGTACAAAACACGTAAATTATTTACACTTAAATACTGTACAGGGCGAAGGGGTTTTCGGTTTTTTTTTTGGGGGGGGGGTGTTGATCACGCGGGAAAACGGTCGTGACACACCCTTTACCTATATATTTTACGCTAATATAATACACAATACAAAATACATACAAAACGACGAAGATGACGACGACGAGCGATTAAAGCATGGCCACGGTGGCCGCGTGCATTTGCGTCAATTCGGCGTGTGGCTTGACGGTCCGACCACCACCGTCCATCTGCAGCTGCTGTTGCTGCGGTTGTTGGTGTTGCTGCTGCTGCTGGTGATGGTGGTGGTGGTGCGGTTGCTGTTGCTGTTGCTGCTGCTGTTGCTGCTGCTGCTGCTGGTGATGATGATGGTGGTGGTGGTGGTGAAGTTGATCTCCGGTTAGGTTGTCAACGCCCGTGTCCACCTCTTCGTCGACGTCGTCATCGTCGTCGTCATCGTCGTCGTCGTCGTCATCGTCGTCGTCGTCGTCATCGTCACCGTCGCCATCGACTTCGTCACCGCTGTCGGCACCGCCAGCGGCAGAAGTACCGCCGTCGCCGTCGTCCATTTCCTCTTTGAAGTCCAACAGGTCTTCAACCGTGTACCGGACGCTCCCTCCGGTCCGCTCTTCACGTCAGACCGGTGTCCGGGTGCCTTCGCTGCCGGAATTTCCGCCGCCACCGCCGCCGCCGCCCGCGCCCTGTCCGCCGCCGTACTGTTGCTGGCACGACGACGACGACGACGACCGGTTGCCGCCGTTGGCCTGCGCCTGTTGCAGCGAACCCGGCGAACCCGCGGGCTGATAACCGCCGAAGCCGGACGCGTGTTGCTTGGCCTTGAGCCGGAGACTGGCGATGCTGCTGGACATGACGTTGCACGGCTCGGCCGGCCGGTGGTGGTACACCGAGTATGGCGTCGTGGGCGGGCAGTACGGTGGTCCGTTCTGTGGCGCGGGCGTCGGCAACATGGACCCGGCCGCCGAAGTGGCCGCGTTGAAGCAGTTGACCGGCGCCTGGTGGTGGTGATGGTTCACGGTGCCCAGTGGGTTCACCGACCACGGGAACGTCTTCGATCCCAGCGGGCTCGGCACCTGCGCGGTAGACCCACATATTATTTTATATATAGGCAGTATTATATTATTTTTAGTAGGTATACTTATATATTGATACCCACAAATGTTATAACAGTTATCATAAGATGTACTTATAATGTGTGTACGCAAACACAACCATCAAACGACGATAGGGACGCTCAATACTATATCGAAAAGAAAACAGAGGAAGACTCGCCATCACGGCGGAAAAATTTAAATAAATTACCTACCACTTTCGAACAAATTAAGAAGTATAAAACCTTCTATTATAAAATGAAAATTTCCTCTTCGTTTAAAAAATAAGAAACGAAATAATAATAATCACTCGAATCAGTGTCGGGAAACACGAATCCAGCCCTCTCTTTCCTCATCACCAACGAACCGTCCCCTAAAACATGCCGACACGTGCAAGGAAAACGTTACAGTCAATTACATTGCGACCAAATCCCCATTATACACAGGCACACGAAAAATAAATCTTTATTTTCTCAGGCTCGCTCCAATACGCACTTCACAAAGAAAACATAGAGATGATATAATTTATTTTTTGATTATATAAATTTAAGTCAAAAACCGTGTACAATATCATTTTTTTTTTATTCGTAATCTGTATATCTATTAATCTAAAAGTAGGCATTAACGGATAATTAAAAATGATTATTGAGGTCTGCAGAGCATTTAGGAATACGAGTGTAATGCGGTTTTAGGCCAGTTTTTATTTACGATTATTTGGTATTCGACATGACTGTAGGAAAACGTGTATCGACGATATTAGGTTTCGATATCCGTATATATTATATGTGTACTAGACAATTTTAAAAATAAATTATACTTTTTGTTTTTTTACATTACCAATACGTTAGATTAGGTTAGCCAATAATCTAAAATGTACTGTGGAGTATTTTTTATTATTTATTTTGAATTTAATAAAATTGCTTTAACGAAAATGAAATATTTTTCATCTAATCATACCAAATGCATATTTAATCATGCGGTATGCATGGGAAGTATATCCGCAAGTATTATGTTAAAATGATGAGAAGGAAAAATGCATTTTAAAACTTGGCTAAAGTTATGCCCCGAAATAGGAATTTGATGATATTATGCAACTTGCAGAAAATAAATACTTACAATTGAGTAGGTACTTATGAAATAAAAATGTGATACATAAAATATAAGAGGTAAACACAGAAGCGATTGTCACGCATACTGATGTCCGTTTTTTTTTATATTCAGATTACCTACTGTATGATTATTTAATTAAATTTATATTTTATAAAATGTCTTATATTTATATAAAATCTCACCTTAGTCGCCCAATTGTTGTATGACGTGTAAGCTGTACTGTACAGCGAGTCGGTGTCAGTAAATGGTTGCATGAGGCCGTTAAATTGCGTTCCAAACCCGTTTTTAAAGTCTACGGCCGCAGCCGCGGCAGCGTTCATCGCGTTTCTTTCGCGTTTCCGCCATTTTGCTCTCCGGTTTTTGAACCATACCTGTGTACAATAAAAAAATATTTTTTATGAGTTTATGTAGTACCTATGTTACGCAATTACGTAATTTAATTATTTTTTTTTAATAAACAATATAATAATATAGGAGTCAGTAAATTTTAAGACAGTGCTTTTTCCAAGTTATTTTAATTTTCAAAAATGTTGACGACTTCCCAATATAAATATCTAATTGTATATCAAAAGAAGTATGTGTATAAGTATTTTACTTTTTTTACATACGACCGTCGACCAGCATAAAATATAATGTACTTATAGAAATTTCAATAGTTTAACTTTGAATATAGAAAAGGGAATATTATGTATTTCGACGATATTTAAATGATATATACTCATTTACGTAATTTTATTCCAAGTATAATACAATTGTAGTTGAAAACACCAAACCAAAACTTTAATTTAGTTTATTTTGACAAATCGGAACCCGGTTCAGTCCCCGTAGTGTGGTTGCTATAAAAAATTTGTTGGCGGGCCTTATTATGTTTATAATATAATGTATAGTTTAACTGACGCGCGTTTATTATTTTTATCTGTGTACCATACGGTTTCCATCTCAGACGGGGTTAAGGGATAAAATGAATTACAATAAAACGCTACGCGCTCGACTAATAATGTCTTTGATTTATTCTTCCGTGTTTATAACACTTGTATATACATTTTATGTCGGAATCGTTATTTCCATGTACACGATGCGCGCGATAATCATGTACTCGAGCGCCATAGTTTATTGTGCAACGATATAATAATAATAATACACGATGCGTTTGATAGATTATGCAATACCCTCGCGTTTTCGCGAACATAAAACTCAGTAGCTAAAAGGTTTCGCTAAGAAAATGTGCTTATTTTATGGCCAGTTCTACAGGTGCAAATGAAAATATGTGAACATCATCATGGTCGTCGCCATGTATAATATATAACAAATTAGATGCAAACGCGTCGTTGAGCGGAATATATGCCTAGAAATAGAAAGTATATCATGTTATTATAATTATATATAAAATATATAAATTTATTACATCAAGCGTTCTTTTTTTACGCGTTTGTTTCTATTTTTAGTTTTTACCTTTAATTACAGTTTCCATTTAATTCTCCTTTATATATGGTAGTCTTACGCATAATCGTCGCACTACACCATATAATATAATATAATATACCTATGACTTACAATTTTTAACTTTCTAATCTTAAATCAGATTCAAATAATCTCATCCTCGAGAAAGTGCGAAAATTTTTTTTTTTTAAATTTACAAAAATCTGAAATATTTATTTAATTAGTTTTTCCGAAAATCAAAAAATATTTGAAACATTATTTTTTCTATAATGTGATATGAAAAAGTGATTTTGAAAATAATATTCATTACGTGGTATTGTCATGATACAGTAGCGGTGTATAGAGAAGTAAAATAAATAATTATTATACTAAAATGTATTAAACTATTTAAACATAATATTAGTAAATAAAAATAAAAATAATCGTGAATAGAATTATTTGAAAATATAAAAACACCAGTTTTTATGCATAGAATTTTATACTTCGATATACGTCATCACTTTTTTGCAATTATACAGAAGAAATAGTTTAAAATATATAGTGAGGACAGTAATTGCAGATTAGGTATGTGTAATGTACAAAATAACCATTGACGAATAGATTTAGACGATGAAATTATTTTCTTGCAGGACATTGTGCAAACGAATCGCATATGACTTCGACCTGACCCAAATCAATTTGATTCGAAACCCTCGGTTTCATCGAACTCGCCCCAATTCGAATCATTATGTTATACTTAGGTATATAGTATTTGCTTATTTCTGTTTAGTTATGAAAATAGCAATTATAACAATTTTTTATTCAAAACACATAATATGTATAATTCTATATTGATGAACCGATTCCGAACTAAGCACTATAGTTAGGTCATCGCCGGTTCTAATTTATATATATATAATATACGATATAAAAATTATTTTTCGTGTTCTGGTGATGCATATCGAGTGCGACCCAGACGCAGCAGCCGGCAACCTCTATACTATAATATGTAATATGGCACGTCGCGGCGCGGTCTGCGTGCCCCATATGTATTCGCCGGGTAACATCATCGCGGTGTTATTGTACGTATTATACGGCGGCATATACGCGCGCGATACCGCCGCGGTTTTGGAAATCTTTTAACGTATGCTCGGCGCGGGAAAACGGGGCGCGGCGGATCCGTCGTTATACTTCCGCCTCCTGCACCGCGCGCCTCCGCGGCGACGGCGACGGCACGTCATTAATCTTGGGCCTGATGGGCCGGCCGTAACGCGCTCGCGGATACCGCAGCCAACGCCGCGGAAGGATAGGACCGCAGAGCGGCGATGTTGCAGCCACAGCATCCGACGACGGTAAATAACGAGCCTCCGCGACGGGAGCCCGGCGTTGTCAGCATCAATCAGAAAGCTCGTTAATCTTTATTACCTCTCCGCCGCGCACTTCCGACCGCGCGTACAGCGTGTTTATGTGTGCAATATATATATATATATTTATATATAATAATGTATAGATGACGACGGCGCGATGATGGGTGGTCGCAGTGTGGTCGCGCGGGTCGGGTGCGCCCTGCGCCCGCCGCAGTGGTGAATACTGCCGTAGTGCCGTCCGACGCGTACAGTATACATAACATTATGTAATATCATATTATAATATTGTGTGGTTGATATATATTATTAGGAATAATATTGTTTCATTTTTTGTGCACATTGCGGAGTAATCGCTGTGAACGCGACAAGTTCGCATGGTTTTACGTCAAAACATTCCGTGACAAATGTATTATAAAATATTATTTACCGTTTATTTTTAATTATTTAAAATAGTTGCTGAGCATTAACATTCCATGTACGTATTACGCGTACCAGTTACGTATATTATGTAAACAAATAAATAAAATAAACATAATATGTTATATAGATCAGTGGCGTAATCGCGAGAGGATTTCGGGTGACATATCCGCCTACTGCCAACCATGACCCCCCATAATTTTATTTTTATTTTTTAAAGTCTAGCACATCACATTTATGTACCTACTACTACAAATATAGTAGGGTTTATATAAACAATACAGGAAAACTGGAATTTCCTATTAATACTAGCCACACGCCCACACTATATACAGAGTGTCTCACGGAGATCTGACAAATGAAATAACTTTTGTTCTAATTAATATTTTTATAAAATTTCTTTTAAATATAAGCTATAGGCACTTGCGCTACATTTTTAGTATACATTTTTTATTTTTTGTTTTTTAATACAGAAAATAAAAAACTTAAGAATTGATTAAAAAAAAATTCAAAATATTTAAAATAGCTAATTTGTAAATATGGTTTTTAAAAAAATTTAGACGGTAAAAACATTTATTTAAGTCCAGTGGCTGATTTTTTAAAAATTTTTTAAATATTAATATTCTCGTTAAGTAAATTACGATCTAGTTTATGTTAGAACCATTATAATTTCAAAAAACATAATTTTTTTTAAAAATATTTTATATAAATATTTTTAAATAGGTGCATATTAAAATCTAACTATTTTAGAATATTGATATTTAAAAAATTATAAAAAATCAGCCACTGGACTTAAATAAATGTTTTTACCGTCTAAATATTTTTTTAATTAGATTCACAAATTGGCTATTCTCGAATATTTTGGAAATTTATCAATTTTTTAGTTTTTTATTTTCAGTATTAAATAATAGAAAATATAAAAAATGTAGCGCAAGTGTCTATGAATTATATTTAAAAATTTTTTTTTAAAAATATTGATTAGAACTAAAGTTTTTTCATTTATCAGATCTTCGTGAGACACCCCGTATACCTACTACATAAATATAATATTATATTGTATTGCGTCGTAAACAACCAAACAATATACGGCAGAACAACGGTTACCTATACTTTCCATCTTTGGATTATTTAGAAATGTATCATGCATTAAAACTTCGACCTCCTAAATTACTTACACTCCAATTTTTTTACCAAAAACCATCTTTAAAGCTTAGTATTAAAGCACATTTACCTATAGCTTATTGCCACTAGAGGTTATGTCACACGAAAAAAAACACATAGCTGTAAAATCAATAAGGTGTAAATTCTTCGCTCCACTCATAATCTCAAATATAGATGGTACATGATATTATTAAATAAAGCTAAAGATGTGCTGTCCTCTGCGCCGAGTAACCATATAAAATAATATACATATAATATATACACAGTCCGCAGTCGATCGAACTTATCGGTTCGTTAATAGAATTTACGATCGCGTGTGGCAATATAATATGACGATGCATTATTATTGTTATTATGTATATTTGCCTCCCGTCGATATGGGCAATTTTTCATTACATCGGATTACATGAGTCAATAACACATCGCGAGGAATAGTAATATCAAACGGTATTTATCGTAATGTACGAACGGCGCGGCGGGTATAATGCGTTAATTTAAACGGATTTAGCGTATTAATGCGCGCGCGGAATATAAATAATAATATACACACAATAAATATATAAATAACAATGTAACGCGCGTGTGTACACATAAATGCCGGCACGTGTACATATATAATAATAATAGAATATGGGGGGTGAGATACGCGGAATATATAGTATTATATGGGAAATAAAATATCGGAAAAACGATTGTAATAACGTTCGGCAGATCGGTGGTTGGTATAAAATATATGCACATATTATAATATTATATATATATATATACATACGGTACACGTTTTAAAATCTCGTCAGGTCATAAATTGATTCTTTTGCTGTCTCGGGGTGGTGGTGAGAGGAACCACGGCCGGTGCACATCCCTTGCTATATACAGAGTGATTCATCCAGTAAGCTTAAACCCTTTTTATATTATTGAATATATAATTTAGTCATTTAAATATAAAATCTGATTTTCGGAATTTTTAAGTATACATAAAAACGATATTTTAAAACGTTTGATATTTTGTGTTAGATACTTAATGATTGTCTTGTGAAAATACAAACTTCTGTTTTTCAAATGAGAACTCCGGTTATCTACTGAAAATTATTTCGTGAACAATTTTTCTGTGGTTGTATCAAAATCAAAACCGAATGACTAGTTTTTGTATTATTTACATTTGTTTAGAAATTAGGGATAATAATATATTCATGGTAATAAAACAATTTTAGTAATTATGTAAATCAAAATTGATAATTTTTATAAATGGATTAATAGACCAATATAATATGATGTATAATAAATATTAGATCCAACATCACATCATTAGGTTTTAGATATTTGTAAAACCACTTTAAAGAACTATATCATTAGTATAAATATTTTTAAAATCGAAAAACCGTTTGTTCGAATTTTAGATAAGGTCCATCAAAATTATCAAAAAATATATCCACTAAATAATTTATATATAAAAAAATGGGAAGCTCTCGCTTGGAAAATAAAAATTTGTATTATCACAGGACCCTTAAGTAGGATTATTTATAAGTCCAAACAAATCTCAAGAATATGAAAAATTTGGTCTTTATATGTATTATACATAATTGAATAAATTAACGAGCTTGCTATAGGTGAATCACTCTGTATATTAAATTATTTGCCAACGGGAATACTGCACGATGGTATATGATATGTATATTCGCGTACATATGCACACTCGTGGGTATAGTGTATTCATTATACGTTTGTTTGTTTGTACGCGTGTGTGTAAGCCAGTGCCACGGAGTGCTGATCGATTAACAACGGCCGAGTAATCCGCGGTGGAGCGCGCGCGCGTCCACCGAGGTGCGCGCCTCGTTTTTCGCCGACGCACGAAACCGGGGCGACGGACCGTATAATATAATATCATTATATTATATCCACAGCGTCATTTTAAGTTGATATTATTACTGTCTAAAAAATGGCAATTTCGGGACTCATGACGTAGATTTAAACGGTTTAAAAACAAAAAATATGAAAATTGCCTTTGAAAAAAATCGATTTATATTTTATAATGCACTCAAATTTCATATAATATATTATATATGAACAACTTATTCAAATAACTCGATACCTATATGATATATCTAAATGTATAATAATCTACAGTAATAACAATAATTGAATAAGTTGATTTTTTTGATTTATAACACCTATTTTAAGATTTTAAGCAGGAGTATATAAGTATGTATAATATTATAGTATTCTGTCTACGTCTATCTGGCGTGTCAACTCTGATCAGTTATTCATTCAGTTCGAAATCCACTCTTTACTGTGTTACAGAATAATATATCAGGCTTGATATACGTGCCTACTTAAGTTTAATACAGATAGATCTTTTACCGCTTTTATTTAATACGACTGTATAATGATAGCCACGACGGATTTATTTTGCACGAATTAAATTTAAAAAAAATATAGTAGTAGACATAGGGTACATCATTATTTCTGTCAGTCAAATAGTAAAATAGTTTTATAGACATAAAAGTAAGTTTGAGTGTCATATCTAATGTTAAAGGTGGTATAAAATCAAAAATTAATTGTTTTGTAATAATATTATATTTATATAATATGCTTAAAAATTGATTGTATTTTTTAAAATACGTTTAAAAGTGATGAAATGCTAAAAAAGCATTTTCTTGCTATAGATTCGTATCGACAATTTATTTTTAGTTTACTTTAGTAACTTGAGGAAATACTTTTTTAAATTCTGGATTAAAAAAAGAAATTGAAAATTCATAAATAATATTGAGTTTTGTTTGATATTTTAAATTTAGAAAATAACACACTACTACTCCGAGAATCTTATAAATACAGCATTATAATATTAAACCTTAATTTTAATTTATATATTTTATTATCGGCAACTAACTGAAATTAAAATTAACCATTTGAAAATGTATTATTACTATATTATTATTTATGACGAATAAAAAGTCGAAGAAGCTTCAAAACGAAATGATAATAACGTCTATTTATTCAAATAAATTATATGAAAAATTAGAAAAAAAACATCAGTGTGTATATATAGTTATAGTACCTACTCTATTCACAGCAAACAAACTATAATAGACAGAGGACGTGGCGGTACTCGTAAATATACAATATATAAAACAAAATATAATAACATGTCTGCATACCGAAATTATATTATTCGAAACAACTACAATTATTTATTCCAAGATCAACAAAAGTTATTCACGATGACTTTAAAAATAAAAATGTTTGTTTTTACTTGGTTTTCTTTCTACTGTAAAGGGAATAGTAACGCTGTTTTGATAACTGAAGAGACGAGCGGGGTTCATTCTTTGGAAATCGCGGGGTGGCGAAATCGATTTAATAATATAACGTGGATTTCTGGGCGCAATAAAACAACGGTTACTGTATATAATATATATATATATATACAGGGGGTTTGTCCCCGTGTTTTATTGTGTTTCGGGAACTTAAGCATATGATCCTACCAGGATGGCGGGGGGTCAATATGGTGAGAAGGGGGTGGCAGTGCTTCCGTGAATACCAATAAAATCGGCACCCCCGTGGAGGAAAGAGAGAGAGAGAGAGTATCAAAGAGATAGGGGAGAGAGAACTGAATCCTACTTAATTGAACTTGTCCGCGACCATAAGCGAAGTCATTCGTCAAAACCAAAACTTGCAGTCGAACCCCTAGGTCCACGCGACCTTCGCAGCTATTCTAATCCGCGAGCTCCCTGTCCGTGTGGTAATCCCGTGTGTGCTTTGATTACTGCACATACCGCCGTGGATTCCCCTCTGTCCACTGTGTCCCTTTCGCCGCATCCGCATCTCAAGTGTCTTTCCGGCGGAGAACTGGGGCCCTATTATAGGTTTTGTTTTGGTCTATTTTCCCCGGAGGATAAAATTACGTTATACAAATATATTTTATCGAGCGCCCGCTCAATATACGAAAACTGTGTACATGATGATTTCAATTGATAACGTCAACAATAAGGCTAATTTATTTATATTATATACGTATATTATTATTGGGCGTAACTCTCATTTACGCCAAGCTGTATTATATTACGCGATGATGGATTATGATCAAAGGCAACTAAACGTATATACATAATGTTCTACGTACAAGTATAATATTGTATTCATTGCGATTATTTATCATGTTCGGATTTGTAAGTATAGTATTATATACTGAGTGTGTATACTATAGGTACCTATATAAATACTATTGCCCTATATTTATAAATAGATATCAATGTTTTGTATAATTTTAAATAATAATTTACGTGCATTGAACGCATGATGTATTATTAATATTTAATATCACATCATAGCACAGTATACTTATTTCAAAAAAGATTTAAAATATATTATAATTTTATAGAACTTAAAAAATGGATTTTGTTAGGAAACTTTTATAAAATATCTATCACATTTTGATCGCAAATATCAAGTGGAAGGTATTTTACGATTTTATTTGTACCGTGTGTTTATTATATTAATTTAAAATTTGCATATTTTTCGATATTTAAATAGCATTACTTTTTACGTTAGTCATGATTTACCACCAGTCTTCAATGCAATTTTTAAAGTATTTTCGTAGCCATACTTAAGTAATGTTAGTAAATACAAAATTAGTTTTACATCTTATAAAATTTCTGAAACGATACCGTTGATTGATTAAATATTCTATTAAAAAAATTTATCGACAAAATAAAATATAAATTAAAAATGTCAGAATATCTTTATCGTATTTAGCTTTTGGACGTTCTTCTAAGAACTTATTTATAGTGTTGTTCGTGAATCATGAATCTAAGAGGTTTGCTTTTATTTATATATTTTTAATTTCCATCTGAAATAGACGGTTTTGCTTTTCAAAATGGCGTTTTCGGTTATAAATCACGTCAAGTGAAGGTGGCCTGTTCTTTCTATCACATAAATCTTCTCTTTTCCCACAGACGTTTTTATTCATTTTTTATTTAACTAAACCACTCGGAAATTCTCTTCCCTTGCTCGTATTTTGGTTTTTTTGTTATTTTTTTCTTCTCACTCTTGGACTAAATTACAATGAATCATAATTTAAAAAATAGAATCACGCGCATTTTTAACAATATTGCCTAATATACATACATTTTTTATGATTAAATTTACAAACAATTTTATAACTTTATCAAGTACCAGTATAAACAAGATAAGTACATGAAACTGATGTGTGTTTGTAGATAGAAAACGACGAGTGGTATACCCGCGTTAGTATTTACCAAGTTGTAAAACACGACACTAGAACACGTTTTTTTTCTCTTCATTATTTGTCATCATATCTGCCCTCTTATTTAACAGATAACAACAAACGATTACGTGTCGTCGGCGTGTTGACTCTTTTGTTGAAAACGACCGACTGATTAGAGTATTTATTGAGTAGTATTTTTGGTTCTCTCCTTTTTTTTTTGTTGTAAAGAACGCGGTCAAAAAACGACCAATATTTGTGTTTGTTACACATACGAAAGAGTTACAAATGTATGCGACTAAATAGTTTGGTTATTCTTTTCCATTTTTTAGTATACTAAACCTTTGGTGTTAAAAATAAAAAAAAATATTTGAGAACTAAACGAACAAATATAAATTATACACGGAATTTGTGTTTTTAATAAATATTTAATTTAAATATGTTTAGTGATTATATTATTATTTAATATTGCAACTTCAAGACTCAGGTTGATACTTAAAAATGAGAAACTTATAAAACATAATTTTCATATAAATTTTTTATTTTTGTTTATATTACCTACTATGTATAATTTAAAATATAAGTTAAGTATATGTTTATTGCAGTGTATACTATATGTATGTGTAATAAACGTTTTATTATGTTTTAACTGTTTAGAACCAATAAATGATGCTGCATTATTAAATTGTTTTTTTTTTTATGTAAAAACATTTTAACAACTACCAAACTATTAATGTATTTATTATTATTATATCTTAGAAATTAATCTTTTTCTTCTAATTCATAATTACTACTACATCATTAAAAATACTACAGAAGAACAACTTCAAAGTGATAATATCTAAATATTGATATTTTACAAAGCTTATAATAAACCCAATCAACGCACCCACACTCTTCAGACGATAGCTGACTTATAGTTTTACATGTATTCATGTTAATCGGATCATCGCATAGGTACATGTCTAGAGTACCTACTTTCGAATATAATCTCGGACCTTGGATGAAATGCGATCAACTAGGTAATTGAAACAACTAAATAGCTCATTAATGTTTCAGATACCTATTTTATAAATCTCATCTGCTAATTCCTTTATAATAAAGAAAGCGAAGATGTGTTTATTATTTATATTCAGGTTTTAGGTATTTACGAGATCACAAATCATATTAGATATGTATAGATGTATATATTATTATAAAATATAATATTATATCGTAAATCTATAATAATAGACACCCTGTGCACGAGTCTATATAATATAATGTGTATTAGGAATAATTACAATAAGCTCCCCAAAAACGCGGAACACTGGTCTCGAAAAACTACCGATCGTACAGATGTACGGAATGTGCGAGAAAGCTTACGTCAATGCGGTTCGGGGAAATAAAATTTAATTACCCAAACTCAGCGGCAGCGGCACTCGTTAAACGTGTTAAAAAGCCATATTTATGCGTCCCGCTCGATGGGCTTATACATAAATACGGGTCATATAAAAACAATAATCTCTGTTGAAGTCCAACCCGGTGACCGTATATCAACCGGGAACACAAAATGGCGGACAAAAATCCGGATTGTCAACCCCCCGGCCGTCTACCACTAACGTCAGAGGGATAACGCGCGCGAGCTTTACCTATAATATATATATATACTTTTTGGTGTGTGCAGGTGTGTACAACAACGGCAGGTATTTTAATTCCTAATTTTTCATATATATCGATAAATTCTGAATTGCTATACTGTACGTCTGGCTCGGTCGGTCGCTTTTATCGGCAGCGAGGAGAGGATGAGACGGGGGGACTGCCAGGGTTGTAAAACCTAAAAACACACGCACAAAGTCACAGACATTTTCATCATCCTCTCTCGTCAAGCTGGGATTTCCAATTTAAATACGTGTATATTATAACATTTATAATTGGACGGCCATATACGCTGTATAATACATAATGTATATAATACCTCGCCGGTGTCCGTTTCCACGGTGTGCAAATAATGACTATCGACGGTATTTTGCCGACTAATTACATCCGATAATCTAGGATAAACCTATAGTGGCGAACACAAATTCAAACCTAAGTCCCGTGTAAAATGCCAATAATATCATCGTTATCACAGTGACCGCGAGTGCATTTAAAGATTAATTTCAGTCAGTATGTGTGTTTTATATAATATCAGTAAATCCTGATCACGGTTCAATAAACCATATATCACATATATCAACGGTTCGGGCATTATAATTATTAGTGCTTGAAACTATCAATTATTATAAATGTACAAATCAACATTATATATGTGATACATTGTTATGACAATAGTCATTCAATTTCTAAAGTGATTGACTACGTAAGAAAAGAAAAACAATGTGAAATTACACTAACACGTGTAACGAATTTAACTCATAGTCCCATCGACAACTGTTTGTATAATATAATATTTATAAGTCATCTACAAAAAGTAATATGTAAATCAAATTTATATATTTAATTTAAATTCAATTTGAAATAATATGTAATCTTGTATAGCTATTGCAGATAAATTATCAGTATTCGTCATTTAAACTATTTATTTTTAAGTAAATATCGTGTAACAATTATTGTAAATATTATAATTACATTAAAAACATATTTTTCAACTGAATATACAAGAAATATTGGTACATACAATTTTTATAACTGTTATTATAAAAACATTTTCGATGTTAGCTAATACTGTATAAGTTGGAAAATCGTTTTATTTTTTATCAATATAAATAATATTGTTTAAAAGATTGAATGATTGGAATTAATTTTTAAATAAATAAATAGTAAATCGTATACATAACATACTATTACTATTCGAAATAAATGAAATAAAATACTAAAAGGATTCGTGATTTAGGGTGAAACACAAAACCGCCCTATATTGGCCCTTGTATATAAAACCAACGTTTCTCTGTGTTCTGGACATGAATACTAAAACAGGGTTCAGAACACAGACTGAAAAACTGACAACGTTCGGACACGCCAGATTTAAACGCATAGTGTACATCAGTATTAATATAAACCAAAAAGGATTATCCCTGTAGCGATCCCCTCGCTTTCCGCCAGTAAATGGGTGACTTTGTCCGCGGGTTTTATTTTTTTTTTTTTGTCAATCGGTTACTCATTTTATTCTCCACATACCCTCGTTTCCCCGCCATCAGAAAAGGGACAATCCCCGGGATTGTTAGGGATTCGAAAACGTTGACGCACTGAGCCCTGTGCAAATCCAATAACCAGTCGGATGATGATAAAAATAATCATTTATACGTTGATGTTAAAGAGAAAGTGAAAAAAACCCTCAGTGACCTTATGATGTCTAATTTATTTCTAATGATGAAAAAAAAATGTGTGGCAATAAAGTGTATATAATAATATAATAAACACAATAATAAGGTACTCACCCTGACTCTGGCCTCGGTGAGGTTCGTCCACATGGCTATCTCTTCCCTGGTGCTCATGTCCGGGTACCGGTTCCTGGTGAAGGTGGCCTCTAGTTCCTGGAGCTGTTGCGAAGTGAAATGCGTCCTTTGTCTCCTCTGTCTTTTCGTGTTTTTGTTATTTTTAATGTTTGCGTCTTTGCCGTCGTCGGTGACCACGCCAACTCCCGTATCTATACCCTCGGTTTTTATACCGGTAGCACCGATCGTGTCCACTCGCCCTGTAAGCAAATTTTTATTTTAATAGATTTAATATATTTTTTAAATCTCTGTCGAAACGGTTTGTATTTAGGTATATATATATATATATATTATTTTATTTTATTTATTTCCATCCGAAACAATATAATCTATACATAGTGTACAAAATTATGTTTGAAACCCGTTTTAGCTTATTGGTTCGATAGCCAACTGTAATTTATTAAAACACCATTTACACAACTCACCTTTTCTGTCACGGTTCCTACTCCTGGATGAACCAAAGTTAAGCTGTGACGTATGATCCGTAGAAAGGCCATGATGATTGTTATCACGGAAGTCTCCCGTTTCTGCCCACACTGGAATCATATTTTACATTATACTCTAATAACAGTTATTTAATATGTGACACAAGTTAAATAGACGTAGTTTTTCAAACGCAGTCAGCTATATCGATTACACAATCAGTAGTTTATATATATATATATATACAATATACATGTTCTCTGCAGTATATAATAACGGTTGAAGTATTTGTTTGCGTTTCTTTGCACTCAATTTATTGATAATACAAGAAACACTACCAACACGCATACGATAATATTTCTCGTATATTTATTTGTTGGCCCACTTCAACATATTCTAATCTAATAGACATCAAACATCATTCATAAAAAAAAAAAAAGATGTCAAAGGATGACATGTTTATCAATAGTAATATTTTACAAGCAGAAGGTATGCGTTTTAACAACACAATTAAATTAAACATGGCAGCTTACTGAATTTACAGTTTACTAATGTTGAGCTGTGATATTTCGTAATAATATATAGGTGAGAAATATAAAAATAATAATATATACCTACTGCATGTACGTAGGTATAGTTGATTTTTATTTTATCGAATAACGAACGCCTTAAATTGTATTTACAGTTTTTAAACACAGTAGTTTTACTCGTTTTTGCACGCGTCATAGTTTATAATACTTAAACGAAATAAAATAGTCATTCTAACACAAACATTAGTACTTATAGGCTATACTAAGCCTAATAATAAAGATCTTATAGAAAACGAATTAACATACGAGTGTAATTACACTGCAACACATGTACACGTACTACACGACGTATCATCTCAAACAAAATCAATACGAATCGGAACTGTTCATAGTAATTTTATAGATATTATTATTAAATAAAAATATCGATGATCGATCATTAACGATAATATCTTGCGATATCATTTATCAGTATCGATAATCGATATATTCCAAAGCAGTTATGATGACAAAATATTTTTCGTTATTATACCCATATTTAAGTCTGAACTCGTGGAGTAAAGTATACCAAGTATTTAGTATATATATTGTGCACTCGTTTCTAACAATACTTTAATTGAGTAAAATTATCAAACGAAATGCATATTCGGTAGACGGTAGTTGGTACATTAATTATGTACATATTAATATGTGTAGTGAATAGCGCATTGAGCACGCACACACACTCGTTCATCGCGCGTATTACTGATGTATAGACTTTATTAGACTCTTGAGTTATGTGCTCGTCTCCGGGTGAACCGGCTTAGAGTCACGTACCAAAATCCACTAGGTTCGCCAAATAACGACCGCGGCTATTTTCGTATCCGTGTAAATTACATCTTCGAATCGTTTCCTTTCTCTCTCTCTCTCTATCTCTCGACTCTCAATTCTCTCTCACACACACTCATGCATACACGCTATACGTATATATATATATATATATATATATATATATTATTACATATTTATATGTGATATTCTCAACGCGCGCCACCAAAGTGCACGATATGATTTGTGACAAACTACGATCGGACATGGGTTGATGGAGGGGAAGGAACTCACACATACGTACGCTGCGTTTCTCCGGTCGTTGTCGGAGTGATTTATCGGCTTACAAGTTGTAAACAGCTGTTTTAACACGTATAATCGACCGACTATTAGCGGTGTTCGTCTCGTTTTTCTCGCGCCCAACCCCCGCGACGATAAAATATATCGACGACAAGTAAGTACTATTACCGCTATATATATATATACTAGTATATGTGTGTGTGTGTGTGTATAGCTATACTACTTCTATACTACTATCGAAGACGCGCACGCGTATATTTCATATATATGTGTGTTTCTTAGGGACACAAATCCCGACGACGGGCGGCTGATGGGTCACGAGATCGGCTTACAGGAAGTTACGGAATACACCGGTTTGTGGGTCGAGGGTGCAGAGCGCGGGGAAAGGGAAAAAAACGTGACCAAATCACTCCATCCGAAACGTATACGACTTAAATACGCTTGTGTATATATATAAATATATATAGACAACGATCTGTGTTCACAGACACGTGGTTGATATTCGGTGGCAATTTGTTTTTCTTTTTTTTTTTCCGCTTGCTTATCTCATAAATCATGTTGAGGACATCAATGTACGATGTCTTATCGGTGAGAACTATACACTATACACCTAATATACCTACCTATATCTACCCTCTCCCAAAATGGTCCAAACGCTTAAACACGCGGAAACAAAATGTTTCGAAAAGGTTTTTTGTGTAATAGACGGTCATATAATACCTTAAATGGTCCGTCTGGACACTTGCAGAGTGAGCATGAGAATTTCGATCGGTTCTAAAAAGTTTATCTGCCGACAAGAATGTTCGATTATATATTATATCATCACTGCGGTCAATAGGTACTTAATACACTGCACATGCCAAAGTATAATCCGTCTTAATAATATAAGAGAACGCGCGTAAGAACGAAATGTTCTCACCAAAACTAAAACATGTGTTTCATAAATAGTATATTATCATAATGTGTATCGTACATGTAACACATGTAACAGTGGCTATAACTTACAATTTATGTGACAATACTTTAAGGTTTAAATATAAATCGTTAAAATGTATTAAATAATTCTATAAATTTTACTATATTTGTGCATAGTATATTAATATAATTTTTCCTTATTTAAAAATAAATCATTATGTTTATTACGCCAAAGTTTTTTCCTAATCTAGATAATCTAGATGTACAATTATCAATGATAAATCTATATCTGTAGGTAGTGCATTAGTTATTATATTTAGTAATCAAAATATTATGTATATTGTATTAAAAACAAATAAAGTCATTTATTTATGATGATTACAATATGTATTAAATATTTATACAGAATCAAATATCAATTGAATAATGGAATCAAAAATCACTGTCAAACGAACTATGTACGCGAACCCATCACAATCGCATGTATTAATATATTTTGCTAATTAGTTTATTTCCAATTCGTTTTGTCTAATCCATTGTATTATGTGTGGCGATATATCAATTGTATTCGTTTATGCTAAGTCACCATTGTATCGACACACGTGTCATATGCATTAATAATAATAGTATAATAACAATACAGTTCAGTCGTTTAAAGGGAATTACATAGTACTCTGTAAATTGAAATGGAATGAAAAATAACTGACATTAAAATAAATAAAAATGAGCGTTTGTTAGCATGCCCGGATTTCAAGGCAAAGTACATTATTTTTTTTGGAATCTCTAGAACAATGCATTCAAAATACATACACTATTTTATTTTATTAATATTTCATGTAACAGATACTAAAACTTTTATTTTCCTGTTTTCGATGTTATTCTATTTTTAGTATTTCTGGTAATTTTTTTTTAAAATTTTTATTTCACATAATATTAATACATTGTACAAGGTTTTAGTATAAATTAAACATAGAATTTTCATAATATTTGCTTTAATAGTTATTTAGATATTTTTCATCCTTACCAAATTTTAATCGTTTTATATTTGACTATATAAATGCAATAACATGTTTATCTATCTCCAGCGATTATCAGGGCGGTATCTTATTTAAATAAATAATAAATTATGTTTTGGTTTTGTATTATTGTTAGTTTAGTAAACATAAAGAAGCGTTCAAGATTTCAAAAGACACGTTATCGCTTTAAAAAGGCAGTCTTTGGTTATTTTTTAATTGTCGAAAGCCTATTTAAATCCGGACTCTACTTATTATTATGAAACATACATCAACCATAGTCTAGTAAAACTTGTTTATTTGAAAAAGACAACTAAAGCAGATGTCATCAGATAATACATCAGATATATGCGTGATTTGTACTTATATGTATTTAAGATAAATTTAAGAAACAATATCGCTGTAACGAAAGTTTATGCACATGTAACGATCAAAAATTCTAAAATACCTAAAAAATACCACTGGACCATATTATCATACTTACATAGTACTATTATACATAGATATACAAAAATACAATGTACCGTGGGGGAGGGTTTTCGAGTGCGATCGAAGGCGTTCCGCCTTTTTTGAGTGTATTTGAACTACTGTACGCGTCTTCCAAAAGAGCGAAATAGGTTTAATATATAATTTTGAAATCGATCTACCGGCGAGAGACGAGCGAATTAGTGTCGTAATAATAATAATACGTTTGTCCTGAAAACCGAGTGGGCCGATCGTTTCGAGCGGAACACGACATTAAACCGTATATATACGGACGTGATATTATATATACATACGGCGGCTGCTCCACGGCAAATCGACGAGTTACGTTATAATTATTATTATAAGGCGCACGCGCGCGAGGTTTCGGACCGTGAAAACCGATGCTTTGGAAAATCGCATCGGACGTGTTTTCACGAGTGACCGGACGTCCGTCGGTCGAATTCGTTTCACGCACAGGCCATCGGATATTGACGGGCAACAAAGCAGTCGTATATATAATAATATACGATGTATTACCGCAAAAGGGACCCGCCGAAAGGGACGCCTACTCCAGCAATAATAATAATAATTACATCGAGTTGGACCGGCGGCGGCGGCGGAAATCTCGTTTAAATGTAAATATATATATTAGAGGGACGTGGCTCGATAACCGATCGGTTTTCCGGCAGACTGTTGCAACTATAATACGGGTCGTGCACTGGCGGAATTGATATACCACCACCAACGGAAATAATAATAATAATAATAGTTGTAGTAGCAGTAGAGCGTATGACATATTATATATATAATACCGTATTTTCGCGTGAGTGTCTGTATAATGCATATATATATATAATACTATAATGCGCGTGTGCACGCGCATCAGCTGCCGTGAGGGGGTGTAGCGGTGACGTTGCGGTCAATCTACTCTTAATACGTATTGTGTACATATTATTATATTGTTGAATTAAATTTTGTAACCGAGACGTCTGCGGACGACGATTTCGTCGGACACACCGATAGAGTTCTCACGCCCACACTTGGTCACATCTGGTTTGTGATCGATCGCGTGAGTACATTTATTACCTATCGTCATAATCGCATTCGTCGAATGATGTAAATCAGGTTAGATCAAAGATATCATATTTGTTTGTATTCATTATAATAAAGCAATTAGCTGTTAACAATTAAGACATAAATATGTATATATTATTTACATATGAATATAGTATAATATAAGTAATGCAGAGGCCATAGACTATATTATAAGAAAACTAAACAGTGTATGATATTTAATTATCCTAAGCCAGACGAAAAAATGAATAATAGAAATTATTAGTTCTAAAAATAACGTATCTGTGACGAAAATGTATGCTGAACACGTTCAAGATATAATTTTGACCTTTAGTTCTTAACCAAGTAAGGGTCCTAACCCAATATTGAAGAATGGATCAAACAATGTACAAAGATCGAAGACAGTTATCTGAAGTGAAGAGCTTGGTATACCGTTTACATAAGGTAAAAATTCGCACAGGTAGGACTTATGAATACGTGTTATTATTCACTTGGAAAAAATCTAATTACGATTGTGAAATTTTATTTTCATCTATATAGTAATATAATTTTCTTAAAACTGCCTTTTTAAATTAAAAAAAATATACATCTTTTGTACCTATGTAAAAAATAATGACTTCCCAAAAGTACCAACCGGCCTAGCCAACCTATCATGTGTTACTTTTCAACTAAAAAAAAGATAGTATTCAACTAATTGCTTTTTAGTAAAATTTAGCTACAACAAAAGACAATTTTCATATATTTGCATAGCTTTTTAAACTCAAAAACTACACAAGTCCGATTTCAATGAAAGTTCAGAGACTGTTCGTGTGATTTCAGGAAAGTTAAGAGAGTAGTTTGAACCTCGTCCGATTATATACCAAATGCTTTATATGCGATCCACTGTAATTCACAAGGCAAACCGATTACGATTTATCATGAACTGCAGGGTGCGCTAAATTCAAGGTACACCGATATAATGTATAGTATTTATAATGTTTGTTCATTATTTTCTAAGTAGATATAGTCGGGTCTTACAACTAGTATTATACATATTTATAAGTGCATACTATAGAACCTATATGGCTATATATTTATATTTATTTCAAATTGGTCAATATGTGTGCACTATTCTATGAATTATATAGGTAGTATATCATAATATATGATATATTATTATAGTTGCAGACGTGAGGCGTTATGCTGCTATAGCAATCGCTTAAAATGGCGTCATTGTACTTCTATGTACATTAAATGGTGTCATGTTTAACGATTTTCAGCATATTATTATGAAATAATGTATCTATTCTGATTTCAGCAATAGTGATAATTTATTAAAGTGCATATACATATACATATATATATATGTATAATAAGATTATATTCACAAACATTCATATCGTAAGTGGTTTTAATTACTGCGAGTAACGAATTGATATTTTTTTATATCACCTACATTTTTTTTTATTTGATTTAAAAAAAACTAAAAAGCAGCTTTTAATGATCATGCAAATGATACATCCATTTTTATGTTATTTAATAATAGATTGTAGTATTACATATAATATTTAAATTATTTCATTAGGATGTAAAAATTAATGAATTTCCACCCTAATGGCTAATTTATTATTCATATTAACACATTACTTATACTTGGATGTTTCATAATATGTATTTAATTGGACCTGTATTTGAATAGTATAGTATACATACACGCATCTACATAAACACACAAATATTATATTACAAAAATATAACATTGATACAAACGGTTGTTTCCGGAAGTTAGACTTGTTTAATTACTAAATAATTTGTATCAATCCTTAGAGCATAAATATATGTTATTCTTCAGAAAAAATTAATTAATGTTGAAATTTTAATCTTAATTTATTCATTTAATTCACGCGTTTATAAATTCATTGAATACTTATTTTATTACATAATATTATACGAGAACTATTTATTTTCTTCAATTTATCTGTATGCACGACTATATATTGAAAGTTTGATAGTGTTGCGAAATTCTGCAAATGCAGACGACTTATTTGTCTCTGTCAGTGTAAACTGTGGAGTAATCAATTACGATTTTCACGTTTTGTTAAGAGATATGTCAACTTTATCTTTTCCATATAGGGTTATCGTGTTATATTGCCTAAAAGCTTAAGTCAATCTCTGATACATGCTGTGTATCTGCATAAGCAATCCACTTTCTGAACAAGTATATAGGCGGAAAATTCATTTGTTTCCTTTATTTTAACTAATTTACAGAAATTGTATTATGATTTATAATCATAAAAGTAACTTTCAAATATTATAGAGGTTCTGCGAAGAACTGTATACTGTATAAGCATAAAGAAAAATATTTAAATATTTTCCTACGCATCACAGTCATTTCTCGTTAAACACTATTCTTATGCTTATTTATTATTAGAAATACTGCAGTTGTTCGACATTCGGCTAACTTCGACGCCCAGCCCAAATTACTACCATATATCTTGTCAAGGCAGCAGATCGTTTTGATTATATATACACACGCCCCCGCTGTATGTGTATACAAATTACGTGCTACAGACCGTATAAGAATAATAATCGTGATTTTTACACGGACAGTCTGTTCGATTATACACATAAACTGCAACCAGTAGAGGTCGAGGGTGCAATGTAAATACACAAATATCCGAAACACTTGCCGTACATAAATTATCGGATGCTACACAAAAGGGTTGTGTGCGTATATCTTGAGGGAATAATTATAAGGTTGACCGCACAGCTATTACGATGCGCGTTGTGTATATATGTGTGTACGGAAAAGGGGTAATTTGTTTTTCAAAATTACTCTTGTGCGCGCCAACCATAAGCGACCCCGCTAGCCACAGGCCTCTAGGGACTCCGAAAATCCGCAAGTGTATGTGCTTGGGGGTTGCCGGGAGTGAGGTTTCGCCCCCCATAAATAAAACTCTCTCTAAGGGATTTCGGCGAAAAGAAATTATTTTACAAATGGTGACCTTCGCCCACCACCCTACGACAATTTACAGTTGCCTTGTTTTCGTTATTAATTTATGTTTATTAGAGGGTAAAACGTTATCCGAAAACATTAAGGTTCCAAGTACGGTCTCGATCTTTTTTTTTTTTTATGATTTTTATTACAAAACATTTCGGTCGAATAGCTCTTTCGCAAGCTGCAGAATACACCAAAGGGAGAATGGCGTGAGTTATGTTCAATTTTTATATTTATTTT
Source organism: Rhopalosiphum maidis (assembly GCF_003676215.2). NCBI lineage: Eukaryota > Metazoa > Arthropoda > Insecta > Hemiptera > Aphididae > Rhopalosiphum > Rhopalosiphum maidis. The sequence continues at coordinate 59,843,762 of NC_040877.1, forward strand.
TTTTTCTAAATAAAACAAAGCTACATTTGGTTTATGTTTTTTGGTTAACTTTATTCACATCCCGACATCCGTAACGCTCCCCGTTTACCGCCCTAAAGTATGTTACTGTAGCTATTGTTTGCACAAAATGACTAACGAAAACATTAAACAAGAAAATCTTTGGTGAATTTATGTACCTATTCACATTATTAAACGTTTATACGTATACCTATATATAACTTTATAATATTTTAGAGGTTGAAAATAACACACTATAGCTAATATCCAGCTTTAATACAGAGTAATTTTTTTCTAGAAGGAACCATACAATTATGGACACAGAATATAGGTATAGGTATACTAGTTCGGTAGTAAGATTGATTGATTGACTATCAGATTATAGAAGATCTATAAATTTGATTTTAAAAGTCACATTGAGTGGTAAGGCGGATTGAAGAATAAAACTAATATTAGTTTATATATGTATCTATAATGATATTTATTGTTTGTTCATTAATTTAGCTCATAATAATCATTGTAATCCAGAATCATAGCGTTCTATCTTAAACATATTCGTTTAATGTATAATAACTAACAAAACTTTATATATTTTCTTTTATAGTAAATTCATTAGAACATATGGCATGTTAAAAAAAGATAAATTCTGTTGATACCAACCTAAAAGATTGTTATAGTTAAGAACATTAAATTAATATAATGTATAACTATAGTAAAAATGATAAAATATCTTTTAATATAATATTATGTGCAAATTGGTCTTTATAAATATAATATCCAATCATATTTAAATTAAATGTTTAAATATAGGATTAATAAGATTAATATTAGGTAGGTATATTTATTTACGACAGCATAAATGCTGAAGGATAATCGTTTTTGCGATCAGAATTTGGCACACAACGCCAGTCACATAAAGTTATAAAATTATGAAATGAATTGTCATAATGAGACTAAAATAGCATTTTTCTGACAATGTAATAATTGTCAAATTATCTATAATTTGTTTTCTAAAAATAAATGTAAAATATGCTCATCAGTATCTAAACCTACGTCGTCACCAATCAGTATTTCCAGGAAACTTATCCCATATATTTTATTCTCACCTGCGTATCTCTCAGGAATGTCAGGAACTAGTATAATACATTATATACCTATATATGTAAAAGTAAAAAAAATCTCATCTGTTTAATTTAATTTGAATTCTTCGCAATAGTTGTATCTGCCAAGAAAATTTTATCTTACATTCTGAACTAAAATAAAATATATATTAGATAGCCCTGCGAATAATACTCTTTTACTTAGTGAAGTCTCAAAATCGGTTTTTATTAGCAAATACAATTTAAATTATAATTATTTCGATAAATTTGTTTCAAATTAATTAGTGAAATTATAATAATAGTATAGGTAGTATCATAATATTATAATTGTATAATAGTATGTAATAAAAATTAGACGAAACATATAATAAAAACATTGTTTAACTATACATATCTTAAAAATAGACAAATGTTCAAAGCATCACCAACTATACCATAATTTGATTATTTGAGCTCGGGATATTTTTCATACTAAACTCAATGTTAAATAACATCTTTATTGACTATTGACTCGATACAAAAGCTTTCAACCAAAACAATTTAGATTTTGGCACCAAACGCGATACTGTTAAAACTCCAAAATTATAACGATTAATATATCGGTTCATTATTTAAGAAGATGTCTTGTACACACATTTGAAATGATAATTTTATAAAAAGAATATCATAAAACAAACAAAGAGCTGTCAAATACATCAAAAAATTTAAACAATAATGATATGATGCAGCATATACTATATAAAGGTGATATATTGTGGAGGTTTTTAAGTGATATTTAGTGAAATCGTACATTTTTAATACAATATTTAGCATATGAATACTACCTAACGTAGATTTAAAAATATATAAAAACGAAACGTCAGCATACATAGCGGACGAAAACGCATCACATCAAAATAAATGATCTGTAATATATTCGTCTTATAAACAATGTGTTTCGAGTTCTCGATCACGGTCGGTGTCAAAATATACAGATATTCGATTTCAGAAAATCCGCGAACTTACTATGCTCCCATATTTTTAACGATAAGATTGATTCGCGGTCAAAACGAAAATTATATTTTATTAATACAGAGAGAAAAAGCACAACCTCGAACGCCACTTTATAGAACTTTAATGGTATGTGTAGTTCGGTACATATAGAACATTATACGTTTACTCGTGAATCGTGACCATTAAAGCAATATATTTATACATTTTGAACGTCTATTGTAGTAGGCGTTTTAGCAATCTAAATTTTCCGACGTGACAATCTTATGGAAAGAGAGAAGAGATAACTCCTGTCGGCGGTCGTGCAGGGCTTAAATGACCCCGCGAGGCCCGAGAAGAATAACAAAACGACAGATTATCCGGGAAAATTGGTTTATGGGCGGTGGACCTCTTTCAGGCGTCGAATAATAAATATGTGTTTTCGGTCGACTAGCCCGAGTATAGTTGTCGCGCGCGCGTGTATATATATATATATATAGGCAGCCACAGGGCGTTACACACACACGCATATATATATATATACAAACGAACACTAATCTATCCCTCCATCCCCCTCGATGAGCGTATATGTACGTATATATATATATATATATATTGTATACAGTGTACACTTACACCGTTAGACACGTATATAATATAATATGGGGCGAGTGTAAGAGAAATAAGTTTGTTTTTTTTTGTCCTCGCACCCTTCGCGTCGTATCATTTTTAGGGAGCTCGTGCGCTGATTTCACGGGGCGCCGATCACGAATATGCTCGACGACTATATAATAATATAATATATATATACACGTATATATGGCGTACACGTTGTGTTACATGGGAATTCGCACTTGTTGTGTACGCCGCCCATACAACAATGATTATGCTAATGGACACCCCGATAACAATAACGCTCTAAATTATTGCCCATTAAACATCAACCGCGCCGCAGTTGTATATAATATGATATACGCATGTCGTGTATGTATATGTTTAATATCCCCGCGCCCACCGATGTCATATTTTTAACAGCGAAAACACGCAGTTTCTCATATTGGGTGATTAAATATTATATCCACGATTGACGGTCGTGTTCTCGTATTTGCTGTGCGTTTTTGTGGAGAAAATCTAGAAAACAGTCTTCGATATAATATAGATAGATAGATAGATACATAAGACAGTGTCCGCGTTCATGTTTTCACGAATTTCCGGTATGAACATACCTCGAGTGAAAATACCACGAAACTCCGAAATCGGCCTACACGACATATCAATAATAGTAGATGTATACACACTACACCGATATGATATACTATGTAGTATAAAATAAACTGACTAATGTTAGTCTTATAAGTCGGATGAACTTTCTCTGTTAAAACGAAATTGAATGAACGATGATGTCGAAAACTTTTTTGTAAATAAAAACAATTTGCAATATTTTATATTTTATTCGTCGACAACAGCTATAGAAAATAAAAACCTCAAAGTTTTCCGAATAAAAGTAAGATTGTTATTAGGATCAACATTTACCAATAAACAATAAAGTCGAATGCTGATCGGGATTGTCATATTGTAAAATAATAATAAGTTATTAAAAATTTAAAAATTATAGTTGCGTAATAGTCGTATATTGCAAGAAAATATACTTAAAACTTTAAATTTGTTTGATACATTTTTGCATAAAAACCAATTATATGAGTTTTGTGAAATAAACTTTGTCCGAACTTGTACTATGTAAAAGCCTTCTATGTCTTCTATGTACGTAATGTACCTACATAGTTACCCAAAAAACATAATATGATTGCATTCAATTATACATTTTTACTTGAGTATGCAAAACGGCTCCTTCGTCCATTGAAATAAGGGTCTATATTGATGTGTTTGTGAATATTATTCTTTAAAACTACCTATATTATACTATAATTATTATAGAGATACCCTAATGAGTAAATGTTTAGTTATCGATAATAATTTGTACAAAGCATAAAATCATAAATATTATTTACCTAAAATCACATAAAATTGTTATTGTATACGATATGGGAAATTTCCAAGAGGAATAAACCATTTAATAATATCCAAAACAAAAATAATTTCGATCGTAATTATGACCAACGACACTTCTCCCGGGCGAAGAAATATCTACTTGGTTGTTGGCTATATAAATAATTTATTATGTATTTTAGCCTTATAGTTACTTAAAATAAAGAATATTTATGAAAACATTGAATATAGTAAATAAATATGTAACTATATGAATATATTATTATAAGATCTATACAGGTATGACTCTATTTTATGATGAATTTGTTACAGCGATTTTTTGATATCGTCGTACTTACCTAATTTTTAAAAAAATATAGTAATCTACACACAATTATCATAATATTACGCACCTCTCTTAAGCTTTTCCAACGGTTCGTGGTGTAACAGTGACGGCGGACACGGCACCGCCGTATGATGATGATGGTGATGGCTGTCATGATGGTGCACGTGGTGGTGTCCGAGCATGCCCTGATGCAGTCCGGCACTGCCGTCGTGCACGGGATGATGAAACGATGCCGATGACGCGTGTTGTAATGCAACGTTATGGTGATCGGAACCCGTCGACGACACCAAGTCTTGAAGACACAGACTCGGGTCGGTCAGGTTTTCCAGGCGTTCCATCATTTTTCTTGTTTTTTAATTTTCAAATTTCACTTATCAAAGGCCAACGACCATCACCGGATTCAAATGCGGGAAGTGAACACTCAGTTGAATTCTGCAATTAATAACACAATTCATAAATAATATTAAAACTGTATATATAATATCATATGTAAATTAAATACGCCTATACTTTATTACTGAAACTCGATTAATATGGTTGCAAATAACTTTGATTGTTTTTATATGAAAACCTATCGTTGATAATCCTACTTATAATAATTAAAACCATTTAGATCGACTCGCGATTACTAATTGCATATAATTCATGATATATAATACGCGTAAATAGTATTTGAGTATTATACTACGTCTGTATATCTATAACTCGTATATCATAATGTGGCTATAAAAATATAGAATCTATATGTAAGTGTACCGTTCTAAATAAATATTTTGTATTTTGCAATAGTTTTAATAAATATTGTAGAAGTGATCGATTTAAGACAATAAGTGTTTAATTTTTACGTTGCGTACACAAAAATACTTACAGATAAATAAATAATTGTTTTAATAGATCGGATAAATGCTAACATTTTAACTGTAATCACAAGGCTTATAAAAAAAAAAACATATAAATAAATGTTATAAACATTATTGTTTCTTTAAGCACAGGAAACTATAGTCCACGAAACTAACTATTATACTAAACAATAAAAATATAAAAATCAAAATTCGTTAAACTCGTTTGATAATTATTAATTAAATAACTAAAAAAATATGTATAGTTTCCTAACAGACGTAATGCAGTAATATAAGTATATGCGTACTTGTCACAATGCCAATCGTTTACGGTTTTCACAATATAGGTATAATCAATTTCTATAATATAATATCTTGACTGACGTCTAGTATAGTTAAACAATGAGTACCAACCCAAGTATTATATAGGAGTGGTTGTGATAACATTTATTTTTTTTTTACATGATAAACGCGCGAGCTGTTAATATTGCTATTCTATGTATTATATATGTATATATTTTAATTCAATAGCTGAATAAAAACGCAATATACAAAACAATTACATAAATATATATTCTATATTTCTATGCAATCTTCAAGTAGATTAGATTGTTTACAATTAATAGATCGATTATTACCATCAAAATTAGTCGGTAATATATTAGTGCAGCTAATATGATTAATTACTAAAATACTGCGTATATATTATGTATATATATATACAAATACATACACTCCAGGCAAATATTGATAAATCCAAACGATTTTTATTGTTTTATGTGTATAAAGATTAAAATGCTTCAACAGAAAAATCATAACTAAATCCACGTACGCAAGAGAAAATCTAAGAATTATTCTTATAAAAGAAAAGGCAATCATAAAACACGCGTTTAAAGACGCCGAGGCTTTATTTTATGATTCTAAAATCTCGAGTTAATCAATAAAACTTAAGTTGTTCATAATAAACAATATTTATATCTCTAAAAATTATATTACACTTGGAGGTACATTTAAAAGTGCGTATTTTTGTTATTTATATTTTAATGTTTGTATATATGATTATTAATTTAACAAGTATATATTTATTACAATTTAATATATGTTTTTGATTTGCTAACAAAAAATTACTGCGTGCCAAATGCATCGCGTTTAAATGGTCACACGAAAAAAACATAACAAAAAATAAAATATACACTTATTCGAATATTTAATAAGTACCAATTTATATCGATGACCTTTTTTTTAGAACGAATTATTAAGTCCTTGTAAATCGAATTAAGCCAATCACATAAATATAAATTATTCACATACGTGCGTGTTTTAAAATGCGTGTAAAAAAGAACCATTTTATCGTAATTCCACATTGCAATTTACGTCATAAAAAAAAACTTTGTAAGCAAAGTTTATCTTTTAAAATGATAAACACCTATGCACATATTTCTAACTTTTTAACAGACTATTTATATTATTTTAATGGGAATTGAGTTAATAATTTATGCGTATTTCTTACAGGTTACCTACCCATATGAATAGTTTTCTCATTATTTTTTGTCAACATTATCTCTTTAAAATATAAACAAGCATATCAAATACAAGACATTAATATAGAAGTACCTATGTCATTCGATATTTTTATTATCAAACCATGATAATATGTTAACCTCATTTATTTTTCTTAAAATTAAAAATCAATATTATATTTATGTAAACATTAAGCATATTCAACAAAAAAATAATAATAAAGGATGCGTTGCTTAATATTTTAAAAACTAACTAGTAACCAGAGTTGGGCATGATTCGAATAGAATTTTATTTAGATGATTATTTAGATAAGATTTTATTCGAATAATTATCTAAATAATATTTTGCCCAATTCTGCTAATAACCCTATAAATTGTACATTTCTAAATTTGAAAAAAAAATTAAAAATTAAATCTACAGCAAAATTTTACTCTTGTCAAAATAGAATAGGTTTTCTAAAAAACTTACAATTATTGTAAAGATTCAGTATTTTTATAGGATTATTTCTTATTTAAATAAATTTAATTAACTTAATATTATTTACAACTAAAATGGTGTAAAGCGTAAAAATAAAGACTATTTTAAGCCATTATTTATAATTCATATTATTAATTAAAAATAAATTATAGCACTAATGATATTAACATACTACGATTTGTTTTTTTTTTTTAATGATTATTATAATCATAAGATTTACTCGATGAATTTGAAATATATAATTAGGTTATGAATAGGCAGAGATTGAGAAGGAAATAAGAAATTAAAACAAGTATGGATATTATGTATTTTTTAGGTTTGTTATTATTTTTCATTGAAATATAAATTACCTTGAGTTATATATATATAAATTATATGAATCAATATGTTTATAAATAGTATGATAGTATATTTATGTATAAATAGTATTATGTTAATTAATTGGAAAATCAGTAAACAACTCGGTTCATGATGGTGTATATACTATATAGTGCAAAATAAAAAAAAAACCATCAATAATAATAATAATTATTATATAATTAATAGCCTTCCATTTACAATGGTTAATAACAATAACAAACCGTAAACCGTAAGACGAACGCTTAAAATATATTTTTATTTTTATTTTAAATAATCTGCCGTTATTTAATTATTAGTGACGCATACGATATTATTGTATAATATTCTATTATACGTACCAGATCGAGTCGAGCACGAAGAAGACCATATTATGCTTAATTTACAATATAATTGATGGAAATTATTTGGAAAACATATCGTGACTTGCGAATTGTATGCAATGTATGGTTTCCACGGTGCAAACGATTGACGCTCTAGAAAACGTATGTGAAGAATACGCGGTGACGTTCGATTCGGAGTATGTTCAAATACGGTAGATAACAATATAAATTATAACTTACGCTATTATACTGCAGCTTATAAATACGCATAAACTTTAACGATAATATATTATAATAAGATTATAAAATGCGATTGATCTAAATTCAACGATATTTTCATTGTCAAATGCCTTTATATTTCGCGTTTATCCGCTCTTTACGTTAAAATGCACTGATAGTTTGGGAAAACGATAGTATTGGATACGTACCTAATCAAATTAAAAAACTAAAAATAAAGTACTCCGCGGTTCTATATGCAACAAATATAATATATTGATAGTTCTTCACACTGGTTACAAAAACATTCTAAGAGTTTAAAAAAATAATTTTTTAAAAGCGCATCGAATTCTGAATTATTGGCAACTTTTTTTCTTCGATAATAATCTATTTATTATATTCATAATTTCTCCCAAAACTAAATGTTAAATCATCCCATTAATATTTAATTAATGTCGTATGACAATAATTTTAACGTTGATAATATATTTAAGTAAATTATAATACATTTTTCTTTTAAATATTTAATTTTGTTGTTGATATTATCATATTATCATAATAATATTATCTATATTATATCTATGCGCATTGTGCAATAAACATTTACTGATTGTCCATAGTCATCTATCATTTTTTTTAAGTATACCTAAGTATACGTTACGATTTACATTGTTATTTTTTTCTATTTTATTTGTTTTCGTATAATAAGCCATTTATTTAAACTTGTGAATTAATTATTATTTATATTTACAATATTTATTATTATTACTGCATTTAAAACTGAACAATTGTCCATAAAATGAAAAAATAAAATGTTATTTATACGAATTTACTTACTCCGAAAATTCCTGCAGAAATCGTCAGCGATTTTTCGGGATCATCGGACGGTATGATGTGTATACACATAAATGACAAATGTACATAATATTAATATTATTATTATCACGCCTGTCGTACCGTACCTACTATAACTATTGTCTGCACCGCACGCAGATGTATATTTGTACATTATATTTTAGATATTATTATATACATAATTGTTGACACACACGCGCTGAAACATATAGTGTTTCACCTTTCTCACCCTCTTTTTCTTCAATAATGTTGTAATTCAAAATATGATTTTTGGAATTTTTATATATACTTATAAAAGACTATATTTCCAAATTCTTGAACTTTTTTCTACTACTATTAGACTATCTTTTCGAGATACACACTATTGTTTTTTAATGTGTTTTGCCGATATTAATTTTGTTGAGAATATTAGTGCATTAAAATAAAAATTCAAACGAGTACTTTTTGTGCTATTTAGTTTTCTTTTATTATAAGGATTCGATGATAATAAATTTGGAAAGGTTTATGAATTAAGGTGATTTCAAAATTTTAGCAACTAATACTAGTCAATATTTATAATTTGCAAAAATTATCGTAGTGTATCATAGTATATATCCTATATCTAATATCACATCTACTTTTATTTTTCTATAAAGTTTTTTTAAAAAACTATATCTTCATCTTTAATATTATAAACATTTTACTTACTGTAAGTATAACCGCTCACACAAAATTAAAAATTAAATTATCCACTATTATAATGTGTAGTAAAAAAGGGAGGTTTTTTACTATCAAAATAAAAGTCTGTGTCACCACATGACTTCTTAAGTATTGCAAAAAATCTCAATACTGTTAGAAAATATATGCCCTATAAAAGTGTGTTAAAAAATTCCAAAAATCACTATAAATTGAAAAAAATTAAGACGAATCGCCCTGTACAATATTATTCTGAAGTCTGTTTTTGTCATTTTTATATTATCTCATTTTATACGTACAAACTATATATTAAAAACATCCCTACTGTCTAAACTTTAAGTTGATAATAATGATAACTATATACATAGCATAATAATATACCTAACATTAGAGATACTATCAAAATAAATAATAACGATTTCTGCAGATATATGTGCACGACTTACCGGTTATCTCTTACAGATGCGTTTGTGTCCGTCATGCAATACCGTTTCGAGTGTTTCGACGCGTGAAATGGAAAAAAAAAAACCGAAATCTCGTTCAACGCGAAAACTATACCGACATAATATTTTTCAATATTGTTGTGGCGCTTATAATGATAATATATTACCGTTGATCCGACTCGAATGAAATACAATAATATACAATCGTCACGCACACGCACGGAGAACGTTCCTCTCGTTGCTCTTACGCACAACGTTTGCCCCGTGTAAATGTAATATTAATATATTATTATATTATATGCGTACAAAACACGCGAGTGCTGAAAGTATACAATACACAAATATTAAAGTGCGCGTTTTTTATTATTATTTAATTATTATTATTATTGTGTACAGTATACATTCGTATATTATAATAATAACAACAACAACAATAATAATAATAATAATAATAATAATAATAATAATAACACGCGAGAGCCGGCCGCGCGGAGTTTTAAAGTTAAGCTAACAAATTGACCTCAGATTAGGTCGACTATCCGCGGTTTGAGCCCCCCGGCTTTGAGATATATGGGAACCGATCGGCGACGGCGGCGGCAGTGGTGGCGGCGGCGGCCACCATCCCGAGTAATGGGCGGGCCGTCCCCGCCGCGTCTGGCCCACTCGGGCGGCGCTTGCGCACTCTCGCCCCGGACCGCCGCCGCCGCCGCCGCCGACACGTACGCGCTCGACACACGAACGATATTTTCCTCTTTTCTTTTGGTCCCCTCCCCCCCCCCCGCCCCATACCGGCGACTCTTTCGGTCCCATCACTCGTCCTCAGCACCCATCGCCCGCAACGCCGCCGCTCCGCACCGCACCGCGCGTGTGTACAACACCTCCTCTATACAGTGCGCTCGGCGAACGGGTTCATTTGTTTTACGGTTTCGCGCTCGTACGCCGTCTTGTCCGCAGACGATTTTTCATACGATATTATTACCGCGCGGCCCGCCCGCACGCCGCCTCGTCACCGGTCGAACCGTCAGCCGCCGCCGCCGCCGTTGTTTTTGCCGGTCTCGCGCGCGAAGGTCGTCGCGCGCCGCCTTAATAATAGTAATAATAATAATATCACATGTCCGCCGCAGCCGCAGCTTGAAACTTTGCGAAAAACGACGCGTTTTTATGTAATAATAATTATTTACGCCGCGTCAACGCGCGCAAAGGCCGGTCGCACTGTCACTGTAAGCGCTGCTCAGCGGTCCGTGTGTACAGCGTGTGTGTACGTGTTGACCCTCGTCAAATTTCGTACGAGCGTCATATTGTAGCACCGTCGAAACCATAATAATAATAATAATAATAATAATAATATAATGATATTATTATAGCCGTTGCGTTTTCTTTGTATTATTATATATTGTGCGGCTATATAATACAAAACGATATTATTGTGTATGATATTAAATGTTATAACTTTATAAGATGATATTTTTGGTGAGCATCGTGTCTAGCAAACCGCCACTAAGCATAGAGCGTATAGGTGTATACAAAATCACAATGCCCACATGCTCGAGACAATTTGGTCTTATGTCATCCGATTACGGAGTGTTGCAACGAAATCAAACGGATTACCAGCGAAATACTGCAAACTTTCCAATCAGTATATTATTATCATTACGTACAATACCGATTACAAAAGCGACGTTTCACATCTCGAATCTATTCCTTCCACCCGGACTCGAAAATTCTAACAGTCTCAGAAGTAGCAACATCTACCGACAAACTCTATTGATCCCACTTCGCAAACCACTAAGACCCACTCGCCTTTGCTCCGCGGACAAAAAGCCCAGCCAATAACTCGAGATGAAGGCTAAAAAGAATAGATGTAAGGACTTACTATAACGCGATCAATAATAATAATAATAATAATAATATATATATCACGTCCAAACTACAGTATTGCTGGATGATTCCGTTAACCATATAATAGCAACATTATGTTAACTATATAATATCTACACAAAATAACAATCAGCATATTTTTTTAGATTGAAAACATTTATAGATTGTTTATATTTAAAATAAACACGATAAAAATAAAAAATAATTTACAATAATATTATAATGTTTTCGTTCCGTATGCGAGTTCATATATTATTATATTATAGGATTTCAAATTCAGGGAGAACGAATAAACTACCGTCTCTCAGCGCTCAAAATTACACGACCCAAATAAAAGTCTTATTTTGTTTTTCCCAAAACCGTAAACCTGCATGTATACGGTTGAAGGGTTTACCAGTACCTACTGTATGTATATATATAATATATATATAGGCTAGGTTGATATATACTATACATATATACATAACATGTACACCGGTCATGCACAATAATATATGTTAAACGCGTATGTACATTACATATATAGGCACAAATCACTACTCAATTTTATTTATTATTATTACAGGTACAATGTCGTGTATACATACAATGTACATTGTTCATAATATATAAACGCTGAAACGCATATACTGTAGGTATAATAATCGCACTGAACATGTTACATAAGACTAACAATATAATAATAATATAACCACGCGGTGGGTATTATACCGATAAATTCGCGGGTATGCTACCTGCTGTATTAAATTATATATACTTGTCGTAATACGGCAGGGAATTTACAATCGTTTAAACTAACAATAATGTATAGCATATGCTTCAAGTAAACGAGAGAGTAAAACTGTATATCATTTATAGTACTTACTATATGTAATATATACCTCTATATTACTAGTTACCACCCATTTCCAAAATCACTACTTGTAGACTTAATTTTAATATTAAAAATATTATACACTGTATTATATATTACACACCTATATGAAAACTTATACGCACTTTATTAACGTACATATATACTTCATACTTCGATTTTTCAACTATTTTATATGAGTATTGAACATTTGAAAATAATTTATTAAAATTATTAAATTGATTTTTTTTTTTTACGGAATAACGCGTTACCGGAAGAAAAGCTTGGTTCAATGTTATTACTTCTACACTTTAATAAAGATCTTTTTCATTTACCAACTAACATATAGTACAGTACATATAGTATACCTATAATATATATTTATAAATAGGTACATGGAATTATTAAATTTTTCTCATTTTTAATTGAAAAAAATAATAAAATGAATAAAATTGAATTTATTGTATTATCATTAAATAATTTATAAAAATATGTTTATGAATTATCATAATTTAAATTATTGAAACAAACGTAATATTATAGCTACACAGAGAAAAATATCATAAAATATTTTAGCCTAACCTCATCTTCACATAAAAATATAGTACCTAGGTACATCATAAAATATATTTATATTATCAAGTAACACGACTCATCTTATTATTCATTTAAAAATTTTTAAAAAATAATGTTGTTGACTATAATCAATTGTCAAATATTGAACAATTTTGTAACACAAAAAGTAATTTAAAATATCTATAATACCTTATGAAATTAACTATTGGTAAGTAAAACTACTACACAACTATAATACAATTGAATTGATATGATTTATCTTATTATAACAAATATTTTAGGAGTATATTAAATATTTATGTATAATTACAGTATCATAAAACAATTATTTGCAGACTAGAATATGTTAGATAAATAAAAAATATTGAAATTAATGATGGTACTTGTGTAATAGACCAAGTAAGTACATAGAATAAATAGGTACTAAAAATTTAATCAGAATTTAAGTACCTATACCTATAACTTTAATATGAATAATATATGTATATATTAGTACCTATATATTATATCATTTCTATAAATAATTTTACAGTGAAATAATGCTTAATACTTCAACAATCTACCATAATTTAAGTTTCAAAAAAGTTTCGGTAAAAATTAAAATCTTACAATTTTATACATTACTTACAGAGATATTGCATTCTATAAAAAAAATTATATGTTTCATTGATTAATTTGTTTTTTAATTCAAAATATCTTTTATTTGTACATTCAAACAATATATTATTATTATTTATAGCATTTCCATTTGGGATCATACATAATAAAAACATTTTAAGTTTATGATATAGATAAGTAATCAAGATATTCAAGGTTATACTATACTCAATATGCAAAGTGAATTATAATGATATTTAGACTAGAATAAAAGCAGGAAATAGGTACATATATTGAAAAAAAACAGTAGGCCAAAACGAAAAATCGTTTGAGATCAACTGTGATCCGTCGGTATTAAGTCGGCTTTACAACTCGAAAGAAAAACACTAATAAATCCCACTTACTCCTCAGTACTGTGTTTTAACAGAAGAACTCGTGCGAATTTTAATTGCTGTTTATATTTTATCCCGCGGTTGTTTAAATTAAAAAACAAATTGATTCAGGCCAATCATTGAAAGTTACAACGTGATATTAGTTCTATTATTGCTGAATAAATATTTTTAAGCTAAATAAAATTACAATAATAAGGATATTTATAGAAATTAATCAATAATCGCAATATTAATCATATTGGAAGTTAATAACGGGATATTAGCACTGTGAAGTTATGTTATATGATGATTACTACTTATAATTTGTTATAGTACAAATAACATAAAATTTAGATAATAATAAAAACAAAAATATGTTGATTATTTGAAGTTTTATTCAAGTATACTACTGTGATAAATTAAATGATATTACATCATTTACAATATGTTATGATAAGTATATAAGTAATAAACGAATATAAATTACTACGTGTATTTTTGCACATAATTAGGTAATTATTTTCAACTTTATACATATAGTAGGTATACCAATACCAATATATAGTACATAGTACGGTAATCTGTGTTTTTATTTTATGAAGTATATTTTTATATTTATATTGTATTTTATATGTACAGCTATAGTATTTAAAAATGTGATTAAAAATTAATTTATCTAACTACTATAATATAACCTTTGGTATTTTTTTAAATAACACAAATTATACTAGATTTAAATTTTATTTCATATTTTTTTATACCTAACTAAATAATATTTAATAAAAAAACTCTATCGTTTTATAAAAAGTATAAGAGATTTTATATTATTATTTATCCTAAAATAAAATATAATATACTTTAAGTAAATATTTAAATGGATTCAAATAATTAATTATTAATTAAAACTATTTATTTTATATATAAGTAATAACTATTTTTTTTAATTATATTTTCGTTCAATTAAAATTATGAAAATTAAATTATTGTTATTGGTGTCAAATTTCATAAATTAATAAAATTGTGTAGAATGAACTATATAATGTTCTAAAAATGTACGTTACTAAGCAAAATAGAACTCAACTATAATTAATGTTAACTGTTTAGCTATTATTCGATAATTTTGGAACCTTTATAATTATATACAATGAAATAAATATTATAACTTTAAAAGCTTGAATAAAAATTATTTATCACTCTAACTTATATTATGCATAGTATACTGATATAGTATAACATATTATATAGATTTTACTGGGTTGAGTTACCTATATATCTAATGTTTCACATATAAATTTAAATGTGTGCTCTTAAGTTAAATTTACGCCTATTTAATATTAAGTAATTTTCATTGTGTATAATACAACAATACAATAATTCTAGTACCTATGACTGTATCATGTACCTAATATTCTTATAAGTAAGTGAATATTATATTATAAAATATATGAATTTAGGTTTATATTAATTGAACGAAATTTCGTCACGCAATACATATTATAATATGCATAATGATATGATATCACATGACGAACGCGAGTTAGAATTGAGGGGTATTAGGTGGAGAAGGGGCTAAAGTGGTAGTGAATGGAAGGGGAGGACGAAAAAGAGCAAAACACTAACCTGATACTGGGTAGCCGTTCCACTAATCCAGCGGGATCAACATGCTAAGCCTGGGCTATCCGGCGGCGCACTGAGGGCGACACTCTCAGAATCCTCATCCCTTCCTTCCTGTACCGGCGTCGTCGGCGGCCCAACTCCACCCCCTTTTTTCCTCGAGCGGAGGGGTTGAATACGCACGCCGCCGCTACCCCTACCAGCAACAGCAGCAGCAGCATCAGTACTACCACCACCGACACTCGCCCACATCGAAACTCTCGATCCCCCCCCCCCGACCACCCCGTGCTGCAGGTGTGTGCAGTTTGTGTATAAATATATATTTGTATATAAATATATTAGCACGCTATCTCGTGTCAGTGTCTCCGTTGGTGCAGTAACTAGTTGCATTAATAATTATATCATAACGCCATGTACATACGCTACAATAATATGCTCATTCCGATATAATAAAATAACATATTATATTCAAAGAATTGTAGATATATAAACGTAGGCTATCACATTAATGAGGAAATCTGCAGATAACGCAAATGATTTTAAGCACTTAAAATAAAATTTTTGCGCATTTTGTACATATAGTATGATATAGAGATCAACGAGTGTATAAATGATGGAAATGTATAAACCGTCATACATATTTTGCATATTTATTAAACTGCTTAAATAGAATAAAATAAAATATTTTAATTTCATATAATCATATAGATATAGATTCCTAATATACTCTTTACTAATATAGTAAAAACTAATAAGTTAACATAATAATTGAAAATAAATGTCTTTGAAATTAAATTATTTTATTGATTCATAATTTTTCGTATAAACCACCTTAGCACCCTATAAATTATAATATAATTTATGATTTATAATGAATAATGGTATTTTCTATGAAAGGAACAACATTTAGGTACAGGTTTATAGTATATAGGTATAGTGGGTACTCTTATTCACTATAAGTATATATAATTTATGTTCTTCGGTTCAAATACGATAAATTTAAAGACAGTTTTATCGAGGGTCGGTAAATATATAATAATCATGTCAAGCATTACCTGATGGCCATAAAGAAGGGAGTTAACACGTATTGTGATTGGTCGTTAGAATCAGCTACTATAATATATTTTTCCCCAATCAATAAATCACTCTTAGATTTCGTTCTAACTAGTGTCGAATGTCGATATACACTATGCCAAGTACTCTTCATTTATAATGACTATAAAACATAAAATTAATAAGCACTCAAGATTACAAATTATTATGATACCGTGCATTATTTGCGAAGTACCTATATTTCTTAAGAATATAAATTTAATTTTACAATATAGACTGAAATGTGTCTTTTTATTTACTATTTATGGACGTAAAAAACTAATAATTACAAGTTGTATACCAATCAATTAGGTATTGACTAAAATACTATTATCTTTTAAACCCTGTACTTACGTTTATGTATAGGCACACTACTACACCATTAAAACAAACAAAAATAATGCTATAACTAATAAAAGATATAATATTTTAATGTTTTACATATCAAAGTTTATCAGACAACTAACTTTTTTTTTAATTATTATAAACTCATCATTATTGTCGTCAAATTAATTTCTTTAACATTTTAATAATGTTAATACCTAATCAAATACCTATTGACTATCAGGTACCTGTTTATGCCTATGCTAGATCATAAATGTTAAAGTTTATCTAATATATATATACCTACATTATTATTATATTATTCTAAATAATCTTAATTCCCTATGAAACCAAAGCTATAAAAAGATTTTAATCAAAAACATAATTTTATCAGTTCTAAGAGACATAATACAAGGAAGATATATTATATAAATATAGTAAGTACCTAATACTAAAAGAAAAAATAAACCAAATATGTTTATTTTATGTTAAAATATTTTAATTAAATCTGTAGATATAAACTATACTGGAATTGTTTGAATATTTTCAAAAATTAACTGAATGTTTAAGGAATATATTTTAGAACAATAACTATAGCTTTTTAAAACAACATACAAATTATTATAATGCTTTAGTTTGTATAATTCTTATAAATTCAATGTACCTATATGATAAAACCGTTTAGAAATCTTTAAACCAATAATCTAATTAAAATAAAAAACATATTACAGTTAGAATAATATAATATATATATATATATAAATAACTATTTAATTGTAGATACATTTTATACTAAACATATAATCAATTTTCTCAATGGCTATAAGTCAAGTAATATCTACTTATACTTAAATCTTGAGACATATTTTTTACATAAACATGTTTTCGATCATTTTTAAACCCCATATTATATAAAAAGATTTCAAAGTTTTACGGTTAGGTTTAAACACAATTCCTGGTGTTCACTTTAAGTGCAAGAGCTGTTTTAGTTTGTTCGGACGTTACTGGGAAGTGGAATTAAGGTTAATCCTTAAGAAACATGTTGGCAAAGGTTCTTGCTTCTATACCTCTAAGTAGTTTTATCATCTATTTGAAAGATGGTTAAGTAAAAACAAAACCAGAGTAATTACTCTGCTGTATAGTAGGTTTCAAGTGAACCATCTCATTGGTTAAAGCGCTTATCAGGCTATCATCAATTAATAGATATATTTGAATTTAAAGATTAATCGTCGTACCTAAATGAAAAACTATTTAGTTTCTGTTTCAAAATAAAAACATAGATATGTCATATCTAAAGCGGACATTTTTAAGTCTCGATAATAATATTTTCTTAAATTACAGAAAAATAACTAAAATAAACCAAAATTGTTTGAATAAAAATCATAATTTATTGTATTAATATGAAATTTTGTAAAACTCGTAATGCATATAGAAAAGCTATGCCTACAACAAATCTATGTATTTTTAATGCTTTAAAAAACTATAAAAACAACTTATAAAAAAAACCTTGTAATTTATTTACAAGAAGTAGGTTGGATGCGTCATTATTCATACCTAACTACAAATTATTTTATTATTATTATTTGATGGTAATAAGCTATATATAGGCATAATGGTGTTTAGTACCAAAAATATTCATTTTTTAATAAATATTAAATATGTTCCTTAGTAAGGCATTGAATCTGATAATTTTTTTTAAATTGTTGTTCTTTTTTACACTAAAAATGATCTCAGTAATACTTGAAAAATTATGGTATTCAAAATAAAACTTAAATAACCACTTTTTTAATAATTATTATTTATTTTTTTTAAATTAGTATGTTTTCTTATGTTGATTATGTTGGAACAATCCATGTTTTCCGTTATACTTCTTTTTTAGTCATAATGATTTAATTCTTGATAATGACTTTAAAATGGCCTGCAAAAACGTTGGCACCAACAATTAAAAACACAAATGGTACATCTGCTTTAGGTTTGTTCACCATTTATCTATAGGTACTTTATAGTTAGAAAATTTCTATGACTTGATTCATGAATCTTGTGAACATTTAAGCTTTAAATGCCTTTTAAGAAAATGTAATCATGTTTTCATATTTTCGATGTTTTTAAATTGAACCTTATAGCATATTTCTATATAATTTTTGACCGAGGACCGAGCAAAAAATGCAATACTGCTTTTATCAATATTTATCCAAAATATGCGACAATAATTTCAAATGCTTATAATATAATCTTCGTTCTTTTTTTTCATTTACTTGAAAAAGTATTAATAATTTTCTATAATCTAGAAATAATTAACGCTATCAAAAATCACCCTCTGAGTTTAAAATTACATTATTTTTCTGCTCCAATAAAAAATATCTGACACATAAAAAATAATTAAATAAATGTGTAAAACTGCAATAATTGCTCCACTCGGAATCTAAAAATTAAAAGTTAAATTTAAAACATAAAAATGTATACATCGTTATATTTTGATGCTCATACTATAACATCATATATAATATTTTATCTCAATCAAAATATTTAAAATAATGTATAATTGAGATCGATTCTGTAAATACTAGCTGGTATTACACGTGACACAATTATGTCATCGGCTTTTACGAGTTTATTCAAGTGGTAAAAGCACATTATTCGTTTCATCCCATCATTACACTGATCACTATACATCATTATAATCATATTTTTTAGTACCACTTAAATCAATAAGTTATGTGTATATTTTTATTTAGTATAAAAATATAATAATGATCACAATATTTACAACACACAACTATAGAAAAAAAATATAATACGTTAAAATGAATATAAAATGTAAATTGGACTAATGTATAAGTTTCCGCGTATATTTATTGACTTAACGCAGCTCAACAAACGTAAGCAACTTATCCATTATAGAAATCGCAGAAAAAACATTATTTCGGATATTTTGAATATTAGAGAATATATTTATTATTGTATTAAACAAATCTTATTTGTTTGTTTCTTGAATCATTATTATTTCATTCTTAGGGAAAACATGTTTTTAACTCATTTTTAATTAAAATAGAAACTGTTTATTTATTTCAGATGTAATTGAGTTCATTCAATTTACCAAAGAAAAGGTGTGCAATAATTATTTTCAAGTCTAAGCATATTATATTATCATCATTACACGATGTGTGATTAATGAATGATATACGTAAATATTATAAATTTATAAATTTTTATGTAACATATATATATACAGTACATACTTACGCGTGTTTCTTATTGAACTTGTGTTCAGATTTTCAACTGTTTGAAGTAAAAAAAACAGCCTATTTTACCATTTTAAGGATTGTTATGAAAATATTTTAATGCCTAATTTTTTTTAAACGTATTATAGAATCTTATTTTAAAGTTTTGAAAACCTAAAAATTTGCTCTTTAATTATGTATATAATACAGTGTATTTATATTAAAGTATATAATAATATTAATTTTCCGATTATATACATTGATATTGTTCATTAAAATTCAAAAAGTTTAAGCATAATATTTGTATTTTTGTAATTTTGTATACTTCTGTATACGTTTACGCAGCAGCAGCATAGCATTATAGTCGCGTCCCGTCTATATCGTTTACAACGGAGCGCCGGATGACGACAATAATCTCGTTTTGCCAAATTATTAATATAATAAAATATATATACCGATATAATATGCACACCGACCGATGGCTTAAAATACGCGCGCATTAAGGTTCGACCTTTTGTGACAATCAGACGGATATACACGCGCCGACGACGAGGGACCGCGCGATCGGTGCGCCTCGTCCTGCTCGGCCGTTATGTATATATATACACTGTACGTATAATAATAATAATAATAATAATAATAATAATATTATAAACGTGTCGCGTCGTCGTTAATCCATTTGACGGCGGCAGCGTCTGTATAAGCGGGACTTTTGGAGCGAGGTATTTATATATATATATATATATTATTATGTCCGTGGATGAACGGGGGACTAAACGGACCGGAAATATTGTCAGATCACAATTATTTCGGACTTAGATTACCGTATATCGGGATTGAGACACGAGCCCACGAGTGCGGGAAAATTTTTCGATAATATATATACATATATATATATATACGTACAATATAATATATATTAAACGATATGTAGTGTGTGTGTGTGTGTACATATAGTTTTGAGTGACGTTCCCGTTGTGTTATTATTTAAGAGGTAAATACGTTGTCGGAGGACTGCGCGACCGTGTTTATGTGTATATATATATATATTTATTGTAAAACCCACTGAACGCGCTCTGATCACCCCAATTGCAGGCTGCTGTTGCCATACACGCGGAGAGGAGACGTCTAAAAAGCGATATGTGGAATTAATGCGACTGTCATAATATACGTTGTCGTTCGATTGTTGTTTTTTCTTTCTTTTTTTCCCACTCCCCCGCTCCGACGCGGGTCGTTATGTTTTAGTTATATAATATGTCCCCTATCATATTATTCACTATCGCCTCGCTCACACGCTGCACGACTCTACTGTATACTAAATATATATATATATATATATTATTATTTGTGTCGGAGTGCGCGTATGTATGTAATACGTACGTGTATACCGTTATACCATATACGATTATGTGTGTGTGTATATACACAGACATACGCATCCGCGATTCTTTTGCTCTTCCGACGACGGCGTTGCGGGGGCGACTGCTCTACGGCGGCGGCGGTAGCTATATAGTGGAGGCTGCAGTAGCTGGGCAGGCTGGCGGGCGGGCGGTCGAGCGCGTGTTCGTCCGGGGCAATAAATTTCTGAATGGTATATAGAGTTTTTAAAAAAAAAAATGAGCAAAGGGTTTATAGTCGGCGGTGCACGAGTAAAGGAGATATATTATTATATCTACCGACTATATATGTATAAGACGTTCGTTTCAATTTGTTTCGTATTTGACGGTCCAGTTAACCGCCCGCGAACCACTCCCCTGGTCATGGCTCGGTCCATTAGATGTGTGTGTGTGTAATACTGTGTATATACGTTATAGTTGCAGAGCTTCGCACGAAAGGGATGCCATTGTGTATGATATACATCACGCGGTTGTATGATGACGTACCGCTGTGATCCGATCACACCGAAAACAAAATATAAATACTACGGTATAATGTATATATAGGGAGGTTGGAAGTACATCAATATTATATTATCATAATTCGTAATAATATGCAAAACAAGGAGAAAAATTGAACGCGCAAACTGAATTATTGTTATTATAGTAGGCTGCTGTAGGTAGCAGGGTTTTTTTTACGTTTCGAGAGGTCGTTAGTTTCCATTAAATAAAAATTACCATTTAAAATCCAACACTGAACGAGATAAAATATTACGCCGGAGCAGTCGAAAACGCGATGATCGTATTCGTGTGTATGGATATACCTATATGTATTTGCAAATATATAGATGTCTGTAATACATCTCATATATATTATTATTAAAAAAAAAAAGTAACGCTTTTTTATATATCTTCTTCCGGTGTGTGTTAAAAACGTATTTGTCATAATTCTTTCGGGATTTTGTCCGTAGGTTAATGTATATCATTTCGTTATAATGCGTTTTCATTAATTTTCTTTAATCAAGTAGTTCATCTTAATATCTCATAAATAATATTGTACATATTTAAACTTATATAATAGTTACGCGCACACGGAATATCCCCGTCTCATTTAATACATAACTTAGTCATATTTTAAATAACTTTATAGTTTTCTCATAGAATTATTTTTTTACCGATCAAGCCTTCCAACATATATCTGTCCAATCCAAGCTTACGAAATATTACTTTTCGATTAATCCCAGGAACACCGTGGTACATCACTAATGCTTATCATTACAACAAAGATCTTAACATCACAGCCGTCAAATATCTAGCAACCACATACAAATGATTCCATTCCAAACTCAACTCCCACATTAACCCACTAATAAAAAATATATCTTCTCATTCCCTACCCGAAAACCCTATACGACGTCTTAAAAGAAACTGGTTCTGTGATCTATTATTCCATTATAATTAAAAAAGATTTAAAAAACACTGCTTAAATAAAAATCTAAAAGGGTGATGTTGTTAATGGGCCTATTTCCTTAATCATGTAACTCGTCAATTTTATATTCAGTATTCAGTCTCATATTTACTTATCATTTTCTACTAATATTTTTCTGTTTACTAATTTACATAAAAAATAATAATTTATAAGTTAATCGTTGTAAATAAAATAACGTTCTATCATCCTTTACACAGTATCCTACAATAAATAGCTTACTTTTTGAAATAGAAATATTTTTAAAAAATCTTTGGTGTAGGTACTATGTCTTTCAATATCACTAAAATAATTTTTTTTTAACTAGATCATATAGTATCTCAAATGAACCTATTAATTCTGATTATCGCCGAGCGGAACTAATATTATTAATATTATAAATATATAAATTATGCCTTATTCTTATAATATTACCAATCACTAATATCATATCTAATTATTATTTATCATATACCTGCCCGCTGAAGACTAATAAGATGTTTGTAAATTAGTGTGCGTCATCTTATTTTAAATGAGTTATTGTTTTTAACCTTTACTTATGAATTATGACGAAGGTCCATTTCCTCAGCCCCATCATATTGGAATAAGAGATCTAAATACGTTTATATATTTATGATAAATGAAAACTTATAAAAATATTATCATTCTATTATGAAATACTATCATAAACTGTTGCTCAACGGATAACGATCCAAAAAAGTAATTAAAATCACTGTAGGTACTGAAAATTTCATCACGCAACTAATTGAAAATTATACTTTTTGAAAGTGAGTATTAAAAACAATAGTCAACACTTTTTTTCGCATAATAATAATATACAATATAGGTATAGGTATAATCGAAAAAGGTCATTGCTGTAAATCATTTTCAGGGATTTTCAAAAAGTAAGTATATATATATATACGTGTGCGTGTGTATATGCGTGTGTAATAAAATCACACATACCTATAAATACGTATACATACGCATATATAGACGTGTATATTGTATTTTATAACGTATGAAAAAGAAAAACAACAACAACAAAACAAATGGTTCGACATTCGAAAATGGGCTATTACCGGAAGGGTTTAAATGATTTAAATTAAATTTCATCACCATTTGCGGTGTAATTTTTATAAATATCAAACCCCTAAACAACCGCGACTACATAATATATACCGGCGCGGTACCCGAAAAACCACCGCGGCCGCTGTAGTTATATATACGACCATACGTACGCGTGTGGGTTTTATATTCACCACTGTCGGCGGCGGCGGCGGCGTCGTCGTCGTCATATATGGAAATCATAAACCCACACACACACACGCGCGCGCGCGCGCGTAACAATGATAATCATAAAACTATATCGTTGCAGCGGACCGGTACCCGTTGATTTATGTACAAATGAAAATGTGTGTGTGATAAATTATATCTGTATGTATAGATCGTCTGAATGGGAATATACGCAAAACTGGTATGTGTATTATAAAGGTGTGATATGTATAATATTATATTCTGTGTGTGTGTGTGTGTGTTCAAAAGCGGTGACGGCGGCGGCGGCGGCAACGGCGGTGGTGGGCACGCGACCGTATTGAATTATAATAAAACGACGACGGCGCGTATATCTAAGTGCGCGTGTGTGTGAGTGTGTATTATAACGGGTGTCGTCAGAGCAAACACGCGCACGCGGCGCCCTTCCGCAGTACCCCCTCCCCCCCAATGGGCCGCGGCTGACGTTTTTGGCGGACCACCGAGAACAAGGGGATGACGACTAATGTGTCGTGTTCAATTGGCGCGCGCAACACTAAAAATAATACTGCGCCAGAACCGCGCGATATATAATTGAAAAATCCCCGCGGCATACGTTCCGTGTTTGTTTAGAGGAATCGCAAATGGGAACGGCAAGGAAAAAAAAATCTGTTGTCCCCATACACAACCATACACGCGAATATGCGTATGTATGTGATGCTGTATAATATATATATATATACGAATGTATACATAATAATATTATAATATAAACCACTGCGGAAAAGAGCGAAACGACGGCGCACTTACGCGTGTACCTATATATATATATATATATAAATAAATACACGATGGAGGAAGTATTATTATAATATCGCCCGTGATTGTTTAATTGTTATCATTATTTTTTTATCATTTCCATCTTTTTTTATTGTTGCTGGAGACCGTGAGAACTTCATGTTTTACAATTCTGGTGCTGCATTGCAGTTTTCGCAGTGTTATATAATATTACGCCGTATTGAACAACTTGCTGATGCACGTCTATATATATATAGGTACTCGATATATACAATATGATTTCGATTAGATTATACATCCCTTTAAAATATATACAGACATGACGTATTAGACGCGCGAATCATCTGCAGTACGACGAATAAGTAATATACTATTGCACCTATATGTATTTAATTACTTCACAATTTTATCTTTAATCTAATTTATTTTATCTAATATTATTATACCTTGGATTAATAAAATACAGCTGTATGACGTTATCGTAATAAAATAAAATAAATCTGAATTTTTTATTCTATGTTTTAGGTACTTTCATACGTTTTACTTGAGTGTGATAATATTATTCGTGTAAGTTAGCCTAAAGCCTGTCCGAATAACACAACTAAGAAACAAATATCATTACATGGTACTACATCACACATGTGGTATAGTTTTGGCCATTGCAGGCCATTAAAAAAAATATTGCTTTTATGTATAGGTACTTATAATAAATATTAAAAAATACAAGGTAAATTTAGGTATTCTATTAAAACATATTGCTATATTATTGAACTACTCGTACAACTGTATTTTAGGATAAAAAAATAATAATTAAATATCGATAAATAAAACTAGGTACTATCAATTTTTAAATTTAATAAATTAATAGCTATATTTTAAACATTATGTATAATATATAGTCTATAGTTCTACACTGTTATATATATAATATTAACAATTTTAAAAAATGCTAACAAGCGATTATTTATCAACTTATTATTACACTGTCATCTGAACGTAATACGCCTTATAGTCTACTTTTACTAACGAATGTCGCTTAATAATCGATTTACTTTGCACATGAATTTAAAAGAAGTTTTTTACCCTCTCAAAAGAGATATTAATGGGTGTGAGGTGTTTTATTAGGGTCGTTGACGATGTAGATACAAAGAACGCTTTAGATATTTTTTACTTAAAAATAAATGAGGTCACTTCTTCGGATTAAATTAAGATTAATACAACTAATATAAATAAAAACTAGTGTTTAATTTTATTTTTATACCACCAGGGGTTTTAAAAAATCGAGGGTAATTATGGGATGGAAAAAAAGGAAAGTTTCAGATGCTTGGTAATTACAGCCGTTTGTCAGTCGGTGGAAACTCCTGCTACTTCACACTACCGTTTGCCGTGATAGTGGATTTATTATGAAGAGATGACTATATACGTACAAGGGTTGTTCAAAAAAAAAATGTATAGTATAATAATAATAATAATAAGACTGCTTTAAAAGTACGAGACAAAAACTTATGTTTTTCTATTGCAAGAAAAAACCATTGTTAAAAAATATTCTGTTTTTTACCTTTACCTGCGGAACTAATGCATATATTAAACATATTTACAAAAATAATACTGTACTATTACCATTCTTATATATACCATTGAAAAAAAATGTTTATGTTTAGTAATGACTTCTAATCATTTTAGCGTATATTATATTTTACAATAAAAACAAATATATTTCACGAGTACTTAGAAAAAATATAAAATACTAATTTTATATATTTAAATACTTTAAAATATATATGTTTATATATATATTTAGAAATTTCTAACATATAAAAATACATTGTGACCTTAGGTTTTTAAATTTACATTTAAATAAGTATATGTATTTTTGTAATTTATTTGGTGTTATAGTATACTTATATATTATACAGGTATACATGTGTAATGATTAATTTAATATATAAGTATCTGTTTATATATTATATTTAATCGAAATAAACTCGCATTTGTGTTATATACCTACTATTGTAACTTTAACACTTACTAATAATAAATATTTATTAATATTATTACACTCAAAACTACATTAATAAATTTACTCTACATTTTAGATCATATATTTCATTATTTTAGTTTAATTTTATACCCATTAGTTTTACATCGTACGTTTTTTAGATAAATTAAATATCTTTGGATGTTTAAATTTTTTCAAACATTATCATAATTTATGTCATTATTATAATATATTTGATACATTATTAAACATTTGATAAACTCAGTGGCAAAAAAAAAAATAAAAACACAAAAAATACGATCCTCGGATAGAATTAAAAAAAGGGGGGGACTGTAAATACTGAGCGTGCCTCAGGGCGCTATGAAGGTTAATCCACCACTGGATAAACGTAACTCATTTGAATTATTTTCTTGAACTTTACAGGTTTAGAGTTAGGAAAACATATCCTATAAAACTATAATTTATGTTATCGCATTCAGTATTGTTTTATGATTGCGATGAACTCAGAACTATTATTTATTTTATTTACCTTATTATGCCTTAAAATTTAAAATAATAAAAACAGGTTCTGCAGAATACTGCAGGTTTGTGTAGAGATAAATGGCAATGAGAAAAAGACCAACACCTATAATGTCCATGTATACTTTGTACTTAAATTATAATATACAATATTAAAATTATGGATTATAATGTACGAAATAATAATATAATATTATGTAAATTTACAACATTCTAGGCATACATAGGTATGTACCAAAAATTAATTAGCCATTGTTCATACTTTATATACATTTATAGATACACAATATACTTACATATAGGTAGCCTGCAGGTTAGGTATAGGTTAGATATACAAGCATAGATTGTATGAAGCTTTTATTTTTTTTCAATTTAAGTATTAAAATAACGATATGAATAAATAGGTATATAGATACTTATATATTAATTATAAAGACTGTAAGTATATGTAGTTATCATAACTATATACATTTGATAAGATAAATGTAATAAAATGTGTAAATGGATATACCTAGGTACATTTATATGTTTAAACAAATTTAAATCCGCAGTAATAAAATTCAGAAAATAAATTATCTTACCATATATGATATAACTATACACATTATTATACATCATACAATTGTATTTTTATTTTAAATAAATTATTGTTTTGCGATGGTTCTTAAAGTTATAAAATATTTCTATTTTAAAATTTTTTTATAATTATTTTTAATAGGTACCTGCAGGTACCTACTATAATAGTTAGTATACATATATACTACGGTAGTATACGGCTTAATTATAATATTGTAATGTGATGCATATACATAGTTCAGTGTATATAATGTATATGTACCTATAATTACTGCAGTCTGCAGAGTAGAGGATCAAAAATAATTTAAATTCTAGATTATATATATAATATATGTTCTAAAATACTAAGTTCAATAATAATATATAATGCAAAAATGTGCAATATAGTTACGGGTATGTTATTCATATTATATAGTTTTATAAAATTATATAGGTATATATTATCTATAGTTATTCGTTCATATACATAGAAATATAAGTTTTTAACTAAACTGAAACTATATAAATACAACAAATGTAGTCATTTTATATATACATACACATCATAATATAATAAGTATATACTTATTACTATAGTACGAGTATAACGAAAGTCATGAAAATAATTACGAGCTGTCCGGATCACGTAGATCTTCTCCCTACCAGATTCGGGCTTGAATCTTATTATACAGTACAATAATATTATTATATATACAAAGTCATAGATGCAGGAGACTTATGTGACTATATAAGTCCCTCAAAAAAAAAAAAAAAAAAACAACTGAAGATTTTACAGCACTTATTGGAATGATGGAATATATATGAAAACATTTTCATCTGTAAATCAAAATCGGTAATCGAATAAATCTATCGATTTTTAATAATGAAATTAACATAATATATGTTAACTACATTTTCAATGGTAGGCAGTGTTACATGTCAATAAGACAAACAAAGTTTTTAATATTTGTAATAATGTTTTAAAAATAATATTAAATATATAGGTTCCTATAATATGCAGGTAACTATAGAGGTATAGGAACAATGACACAAAAATGATCTGCCGCGACCATTTAACACATGTATAGTTATTATTATATGATTCAAAAATGAATGATATGTTATTTACTATTATTATATCGACTTATGTTTTTAAAAATGGAAAACATCAGGGTAATATAATACTTAAAAAAAAAAATGATTTCTGATTCAATTAATATAGTATTATAATATTTGAATATTTATGATTGGTATAACAATAATATTCATTCGAGTGTAGCAAAAACATTTTCAAGGGATTTTGTAATACCATAAAACCCCTACACGTCTCCCCCCAAATCTTACCGAAACTCCACTTGCGCCTATGCGATACTTATGGCGTATAAGTAATAGTACTTCTCGGCCGGCGTATATGATGCCCATTTACCTATACATTATCTTTACAACGTTGTGGTATAAGTCAATAATTACACATGTATACATCTATACATGGGATGCAGAAGTATATATATTTGTATACCTATATATTATATAATTTGACACTGGATGTGGAAAAATCTAAACTTGCAGTTACCTCGACCCACAGAAATATTGTTCATTCACTATCTACATTCATACTTTTTATGAAAAAAAAATATACCTCCAAATATAACGGTATTCACCGGTACAAAACCGGAACCTTAATTCCAAAATTTTAAGAACCGATACCAGTATCGATTTTTTTTTTTGAAGAACAAAAAGAACCGAATTCGAACCGAAACCGTAAAAATCATAAAGGTTCCAAGCCCTGGTATATAATATCATTATACATAGCGTATGACATGGTTGCTGCGACGCACACGCGCTAGCGACATACGCTCTATATATATACGCTATGCACATCACGGACGACGACGTCAACGACGACGACGACGACGACGACGACGACGACGATGTCGACATCGGTGGCGGCGGCGGTGACGGTGGTGGCGGTGAGCCGTGCCGACCGTGTAGCTGCGGCGGCGGCGAGTGGAGTGGCGGTGGCGTACCCGCAGCACACGGCCGAGCATAAAATATTCGATAGCCGCGCCGCCGGCGGCGGTGTACCGTCGTCGTCGCCGCCGCTCGAGGGATTCGTGACACTCCTATCGAGCTCCGCCCAGTTTTCAAAATGGCCGATACCCCCATGTGCGTGGAACGTGAGGCGGCGGCGGCGGCGGCGGCCGGTGCGACGGTATATGAAAAGGCCCGCGAGAACAGAGGAAAACGAAACTAAATATATATATTACACGTGTGTGTGTGTGTGTGTGTGTGTGTAAAGAAAAGAAGGAGAAAACACTCTCGATTCGGCAGTCTCTTTTGCGAGCGAATTTTTTTTAGCCTCCCTCTCCCCCCCCCTCCACCCCATCTACTACTGGCAATGACGTGGAAAACCCCCGAGTCCTCGACCCCTCCCCGCCGCCCCCACCGCGCCGCCATGCAAATATATATATATATATATACGACGACGACAACGAATAGTTGATAAATTTCCCTTTTTCTTCTCGGTCCGCTATATATACATATATATATTGCCGCCGTCCGTGTCTCTTGCGCAGCGTCCTCTGCACTCCTCCTTATCGTATAGACCGCGGGTCTCGACCGCCCGCGCGTCGCGCCAAAACGGTGCGGGCGCTCGCGGCAGCCCTGCGCAAATGGCTCGAATAATGGACTCCGCTGCCACGACGGATAGGGTAATCATGGCCGGAATTCCGACTTGTTCAGAACAAAACCACAATAACTTTTATTCCCCATTCCGCCTTCCGCGCTATTTTCTCCGCGAACCAAACGCGCTGCATTCGTCTGACGAACGATCGCCCCCGCCGCTGTTCTTCTTTTTCGCTGTGTGTATAAATAATATACCGCCGGGCGTCGTTCTATATATACACAGACGATATGTACTACCTATATTGTAATGACGTGTTCGTGATATACGAGTAGGTATATATATATATATATATATAAACACTTTATACGTAGGATAATTCACCAAGCATGCTCATCATCGTCTTCTTTTTTTTCCTCGATATATATATATATATAATACGCAGTTGTTCAAAACTTAAGTTTTGGAATGCTCGAAACATATAGGTATATTACAATTATTGATATTTTTTTTAATATTACTTACAAGTATGTATACACTGTGATTGTCGTATACTCCTATATGGAGATACCATATAACTCCTGTTTTTCAAATATAACATTAACAGTTCTTTTTTTTACAATTCTATGTTATACTGTATATAAGAGCAGTCATTTAGTAGATAATTTTTCTGAAAATGTTCTTGCATTATTATTGTTATTGTTATTATTTCTCGTATAGTCAAAATCAAAGTTCAAACGAATATTTTTTAAATTATTTAATTGTATATTATGCTAATAAGATAAACGGTTTATGATAATGATGAGTTTGGAATTAGGATATAATAAGAACTATATGATGGTAATATAAATAAGACTTTAAAAAAATCTCAAAAATTTGAAAATATAGACTTTATATGTTATTAAGTTATTAAATGAAAAAATTGGAGAGATCATATGCTTTGCAAATCGCCTATAGGTATAGCTGGTATTAGGAGCATTTATAACGTATAATATATTATACCTATACATAATACCACACCATATAATATAATCTTATTATAGCCTAATACCTTGCTTTTAAATCCTTCAAAAGTAATTGATAATTATTACTTTTAATAACATAACGATTACTGCATGTTTGAAAAAATATTTATTTTATTAATGTTATAACTGTAGAACGATATTCAACACTACTCGGCGGCTTGAGCTAAAAAACTAATTACAATAAAATGTATTTATGTTTTTATACTTTTATAATTTAATTGTTCAGTTTTCCACTTTCTATCACATATCCACAGGATCGAATTGATCGATTATTAAACGGATAGCTAAAAATAGTAAAAATAACAATTATATTGTGTACTTGTTATATAGCTTTATATACCTTTATTTACGTCCAATTTCGATACATATTGTCGCCGTCGAATTAAAAAATATTAACAAAAGTATACATTTAAGTATGTAACACCATAGAATAATTGAAATATATAGATATTTCTCATATAAGTGTATTAATGTATTATACATCATAATATATAAAAAAATAAAATTAAAATTGAAAAAAATGATAAATAGAATACCGATAGTGAAGATAAATTCTATATATATATATATATTTTTTTTTTGTCAAAAATGTGTGTTAAATATTAATTAAAACGTGTAGCCACAGTAAACCTTCACAAATTAAATACGAGTAATATATATACTAATCATTTAAACCACTGTATAATGTTAAAAACTTAAAAACAATAATCTTTTGTGTATTTATTATTAATAATTAATTGCCGTTTAAATAATTTAATGTTTAAAATGTATTATTTTTCATCAATAAACTTCAGTATTTTTTATCTCACAATAATTAGGTAGGTATAGTTATATTTAACAATTATATAAGCGCCATATGATTTTTGTAAAATACTGCAGCGTATTATATGTACCTATACCTATATGTTATACAAATAAAAAATAAAATACTGTATTTCTACATCATTATGGGATAAGTGCATTATAAGACTAATATAATTATATTTATCACAAACTGAATGTCTGGATTAAAAAAACTACTTTATATTCATAATTTCTTTCAAAACGAGTACTAAATATTAGGTATTTATATGTTAAAAAAATGTATTGATATCTTTTGAATTTTATAATATTATATACACGCGAGTATTAAGCAATAATAATGACAATTTAAAGAACATACTATAAGTTTTATCTGTAATTAGGTAATTTTAAATCTCCTAAAAACAACTTGTTGTAAATTCTTTAAACGTTTATATTATAGTTTAAACTTTTAAGTATTTTTTAGTTTGCCAAAACTCAAAATAACAATGTTAACGGCATTTTTGTTTTTATGTTACTTAAATTAAAAATCTGAGATAGCCTATATTTATATACCGAGTGTCCCGCTAGGATTTAACCATTGGAATATCTCCTGAAATAATAGAGATATCATAATTCTGGTTTTTTAATAAGATTCACAGGAACAAGAACTACAAATATTTCGTGTTTTAATTTATTCTTATATTTTGGTAAAAAAGTTAAAAAATGTATTTTTTTATTTAATTATTTAAAAAAAATTGAAGATATCCATTTTATAGAGTTTTTTTTTTCTAAAAATATTGAAGTTTTAACATTTTAGTGAATCTTGTATCAAACATGTGGCCCGCGTACCACTATGGCACTATCGTATTAAATAATTCGTAGTTTTTTTCGAAACTAGAAAAAATATTAAAAATCAGGAAATTGATAACTTTTTTACCAAAACATAAAAATAAATTAAAACATGAAATATTCGTAGTTCTTGCTCCTGTGAATCTTATTGAAAACCCAGAATTATGACATCTCCATTATTTCAGGATATATCGCAATAAGTAAATCCTCGCGGGACACCCTGTATATATAGCAGCGATACAAGGCTAATTTATGTAAATATCTTAAAAGTTTAGGTATTACATTCCGTTATAAATATTCAAATAGTTATTTAAGTTTTAAAGTATATAGGTATATATATACAGATAATGATTCAACATGTTACAGCCTTTTGATTATAGAAATAATATTCATTATAGAGAAAAATTTTTAATACGAGAAATATCTAAAATATCCTTTTTTGCAATCATAATGTTAAGAATTTTTTCGGAGTATTTTGATACATGAAATTCAAAATTCAAACTATATTAGTTTATAAGTTATAAGTATTTAAAGTTTAGGTGAGCAGAGACGCAGAGTAATAGACAAACATTTTGTGGAAAATCCCCGTATCATGTTCTACTCCGCTCATTTAAACTTTAAATACTTATAATAACTATAACTCATAGACCACTAATCCCCATTTCGATTTTTATGTATCGAAATACTCCAAAAAAAATTCTTTACATTACAATTGCAAAAAAAAAGTATAGGTTTTCATTTGAATTGTTTAAATCTCAAAAACCCACCTTCCAACATTATAAAAAATATAAAAATTACTAATCGTTTTATAGATATTTATAAATAAAAAACTTTTGTATTAAAATTTGTTCTCTATTATGAATATTTTATATTTATATGATAGAATGACTGTAACATAAATTTTTAATCGTCACGC
The DNA here is from genome assembly GCF_003676215.2 of Rhopalosiphum maidis. NCBI lineage: Eukaryota > Metazoa > Arthropoda > Insecta > Hemiptera > Aphididae > Rhopalosiphum > Rhopalosiphum maidis. The sequence continues at coordinate 59,878,551 of NC_040877.1, forward strand.
TATATAATATCAATAATGTATATACCTATATATATATATATATAACAGGGGTCACCAACCGGCAGACCACGAACACTTTTTTACGGACCCTTATCCGCGGAGTAGATTTTAAAATTTTTATATATATAATTATCAGAAGTGTGTCATATAAAATGTATATTACGACAAAAAATTTAAATTAATCTGTATTGAACAAATGCATAAATAATAATCAATATAAATACTAATTAAAAAAAAAAAAATGTATTTATTAATGTGTGTAAATTATTAAAACTGTTAGGAGCGGTCTCTAACCGTAGCCAGTGTGGTAAGTTTCAAAACGGACTTCCATAGAAATTAGTATATTATATAGGCTACATCAAGGACATGGATAAAATGGTAAATATATAGGTACCAATATATGATGGTAATGATCTGCAGAAATGTAAGAGGACAAACACTGTAAGACATCCTACGCAGCTGTATATATGGCTTATATATATATACTATTAAACTATATAAATATTTAAGTATAAATAATGCCAGAGTTTATATTAACAAATTACATACAAATATACAATAATACTATTAAATAAAGGTAAAATATACTTTAAAGTGTTACACATTATCAGTTATTGTTTATGATCATAAAGCGTTAATATTTAGGAAATCATTTTTTTTTTTCGTTGTTGGCACTATATACTTTTTTAAACCCATAGATAATTTCCATCGCTGGTCAGCGACCAAACGAGTGAGATAGTTATAATAATACTGGTTTACGGTTTAAACTAAGCTAATATAATACCCTGCAAGCTTTAATGCTTCGTTTTTTATACTCGTCTATAGCGTAACTATAATATCATTGATTTATTTTATGAAAAAAAAAAAATCAGTAAATCAGCTTGACGAATATAAGGTAGCAGGTACCTATATAATATATATGTTCATTAAAAATACACGATTATTGCCGATTATATACGTATTATTTACATGTCGTTCTGGCACATTAGCTGGCTCAACAAATCTTATAATTCATTTTAAATTTAATATAACAAATCATAATATAGCTTAAGCTTGTAGATATGAGTATAGGTATTATATATTATTTTTATAATAATATATATATCGTGTACAACCAAAAGCGGATTTAGCGGTTGTTTAAAGGAGGAGAGGGTTGGATTTTCAAAAACAATCATCTTCTTACTCGTCGAACCTTTAACAATTTGTTGTTTTCCTACATTACTTCTTTTTCTATAGTTGAATACAAATATTGGCCACTATTATTATGGATGAGAGACATATTTACCTAGATATTATTATATATTCATATGTCTATATAATTTTAATAACGAATAACAAATTGAATTCTCTTTTAAATATATTAATGCAATAATATCAAGTTTCAACTACTAATGGATAAATAACTACAAAATTTAATCAATACATATTTTTTTCATTGGCAAGTCTAGCAGCTATTAAATCCACGTCCAAATCCAATAAAATGTCTTTACTCCGTATGTATATGTATGAAAGTAAAACATTTTTATCCAATTCGAGATCTTAGTCAAAATCACGACTATATAATTAGGTACAACCTATGGAAAACTTTTTATTAAATTTTGCAATTTATTAATTATAAATAATATTGTCCATGATGTACATAGTTTAAATGACCCAATAAAAGACCTAGCTTGACCTATTTCCTCTTGATAAATCACAATTTACCTCTAGAAACCCCGCATCGTCGATAGTGAAGATTGAAATAAATCTTTTGCTTTTATGAAAAACTCGAGGACAGACAAAAAAATAATATATAAGCATTAATAAAATTAATTAATAAGTGATAATAGTAGATCAATTATAATGCAAAAATTATAAAAAATGTTATTTAATGTATTTGATTCCACAGTGTTTGCCTAAAATAATAATAGCAATTTTAATTATGAAATAGTCATATCATTAATCAAGAGAATATTTTATAAACTAAAAATTTGAATGTTTATATAGGACATAGGTATATAATACTATAACATAGTCTGCAGAACATACTAAAACGGTATTTTTTAAATGAAAAAAATAATTGTATAACAAACTAAAATTGTTTAGTCATTAATTAACTAAATGAGATAGTTTTACGCGTTTTATTAGCAATTTTAAAACAAACCTTATAGTTTCAAATTAGTTTTGGGTAAACTTTAGACGCGTTTAGAATAGAATTAATTCCCAAATAGACCACCCTTTTAGGAAAATGTTCAACGATCTAAATATTTAACGTCCCTCTTTGACCTTCCATAAATTTCTATTTATAGAGCTTTCAGGTAAACCGTTTAGGACACTATACCTAACAAATAACAATAATATAGTTTATGGAATGGAAATTATAATTGTATTTATAAATTATCATACAAACACACACTTAATTAAATACAATATTATTTTCGTTTCATACGATTCGCATAATATAAATTATAATATCACAATAATAATACACGTAAAATATACCCCAATGTACCCATCTTTCTACCTCGTATCATTTACTCGAATATATATATAGTCTTTCGCCTTGCGTCCTCTTTTGTACGGTAATCTTGAAACAGAATATCTAAAAAAAATAACAATTAACTTTGTTTTTTATTGCGCATTTATTAATCACTATATAGCTTTAAATGGAGACAAAAATAGAAAGTTTTAGTTAATTGCCTTACCGCCTCTGGCGCGCGCATTAATATAGTATGAGAGTAACTGCGTGGTGTGCACAACGCGTCGAAGGCGAAGGGGCGCGAGTTGAATGAATATTACGTTTCACATTTTGTAGCTCCTCATAAAGGGATTAATGCGAGTTTATTTGTCGTGCGTTCACAAAAAGGTCGTGGCTGCCAACCATTGAACTATTAAAACCAGTAAATCCACAACCATATGTACTTATGGGTTATTTATTTATTACTATTTTTTTTTTTTTTATATACTTTCTTGGTATAAGTACATCGTATATGTATCTTAAATTAAACCATACATGTACAATCGACCCTTCGATATTTTTAGATTTTACGAGAAAAATGATGACTTCAAGAGATTTTCTTTTAAACGTTTTCATTGAAATATATATTAGAACATTTACGACCATAGGTATACTTATATAATAAACAAGACACTGATACATTTCAAGAACATACAAAGCGAATATATTATGTAGAATATAACTGACTGACTTAACCCTATTTATGAACTGCCTGCAGTATATAATTAAATTATAAATACGAGACAAAATAATGTTTCAAATTTCAAACGTCTTACCCTATTTTAAAAAAATTATATTTTATAACTGAATATTAATTATTGATAGGTGTGTTCATATTATATTGATTATTAATACTTTATTGTTGCGTCGTTTAACGGTTTTACCCACCAACTTAATATTTTAATACTTTAGATAAATCACATTAAATAAATAAAAATGTTATAGCTTTAAAATTTTAAATTATAATTTCTTAAGAATTTATAACACAAGGAATTGCACATTAAATAAAGTTATTAAATAATGATTCTATTAAAATTACCTGTAATTATTCTCTAGTAAACATTGGAGTTTTAAAATTATGATAGTATGGATCATAAAAAAATGATAATATATTGTACGTATTTAAAATATTGAAAATTACATATTGTCCAACACAAATATAAAGTATATAAATTATGCCTATGAGTTTCATGTACCTACCTACATAAGACTATAACAACAATAAAATATGTAAATACAATAAAAGATAAATACTATTGACAATATTTACTACGGATTCATTGGCTTTTTGTTTATATGTTTATAGGTATTTTAATTCTCTTATCGTTATGAGCTAAATTGAATATTGACCGTTTCGTATACCTACGTATAGGTATAGATCTTTTGCACATAAAAATGAAAATAATAAAAAGTTATATTTAGACAATTTATAGTCAGTATACGTACAAGTACAAGTATACAATATAATAATAAATACAGATATAAAAGCCGATAGCTGTATCATTGTAGCTTAAACTACAATTTTTTTAGTTTTAAAATATTTAATATTTGTATAATATAGCTAAGTGGTAATGATTTTTTTTAGTGTTATTAATATATAAACACTATTATTTGCAACTTTACAATCATGTATAAAAATATATTATTTGTAATATAGTACTCTATAATATTAAAAATTATGTTTATATTTTAATGTTATTTTTAAGTAAATACATTTCATGTATAAATTTACTATAGTCATATAAGAAATAACGTAGTATTTAGTATTTGAACAGTATAATAGATACACTTAAACATACAAAATATCTTATGATTTTATAGTACTTATGGATACCTTTAGTAAATACTCGTATTATTCGTCTTTAAATTATACATTAAACTTCATTATCTTGAATAATTTGATCCAAATTGTGTATAGGATTTGAACAATTAAATAAGTACCTTTGTAAATAATTTTAAAACTTATATTGTTTGTTGGCTATAAAATGTTAAAGCTCATCACCTAATCGTATTTTTATTGATTCGACTTTTCCCTTATTTTTTGCACGTTTGTATTTTTGTGCTCTTTTGTACAATGCACTCCTGCAGTATAATACGTCAATATCGATTATATTTTTTATCGCCAAAGAGAAAAATCATTTTAAAGTAATTAGTCATATAACTTCATTGTATACACGCCGTGCGGCTGCAGTAATTTATTCATAGTCGTAAAGTAAAAAAAAAAAATTAAAAAAATCATTGCCAAACTGTATAGGGGTTAGCTCCCTCGCGCCGCGGTGTACGTGTACGTAGGGACAAAAGAAAATGTCATATGTTCCCTATTCCCGGAGACCTGTCACGAAGTTTGGGCGGGGGCAGACCTAAAAAATAATTTGTACAACACTTAATGGCTCATCGGTTTTACATAATGCACAACGACACCCCGATGTACAGTATAATGGGTTTGGAGAATATAGGTACTATATATACACGAAAAGCGATAGTATATACTATATATACCTATGTACATATTATATATTGTATATATATTCATTATTCACTAATGATTTACTTTATGTCTATAATGACTAATGAGGAGATCGCATATAATATACAATTTTATTAGAAGATAATGTGTGTGCGTTTATGCGCGTATAGTTATTATATTATAATATGAACGTCATAAGGCAGTAGGTACCTAATTTAATTTTTACTTTAACGCGGTAGGTACTATGAAATTGAATCTAAAATATCTCTTTTAATCGAAAGTCTATATTTGATATAAAAGAAAACTCGTAGAATTTTTCTTGTGCATAGATTTCTTATCGTTTCTATAATTTATCATATAGTGTAAACAAAAATAACATCTGTATAAAAGCGCAGCTTAAAGACAATATATATATTTATATACAGTGTAGAGTCTACATAGTAAATTGTAGAGTTTAAACTATAAACCTAAATCAATATTTAAAATGTGTAAAACGAACATACATAATATTACCAACATAAACACGATGATTGCATGAACGCGCATGATTTGACATCTATACGAATTATAAAAATTACAACTGTGTCAAAATTATTATATCAACGTGTATAACAATAAAATCAACTATGTATAGTTTTTTGTATATAAAAACAGATTCAACGATCTTTCTATGATTTCTGTCTGAAATAAACAAGGAAATTCCAATTCGTCAAAATGTTTTTCCTTAACTAATATACATAGTATAGATAATATTAAATGGACATTTAAATACCCTCACTTGCTATATTAGATAGTTACTTATTTGGTTTTAGTTATTCATTTTTGTGTTATTAATCGCATATTACTGGTTACTTTAATAATATCGATAGTAATAAAATAATAATAAAGGTATATACCATCAAGTTCCCCAAAAAAAAAAAAAATATTATAACACCTATAGGCTATAATACGTATACCTACATGTAAATTGTAAATACATAATGTTAAATAAGCAATTTATATCGTTAAAATGTTAGGCACACTATAAAATTATAGTAGGTAAATGTACAAAAATGTCCTAATGTTAAATGAGCTTGTACGTTTTGTTTTATTCGGTCCGTTTACGTCAAACGTAGTTTTAGTTAAGTGCTATTCGTCATTATTGTCAAATACATTATGCAGAACTTTGTCAATGTTTTGCATTTTAATCGAATCTGATGTCGGGTCTTGTGTTTTCAGATAGTTTGGTTGAATTGGACATTAAAATAAGATATACAAATATGCAAAACTACAAAAGTCATTACATTCCTATATAATAATATCTCAAATAATAACAATGTTAAAACTAAAAGTAATACAGTTAGGTGTAGAGTAATTTGGCTGAAAATATTTGAATTTGAATTTCTATTTGCTTACATAATAATACAATTATATATTTTAATTTGTTGACCTGAATACAATCGAAAATTTATTTTTTGGTAATTTATAAACAATTGCATTACAAAATAGGATTTAACAAATAAAAATTAAATTTTACAAAATACAATTGTTACGCGTCATAAAAATACATAAAAAAACCAACATCAATATATGTTTAAATTTTCAAAGAAATCTTTTTTTTTTAATTTTATTTGTGTAATGTACCTTACTCCTAAATTTAATATTTTTAATTTTCACATTACTTTTCTTCGGCTCATTAAATATTATGAAATAATGTGTTTACATTTTAACTAATAAATCAAAAAAAAAAAAAAAATCAAACAGAATTACAAGTATGGTAATGGAATACTTTGCTTCAACTATACACCGTTGAAGTGCAATAACATCGCAGAATACTGCACAAGATGTGTAGATATACGGTGTACAAATTACTATACGTCACGAAACTGCTGTGCGTGCTTAAATCGACGAAGCGGCTAACAAATGATGAATTAGTTGGCAACGAAGTACTGCTATTAAACGACAATATTATGATTAATGTGTAATAAATAATATACACACAGGATGGAGCATACTCATCCATTACTAAATAAATAATTTACAGTAAAAAAGAGAACTTTCGTTTAAAAAACAGAAATTTGTATCGCTACAGAACACTTTTTATATAAATAGACAATTAATACAAAAAAAACTTAAGAAGCTAAAATTATGGTCTTAGTATATATTTAAAAATTTCAAAAATCAGTATTTTAATTAATAAAAAATAGAGGAGATGAGCACGCTTATAATGAATCACATTGAATATAATAATATACAAAATAATTAGTAATAACATTATTATATGTTCCTCGGTTATTGCTTTAACTGTATAAACTGCCAATAAATAGCCTAACGTTAAAAATACATTCTTATTTCCTTCTATCAAATCCAATACTTTTAATTTAGTATAACCATCTCTTGTGCATTGTATTTCAGTCACCTACAAGTATACTGCAATTTATTGCAACATAGCTGGAAACGTGTGACCGATAACAAGGAAGATTTAAAAATGTAAAAACGCACAAGAGTATACCGTTTATTATAGAACTGCATAAGCCACTTGGATTATAAATGTCCTAGTTTTCCTGTATACAAGTTATAATATATTTGTCTATATAGATGGGTATGTATTACAATTTGCAACACCGCGCTCCTGCCCATATAAGACCCGGACGTTGCAAAGGATTTGGGTTTCAATCGACGCGATCTATATTTTTACATTTTTTTTCCTGAAGTACGCGCGTGTGCTCGAACGTCTTTATCCTGTCGTCCGCGCCATCGACCATCCCCGATATATTAACCCGAATCGGGAACGTGATTTTCCGCGTATTCGCGTTAATCCCTCGTCGGCGACGTGTCCAAGCGCGCAAATACACGCGCACCGCTCTTTATACATACAACGAGGCGGTGGCTAATTGTAATTCTATTGGTAAACACTCGTTTCGCGTGGAAAACTCGCGATAGGGTAGTTGGCGTATATACATAAACATTATAACGATGTTATGCGCCAGTGTCCGCGCGTGTGTGTGTGCGTACGTATGTGTGTGCGCGCGCAAAGTACACGGCAACGTGATCACACAACATATGTGACATGATGTGTACAGGGTGTATGCACGCGAAAACTTTTTTCAAAATATATAGTTTTTTTTTTTTTTTTTGAAAACCGAAATCGTATATTTCTATACGTCCGCGATAGTATATCGTCAATTGGTTTTCAGTCAAAAGTTTACAAATTGTACTTAGATACCAATACACGCGCGCATAGAAGTGTCCGGATTTATGTAGAATACACGATTGTGGGTACCTGCAACGACGATTCTTTTCGACGGTACTTATTTTTTCATAACACGATTCCGTACGTTGAATTTATTTTATTTTCGTGCGATGTTGCCGAATTTTACAATTTTATTTCAACTTATTATAAAATAAATCTATAAAACAGCAAACGGTCCAGAATCATATAACATGTACAATGTACATCAGTCAATTGCATAGTGCTCATTCACACGGGACACCCAGATGCATACTTTCCTTCTTTTCTAAACGAGAATTACGCCCTTTTTACATTTTTGTTACTAAAGTACATGTCTACAGATTAATTTTGATCAACATGAAATAATACAGAAAATGAAATACTACAATTCTTTACGTAAATACAAAATGGCGGTTCGTATTGGCATTAAAAACGTTAAGACGTCTGGGTTAGGTTAGCCTCGTTGGTCTATTTGATAAATATTCGGTGATCCAAACTGGAATAAAGAATAGTGAGTTATGGGGAATGGTTTGTATTTTTGTTTAAAGTTTATTAATGATAAAAGGTAAGCAGGTACCGGTTTTACCACATACCGATACGGAGATTTAATGTCTAAAGTTTCTCTGTGACCAACTAGCAAGTCTAATTCAAGGAGATCAAATGACAATACGATTAAAAATATGATCAAACTTCAATAATTAAAATATATAATATATACCCATAATTTGTTCGTCAAATATTCGGTTAGGTTCTAATCCCGAATTAAGGGTATGGGTAAGCAGGGTTTCACTCTTCACATATTAACGTTTCTAATAAAAGCAAAAATGTCAGTAACGAAAAACATAGGGAGGTTAATAAAATGGTTTCAGAAGAGTCGTAAAATTTCCAATTTTATTATAACCTTAATATATTTTTTCTATACTTAGTGGTTTGTGGAATCAATTTACACTCGCAAATCTTTGCACTGCAGACAATAGCGAATGTCGGAATGTCACACATATATTAATACATTATACATAATATACGCAGCATAGATATAAAAAGTATATATAACCATCAGTATTCAGTGCAAGATTTTGTTTGAGTTTGTAGTCTATACAGCGCAAAATGACGGAGCCAACGTGAAATTGGCACTAGCAAGAGAACATTTTATTTTCGCATGAATTCGTACGGAAATTCTAGCAAAATCTTCGACGAAGATTTGAAATATTTAAATTCTACAGCTGTAACATAAATATAATAGTGACTGTGCCAACCCACGCACGTTTGGAAAACGGACTTGATTACGAGAGGACTTCTGCGAACATGGTGATACATCCTGTATAACATAACATGACGAGTATAAATTATTATACAGTGTACGGCACCCATCGCCCTCGCACGCGTTCGTTCGCCATCCGTCGTTTTATTTTTTTTTTTATTCTTTTCATCCGTGGCGGTAGCGGTGGCATCATCCGCCGGTGGTATCCGGTTAGGTCACGTGTGCAGCTAGTACGTGCATGTGTGTCTATGTGTGTACGAATCGTGCGATGCGTATCGTATTATGTCATTACTATGCACGACATTGGCCGGTCGCGTGTCCGGAAAAAAAAATAAAATAAACCAGAGAGAGAAAGAGACGACGACGATGTTTACGCGTCGTTTTTCCGCGTCGACGCGCACCGCGACTCCGTTATTAAGGGCGCACGTGTAGAGCTGATCTATATAGACATAGACACACACACACACATATTATATAGCTAATATATATACACGTCGTATATACGCATTATATACACTTGTGTAAAGAAATTGGATATTATTTGTGTGTGTGTGTGTATATAGTGTTTGCTTCTTCGAAAATATTTTTTATAAAATAAATTCGAAAACTTATTCTGTCGTGGTGATTGGTGGACACGTTTTTCCACGCTCCGTGATACGAAAAAGTATATTAAAGTTTACCGCGTTCGAAATAATGTTGAAACTCGTCTGCCATCTGCGGTATATAATATATTGCTGTATGCTATTATACTCTGCCAGTGTAGTATACAGACACTATCGTAGTGGTATGATAGAATGATTTGATAAATTTAAAGCTAAATTTCCATCACTCGAATGAAAACAATTGTTAAAATGTAATAGTATAACATAAAAGTCATCGTGTGTCGGCGAGAAAGTGTTTGAGATTCAGCGGTTATATACACCATCTGAAAATGTTGAACTCCGGGTTCCCTCATAAATGGCGTTTTCGTTACTGCTTTTCTAGACCAGTGATCCTAAAATGTAGCCAATATTTTTGCTGTTGTTTTTTTTTGTAGGTGAATGTGCGAATTGTGGATTTCTAAAACGGAAATACTAACGTGAATATATATATATACTACTATTCGGTCCCCGATTCTTCAGTCAACCGTTAACCGTTTATCTTAAGATCGTACAACAACACGTGTAAACATCTTATCAAGGAAAATCCTTTGCGTATCCTCATTGTATTGGCGAAACAAACTTATTTCAGTTTCTAGCAAAAAGTTTGGTTGAATTCGTGAGTCCGTATTATTATTGTAGGTATACGTTTCGTATATATTATGTAGATAGAAATTCGTGTTGTTGACAATATTACATTGATTAAAATTAATCGGATTTATACGACCGCTTGTAGTTGCAGATAAAAATGCCACGTTCCGTTTTATAAAAAAAATCTATGTATTTGACATCAATTTCGAGCAATTAAGTCTAACGAGAGATTTGTTATATGAATACATTTTCTCTAATTTCGCGAAGGGCTCGTCAAAAGTTTTCATCTTATAATAACTTTGACGGGAAAAAAAACCGCGTTATTTACTATAATATAGTATATTATTATACATGATATATATATATAGGTACCTAAACTCGTTATTCATCTACCGCTGCACCCTCTCCGCAGAGTCGCGCGCGCACAACGACGATGACATTATAGTTTCGCATTGTGACCGAATTGCATTATTCATCAAATGTCCGTTTTTTGGCCGTGCGCAAAAAAAAGCGGTAAAAAACTATATATATATATATATTTTTAAAAGGCAGACAGGTCGCTCAAAGGCAATAATTCATGAGCTGCTGCTGCTGCTCCCGCGAACACTGTGTCAGAATAAACAAACAAAACACCGACGGTGGCACATCCTTCGCTATCCTTTTCCCTGCGACCGACGCAGGTCTCTACTATATTCGTATATATATATATATAGGTATAAAATGATGTTACGTATACTATTATTATTATTATAATAGTCATCGCGTCGTCGTCGTATTTCGCCGGGGCGGGCTTATGCGCGATCGTCATTATACGAGCGGTCCGTTGTTCTATGTATATATATATACGCCGGACCACCGCCAAAGGTCCCTCGTCTCTCTATTGATATGGTAATACATAGCGAAATCCTCCCCCCCGCGTACACTTATATAATATGTTGTATTATGCTCTGTGTGTGTGTGTGTGTGTATGTGTACATTATAGTTATATATATATATATATAGGTATATGGTATACGCCGTTGTATAATGCGGCAGCAGGCTGCGCTGTATACGCGTATATAATGTGTACTATACATGATATTGTGTAAACTTATATATATATATATATATATTACATTATAACAATCACGCCCACTCGATATACCGCGGTCACGCACATAATAAACAACGTATGGTAACTTGTGCTATAAACAACACTGACGCGCGTTTGTTTGAAATTTTTTTTTGTACATCGTATTGTATTATATAGGTATATATAGGTGCCAAAGTATTATTATTATTATTATTATTGCTTAGACTCGTCTTAATGGCGATTAGTATAAAAATTTGACGCGTCTGTCAACGCCAAAAATCTTGAATTAACGCCCCAAAAAAGAAAAACTTACTCGAAATTTTACGAAAATATCACAATAACATACTATGGGAACAATTTTGGTTTTATTTAAGTATATGAAGGTAACTGAAAATTAGAGATAAGTGCCTAAAATGTTCATATAGACAGACATTTTTACAAAATAATTCACCATTACTATATTAATGTATAAAATTAGCATCGAGTTCGTATTTTTTTTCTAACAATTAATCGTCAATATGTACCTTTGGTAAACTCATTACGTATGCATTTATTGCATACATCCCACAAATAAACCATTAATAAACGTATTGAATTTTGATCACGTATAATAAAGTAATCATCATAAATGTGCATACATTTGATTAAGTTCCACTAATATTATCTAAAAATAATTAGTCAGTAAGTAGAGATTATATATGTTAAATTATAATATTTAATCTAATAATTTGTATTTTTAAATTAATTTAATACTTACTATGTCTAAAAAACCCTGAAATACTATAGAAACACTCGAAACTACTCTAATACATAAATATAAATAAATTAGCAACTTTTCGTATAATATATTATTTATTATGTTTGTAGAACGTTTTAATTTATCTCAATGCTATAACTTAAAATTGAACATCCATAACTGATATTATTTTGAATTTTATTAATACATTTTAAATCAAAACTTTGATTTAAAATCCAATAATTTAAGGCTATATGTTTCATGTGATAATTTATCGATTAATTTTTTGCACAGTCTAAATATTATCCGAAACCATTATATGACCAAATCAATTATTGTGAAAACGTCATCACAAAAGGGATGAAAATCCATTAAGCTCCCGGTATAACCCATTTGTTTTGTACTATTATTATTATTATTATTTCTAGTAACAACTATTTTGTAGATCGTCAGTGAATGAATCGATTAAATTCGACTTTGTCATAATCAAACGGTCGTTATTAGTAAAGCTCGTTTACATTATAATGGCTTAGTGTATGTAGCGACCAAATGGCAGTTTACACTGAACAAAAAAAAGATACACCAACTTAAAAATTGAAAATTGATTTTTTTTTAAATTCAGGAAGGTTGTTATTAATAATGATGAAAACTTAAATATTAATTTACATAATTTTAACCATATAAAATAAAAAGGTAGTCAAATGTTCGAAGTTTATTTCATTATTTTTTTTATATAACTATATAAGTATCAATATTATTACTCTGTTTTTATTAAGCAATATATTATATATAATATAATTCTTATTAAATACAATACAATTATAATAAATACTAAACAGCCAACAAAATTAATATTTTTTAATGTAAAAATCATAACTATCTTTTTTTAATAATAATATTATTTTTTGAAAATATGCCAATAATTAAGAACTTAATAGTTTACAATCTTTTAAATAATTATACTACGGAAGATAACCAAAACTATTTAATCTATTAAGTATTTATTACTTTATTAGTAAGGTTAAGATTTGGCGATACTCATCACTACATTTATTACTTTTACGTATTTTTGTTTTAATTGTGTAGTTGTATACACCAAATTATAAATCCATATAGTATAAAAAAGTAGGATAGTAAATTATATTACATTTTATTTTATATATTTTTGCATTTTTATTTAATTTATATTTTATAACTATGAACACATTTTATTATTTTTTAATGTATTTTTTCATAAAACTCTTGAATTGCAAATAATTTTTAATTTAAAAAAAAGATAGGTATTCAAAATTCTCTCTTAAGTAAAAATTAAATTATATAATATTATTAACAATTATTGAAAAGGTAAACTTAAAAATCAATATTATAATATTAAAAATTATTATATTATTTATCAAAAATGATGAGTTATTTTTAATTTTTTAACTAAAAATTGTTCATTGTATTATATTTTGAATGAATAATAATAAAAATGTATGAATAATAGCTTGGTTATATGGTACCAAGTCTGGCAAGGCACCTATCCATCACAGTGGCGTAGCCAGAGGAAGAGCTGAGAAGGCTGCAGATAATATACTTAGATATTTTTGGGTGTATTTTCATGCATTTTTAGAGTTGTTAAGTTATACACATGTTACTATCTTAGCCCTAGTCTTACATTTCTTATCTGTTACGAATATATGTAAGATATTACATAATACACGGATATACTTAATTCATAGCTATATTATAACAGAAATGTCTTTACTGAAAACCCAATGACATTTCGACAATTCAATCCATTTTTGTACATAACCTTTCTCTAAACCATTTTTTGTTAGATGTGTTAAAATCAATAAAACTTATAAATGTATTTAAATATAAACCATATAATATTATTATTATTATATTATTTAATTTGTCAAATGATTTAACATTTTTTAACAGATTCAATTAGTCGATACTATAACATATTATTATTGAATTATTATCATGTTTAAACTTATATTTGATATCTAAATTTTAATTTGTTCTTTGTTTTAAATTATTGTACAGGGCTTCTATACATAAATAAAAATAAATAAAATACTTGATAATTGTACATTTTATACGCCATGAGACCTTTAACTAAAAAGTAATGTTATGTTTGAAATGTTCAATCGACCAAAAACGGCCGTCTGGTTCAAATATATAGATATACCATGTACACAATACCTAAAAGTAATCCTACAGTTCAACTTATGGAATGTATTGACAACTTGTCAATACCAAGGTATAATATAGTTTTTAAAATTAAAAAAGACTTCAAAGGTTAGATTTGGTAAGTTTGGTTAGATTAGGTAAAACATCTTTTATAAGATATTAAATTTTTCTATTATTGTTTTCAATTGGATTTCATTGAATCATGAATCACATGATTCGAAAAACGTACAAGAAATAACGTTTCTTCAATCAGCCTGATATTATATTATGAATTTACTTTATTCTATTAAATTGATGGTGACATTCATGTTCATATTTTTTTGTTTATTGGTTAAAAAAAACTAATAGTAGCTAACCTATTCTTAGGTTTGAATTAGTTGACCGCAATATTGTAGTAGATTTTCAAAAATATTGTGAAACTTTTTCCCAATATAACATTTTATAATCGAGCACATACACGAATTTATAACGTGTTACCTATTAGCCATTAACCAGCTACACCGATGATTACATCAACGTCAATGCCCTATATTTTGAAATATGCAAGGACAAGATAGATACGTAAGTAATCGAGTAGGTATAAATACCTAATAATAATTTTATATATTGTGATATACTTAATATATCGCGGTCACGCCTATTACCTGTGTTGTTTCCGTCTTACAAGTGCATATAGTACATACAATTTACGTTCAGCAGAATACATTTTTTGTGTCGTTAACTCTATTATAAAAGTGGATTAATGTATCATAAAATTTAAAATTAAAATATTATCTGTATTCATATGTAGGTTTTTTACAATATTTAAATTTTTAAGCAAATTATAAGTGGAAAATTATTGGTTTTTTTTGGTGTAAAAAAAAAATTAAAAAATATATTTATAAGATATAAAAATTCATATTTCTGATACACGAGGGAATCCATCTACATGATAATATTATCATACTGTACACATATATTATTACATACACACTGTGCTCGTAGCCGCAACGATAAATTTCGAAAAGGTCGTCTCATCGGCATCGATAACGGGCAATTGACTTTTAACGAGAAATCAGGGCTTATAAATCGTGGAAGAGGGTCGTATAATATACAGACGCGATTATATACTGCAGTGCATACGCAACTACATATATATCATTATGTATTTATTATGTACCATTTTAAACGATATACATTATCATATATAGGTAGGCGTTTTTCGCAACTGAATTCCTTTAACCCGGCGATCCGGACGAGGTTTTATACGTCACTATGAAACATGCATTACGATGTATACAGTATAATAACTAGCGCTTAATGTTATTATACTTGCGCGGTTCGTGAAAGAAACCCGCGAGAGCGAAATGCAAAACTGGCCGTCGACGGGGTCTTATATAAACGCTCGTAATTATTGCTCATAATAATAATATGTATGTTAATGCGGCGGCCTGGCGGTCGTAAAACCGCGCGAGAAATGACAATGTATATATATTATTATTGTTATTATTATTATTATTATTATTATTATAACGCGGGTATATAGGGTGTTTCTCTATTGTCACCAAGGGTCCAAAAGGCATAAATAATGGCTAGAACTCCTCCGCCCCGCCACGCTCCACCCGCAGCGATCCCGTCCCGAAAAGTCTATTAGGACTCGGATAGTCGGATGTGTGCGCGCACCGAGGGGACCGGAATATATGAATTATAGATCTTATTAAATCGGTAACGACCTTTTTCCCCGCCACCGTTTCACTAGTGTCCGAGAGACGAGCCCGATGGCGTATGTTGTGGTTAAACAAACAAATAGCTTATATTATGTAGGTCCCGGGGAAAATGTGAAAAAAAAATACTGGTATAATGTAAACATTAAACATCTGATTATACGATACGTCGCGAGCGACGGCAGCGTGACAACAATGCACGGGGACCGGATAAACTGTAAGTTATAATATTGTTATTATTATATTTTCGACGGTGATTATTCAGCGATATTATGTGTATACGCATATCATCGTTATTATATTATTCCGATTTTTTTCGTAACGATACCCCGCAATAATATCATATCATGTCGACCAGTAATCCGATCGCGGCAATCGACCCAGGGCAACCGCCGGATCTGATCGTACGACCCAAAGGTAGGTGGTATATAATATTGCGTTACCAGTACCCCGGTCGGGTTCTGTAGGTATAAATTCTACTGTTGAATGTTACGATTTAAATAACAAGTACCTATACAGTCATTTAGACATACAGTTATAAGTGTTATAACAGAAAATTACTTAACTTCTATATTCTATAACGTACTACCACTTAAAATCCAACTGTCGAAGTAATAAAACTGATCCAATATTGACTCAAAAAAGGGATTTGAAACAGTTGACTGACACGAAGAAGAACCACTTAAAATCCTTCTAAATAGCATCCATAACACAGGTTTTTGGTTTAACCATTATGATGGACTTTGCACATGCTACATATTTTTTTGCAATTTCTTTTCTTATATTAGACTTATTAATTGAGATATAATAAGTATTAATTTTTGTTAACATTTCAATACTAAAAAATACGCATTATTATTACGGGCTAGTTTAATTAATATACATATTTACAAAATCTACCATAGTGCAGAGCAGTGCCGTTAAGATTTGACGCACAGGGCATAATTAAAAATATTCACAATAAATACATTTTTATACAATAATTGTATACTAAAAATGATAGTTTTTATTCAAATGTACAAAATTTTTGATATGTTAAATATGTGTGAAATTTGAATGTAAGTATTTATTTTATACATATAATCTTTACCTTGACTAATTGTACATTTTAGTACGTGAAATATTTTATTTATTTGCTAATTATAAAATATGTTCAATTACACGCGTTATCCACACGATTTTTTTATGTTAATTTTATTGTACATTAAAATACATTAATATCAGAGTTATAAAAATATACTATCACAGTTCGTAGGCATTATAATCAGAGTTTAACTACATAAGAAATGAAACTTTAATGCTGAGTAAACAATTTTATCATCACGCCATTAATAAAAGTTAATGTATATTATATTATTTTTATACCTATATTAATGCACATTTCATATTCACATTATAACAGTATTTTATTTATACATCAAGCAAAAAGTTGGCAAAAATATGCAATATTTAACCGATTTCATTAGGCACGTATATAATTTTTGAAGTAAATATTGCAATATACTATAGTAATATAATGATAATAAATTTCTAAACAAGAACTTGTGTATATTATACTATATTTACGACTTCATGGTGATACAACTCATTCTAGTTTACGGCTCTAATTTAATAAGCACAATGTATTATCACTGTTTTATTCGTTTTTTTAAATAGCTACCCACATGGCTATTCATATTTCATTATAAGTACAAAGTTATGAAAATTAATAACTCTGTCACTTTCATAAGTTACCTTTTTTATTATTAATTTATAAAATATATTAGCTAACCATTTTAATCATTGGTACACATTTCATTAAATAATAAATAAAATTCTACCTATAATTATTTAAATTAAATTTAAAAATAACCAAAAAGTTGTTCTTATAAAACTGAATTAAAAAAAAATATATATTGAAAGATTTTTTTATGTGAGGATAACTTTTTTTCTCGAGTTTCAGCGACTAATAAATATTTTACCGACATTTTAAGTGAATCCAACATTGTATAAGTTACTTTTTTTTTACTTAACTGTAATTACTTTAATCAAAATTTTAATTGAACCTACATCTCAGAGTGAGTGCCTAACTTTTACTCCAATTAAATTTAAATAAAAAATTAAAAGTATAAAAATATAATTATGAATTATACATATAATTTAATATAAACTATATCAAAATCAAATGATATTTATTTGAAACCATTTGTCATTCTTTATTTGAATTAAATATTTGTATTGTTTATTTATTTTATGTATTCTAGATTATTATTTTTCTGCTTGTTCGACAATAATACATGCTACACCTGTAATACAATAATACAATAGGTAGTATACATAACAGTAAAAACGCTAAATGCTTTCAAAGAGGTAGCAAACGGAGTATTATATAGCACTCATATACGTCCCGCATATTAATGTCATTTTTGATTTATGACCTATGAAGGACTTCGATTTATCTTTAATTTACTTTTGGTGTTGAAGATTACACGTTTAATGGAAAAAAAAACTTGACTTTTTAATTTTACGACGCTCAATGTTTATCTGCACTTGCTCTTCTAATATATTATCCACTGATAAGTATAAACTTATTTAAATAATACAAGTATACAATATACAGAAGTTACTTTGTCTGTTTGCACATTATTTTGTTTAGTACCACCAAATCTACATGTTGTAAACTCTTTATTAGAGTAAATATTATATATATTATATAAACAGCGCACATAAAATTGTTTCGGTTAAAAAATATTGATCCAGACAATATTCATTTATCGTGTTTATCATTTTACTCTTTACAAAATTCTAAATATATATTGGTTAATGACTAATATGTACCTAAAAAGTATCTAAAAGGAATAAAATTGGTATCCACTATTGAGAAATGTCCATAAACCAGACATCGCTATTGTAATAGGTATCTACGGTGCCTAAACTAGAAATACACATATACATGTATAGGTACTCATTATTTCAAAAACTATTATGATTAGATACCTATAACTTTTTTTCAAATTTTCTTTTACATAGTATATTCTAGTTCAATATATTTTGATTTATATCTATATCAAACACTCCACAAATATTCTATTTTAAAATATTAAATTAAAAAATATATGTTTTCAATCAAAAAAAAAAGAAAAACTGAAAAAATTTACCAATTGTGTAGAGCTTAGTTTTGAAAAATCAATGAAATCACATGATATAAAATTTGTAAAATCATAGATATAGATTACCATGACTGTTGGAAATTCATGAAATACAAATTTATAAATTGAAACTATTTAAGTTTTAACTCTATATTATTTAAGATAAAATGTATATTAACTTAATTTTTTTTATTTGATGTAACTTAAATTCAAACTCAAAGGTAAATTCCATTGAAATTTTGTTTTTCTGCACATTTACAATTTCACATAAGCCGAAATAAAAGATTAAACAGCAGTCTAATAATAATTAATAAGTCCTTTACACGCAGTGAAAAAATACGAATTAAATTCAGTCATGCGTTCAAAATATTTATCATGCTACCTTTATCCTTGAACACAGTACACACACACTATATAACATACAATAACAAAATAATTAGAAGTATATAGTTATGACTTACAGCAATAATCCAACACGGCTCTCTATTATCTAGATCTAGAAGTACACTTTCCAGCTCGCTTGACTTTTAAGGCGAGTCTAATTTGAATACAGGCGCGGGTCGTGCAAACATATTACATAGTTTAATTAAACAGTGAATGGAGAGTTATCCGTGGAATTCGACCTGCTTACTGTATTATTGTTACAAGTTATAATAAAAATATATCATAAAATACAGTCAGATGAGTGTCTCCCATCCAGATGCTTATTAATATAGGTACCAACCATGATATTATAATAAAATATATTACGCAAAATATAACTATACTATAATAAGTATTGCAGCTACTCACGATTAGGTATACAATAGTATATAATTTCAATATTAGCGAATTATTTAGGGCGAAAACAGTGGCGTAGCTAGGGGGGCAGAGGGACCATGCCCTCCCCCCCATCGGCTGTGTTTATATTATTGTTTTTATATCTGTACGGCCATAGAGTATAAAAAAAGTAGAAATGTTATTAATTATCTATAACTGTGGTACCTAGTTCGATTACAAACGTTACCTAATGTCTTGTCTAGGCGATCAGCAGTGAATTTTATATAATAATTTTTTGTTTCCCCCCCTTTTTTAGAAATCTTGGCTACGCCACTGAGTGAAAATGAATTATGATACATCGATTCTAACGCGCATTTCGATTTGCAGTCGTATGGAAGACCCGCCAAATCGCTTTGGATAAAAACGATCGTGAACTATACGTCAAGTTAACAATCATAGAACTAGTAACTTACGCCGTATTTTTTGTAATTTTCTTCACCTGTAAGCACACATCGAGAGCCGCATAAAAATAACACTATATAAAAACTAACCTGCTTATTATAAGACAGTGCCGTATTTGAGCAGGCATTAAGTGAATCGCCCCCCTTCTGCAATTGATTTGATCCTTTGGATTGTTTTTTTAAGTAATTTTGTATCTATAATAATAAAAAAAAATTTGAATTATTATTGAATTAAATTGAAAATTAATATAACTGTTTAAAAAACTTAAATTTAAAGAAATTAATTATTATCCTCCCCTCCTGCGTCATACACACACAAGCTTCAAATTCGCATTGTGTTTGTTAAGCCAATAATAATAATAATAATAACTGTGAATTATTATTAACGATTAAACTACGATACAGCATGTTCTAGTCTGTACTCATACGAGACGTTCGTGATCAACAGAGAAATATCCTCGTTATTTGTGGAACCTACTTTCTCGACGTACTCGGACGACGATTTCGACTTATCCTTGAAATTTAACGACATCATCACCATGTCACACTTTTGGCAGGTATAACACGTATTCTGTTCATCGATGAAAACCAAAACTGCCTAACTGCGCAGTGTTATACCCAATATCATATTATATTATACTCGTGCGGTATGTACCGGCGTATACATACCTATAATACGCTGTTTCATTTTTGTATAGTACTTTCACAGCGTGTTGTGCGACAAATTATACGAAATTCCCACAGGCGTCGAAAAGGAAAACGGTACCAAATTACTATATGAAAACAAATTTCTGTTCAGACCCAGAGTGAGACAGGTATTATGTTATTTAATATACCTAATTTATTGTAATGAATAATGTGCAGCGTCGGGAAGTTAACTTAAGTTATAATATATTAATGTAAAGAAATAACTTTATAAGTAATTTTATGGTAATTTAATTACATTTTATAAGTGATTTTAGTTAATTTTTATAGTAAAATTACTTATTATTTTTCTTAATATGTTTTATGAATTAATTGATAATATAATATGTCAATTTATCATATAAGTACAGTTTTATGGAAGTTTATACATATATATTTTTGATAGTTACTTGACAAAAAAGTGTTACTTTTGGAATGGAATCCCAATAAAATATTTTATTATTATAAAATTAGTGATTGTTAATAATATCACATTGTTGATTGTCATCATTAAATAATCATTGTATTGACAACAATAATTGTTAGCTCTAGCGATATTTTTGAAAAAAAAATATAAAGTAATGTAACTTGACCAAATAAAAAAAAAAAGTAATTTAATAATTTGGAAGTTTAATTACGATTTTGAAAGTCAATTCGTAATGTAATTTAATTACCAAAAAAAAAGATTACTTCCCAACACATCAAATATGGCACTGGCGCATGTACAACTGCCGCGACGTTCGTCGTGCGTAAACCTATAAATAATAAGGAACCTTTAACTACCTACCTGTTTTTCTTCTGTAACATTAACAGTTTACACAATAAACACACAAGGTTAACAATTATCATTTATTATAACACGCTCATGTACCTCACCATATACACATATAAATATATACACATGATACATGTATTAACCGCGATATGTCATATAACGACTAGTCTCCTGCTGCATAATATATACAGAGTGATTCATCAAGCATGTTCACCCCTTTTTTTCGTTCAATAACGTATTTATACCAATTTTAATTATTGAAATTTTTAAATATGCTTAAAATACCATATTTTCCAATTCTTGAAATTCTTTGCAATACTTCAGTGCCTTGTAGTAATATCAAACTAATTGTATTACTTAAGATTATTTAGTGAATAATTGTTCGTATATTAAAATACTTAAATTAAAGATAAAAATCCTTAAAATAAATATTGATAGAATGATAGATTAATATAAATTATTACAGTTTTCAACTAACCATAGCCCCCATATCATCCTATATTATCCTTATTATGCATAAACTTAAATAACTCAAAAACTACTTAGGTTGTCAGTTTACTAACAGAAGTCTGTATTTCCACAAGATACTCCCTGAGTAGAGTAAAATAACCTTAATAATTTTAAAATATAGCATATAATTATGTTTAAAAATACCAAAAATCATATTTTGAATAGCTTCGTTATTAACCCTTTCACTGCTGTGGACGCACATACGCATTCTATCATTTTAAAAACCAACAATAGTTGTTATCGATAATATGATAATATCATTAAATGATAAAAAATAAGACGAATCCAAAGCGATAATAAAAAAAAACATATAATAAATATTAAAAAAGTTATAAGCAAAATAAATTATTTGATTTTCCAGGGTTCCTAAATTGTCATTATTTGATTAACTGAAATAATAGTTCATTATCGACTAATAACTAATAATTGATTGGAAACCAATCACTAATATCTGCTAAAAAAGTTACTAGAAAATTTTTTTTTTTATTGATAGTTATTATTTGAACTATAAAAATATTTAAAACAATAAGAAAAAAAAAATTTTAAAATAAAATTTGATCCCAGCACAGTGCTGTGAACCTGGAAAAAATAATTCAGTAGGGAAAGGGTTAAATATGATAAACGTGGCAAGAATGTTTGTTGAATCATTCTGTATAATATTTTAAGTGACAAGGCGCGTTGGTAAGTACCTATGTCTATTTCCAAAAAAAAAAAGTAACTACATCAATTATTATCTAATACGGTATTACGCGTGGTCTTAAGGAGTACCTATGTCATAAGCCCGTCGGGATTTATAGACGCACGCGTCGGTGCGTATAAAGGATTAGGTACGCGGTAGGCTCTACGCGAGATTCCCGTTGTACAAATATACGACTGCTCGCATCCCGTATTATATGGCTATGCCGGCGGCGTCTCATTTAGTGTTTGTTTTGTTTGTGGTTTCTCCGCAATATTAGTAACATCGTAGGAACCTAAAACCATACTTATAATAATGTGGTAGTTTATAGTATACGCGGTGGTCGGTCGTTATTATTTATTTAAAAAAAAAAATAGTTTTCTTGTTGAAAAATAATTCAAAACGTTATTAAATACTGTACGAATATATAGCAGAAATGTATCTGAAAATTAACACAATACATAAATTTGTTGTATTACTATAGGTCAGAGTCGAAGAAGGACACTGTACAATTAGAAATCAATTCAAAGGATTGTTCCATGACTGCTATGTCCCGTATGATATTAAATATGAAGACAAAACAAGTTTTGGACCAAAAAAAGGAACACCGTAAGTTGTATCGTCTACTATATATACTATAACCGTTGATTCATTGATATTATAATATATTGTGGCGAATGATTTCGGAAAGTTTTATGCTTAAGTCGCATGTTAGGTTAACTTTTCGAGTATTTCCTAGTTCTTAGTTGTTCTGCCTGAAAAGTTTTAGAAAAAAAAAGAAAAAATCATTTTGAATAACTTTCCGATTTGTAAAAAAAACTGAAATGATTTATTTGACCTGTTATGATGGATAATAAAAATCGAAGAATCTTTCTGTATTTTCGTTATAAATTATACGATGGAAAGTTTATTTTAGCGTACAAAAAACGCGACTCTCCGAGCATATCTCAATATTATTTAGAATACCTAATACCTACTTAAACGAATGATACTGAGTGACTACATTATTTAATTGTTATATTTGTTCGGAATTCCATTCCCGCGTGTATAGATGGGTGTATTCTGATCGCTCGAAGACACAAGGCGTATTTTACCAAGGCGAAATCGCGTACTACGGAGACGGCGGATTTTATTTCGATTTCCCAAAGAATAAAGTTGATGCAAAAACGACAATCAGTGACCTCGAACACGACACGTGGTTGAATCGCGCCACCAGAGCCGTTTTTGTGGATTTCGCTATTTACAACTGTAACATAAACGTGGTTTGTGCTGTCAAGTACGGACCCATTTTTAATTTCTTTCCCGTCCACCATACGCGTAGAACAGAACACAACGCGTATACGCGCGTCAGTCATCACTGTACTATAATTTATTATTGCTGTATATACATTCAGGTATACTTAATTTGCAGTAGCTGAGCATTTTTATATGGCCCATTAGCCCATTTACATGGTAATAATTGACTCAACATAAAAACCACGCTAATTTAAAAATTAAATTCAATTATTATAATAAATACAATAAAATATAAAATATTACGCAATTATATAGGTATTTGTTTTTATCATTTTAGAACCCCCTTCAAAACTGTACACCCTAATTACTAATTGCCATTTGTCGATATCCTCGTAATGTAATACAAATATGTATATGATGTGACTCAAATATAAAAAAAGGCTATAAACATGGCACAGCTATACATTGCGCTATTGACCCGTTGCACTATCCGCCATTGCCCAAATCATTTCATTCGAAGAACCGTTGGGTTCAGTTAAAATTAATGTGTTATTCGGTTGTCATTAATTTAATTTCAACGTTCCACTTTACTTACAGACTAGTGTTCGAATTTCCGGCGTCCGGCGGTATCGTCTCGTCGTCTTCGTTTCGGACCGTCAAATTGTACAGATATGCTGTGGCCGACTCGATTTCGACGTTGATCGGCATGCTCGCCGTCGTCGGGTTTATCGTTTATTTCACGGTGGAAGAAATATTCGAAATCATGTATTTTAGAAAGGATTACATCTATGTGTTCTGGAATTACGTTGATTTTAGCATCGTAGTCGTAAGTTTTTATATTTTATAATAAACAGATGATTGATTATATTATAACTTATATTATAAGTTATAACGGAAAATACTCGTTGAGCTATTATGTACGTACGATGTACCTACCTATGTATCTCATTGTGCTTGAAATGATCTGTATATTAACTTATGAGTGCAAAAAACAAAAAAGTTTTTTCATTCGAAACATGTTTATCAATAATTATATTATATTTTATATACATATAATAATAATTAAAACATGATCTTTGTAAAACGCTGACCCAGTTAGGATGGTGGGCCATAAGTGTGGCCTCGATGATCGTATCCAAGGAGAGGTCGTCAGCGAGTATTAGCCCGGAGAACGCGATCGCGAAAACCGTGGCAGATCGCATGTCCGTGGAGTGCTTGGTAACAAGACACGAAACCCTTGTACAACTAACGGCTTACTTGTTCTTCCTAGTATGTGTCAAAGTCATCAAGTATACCGACCTGAACAGATCGATGACCATTGTGTACTTAAGTGTGGGCAGGGTAAATAATATTACATTTTAAATTATCGTGTTATTACATATTATTTAAATTACCAGCGATCGATATATTATATTCAGTGGAAAGTGGAATATCACTTTAGTACGGCTGGGAGAGGTCAATTTTATTTCAATCTATTATAGTAGTATAATAATTCACATATGTAATATACATTATATATCTTATACACTATACTTATAAACAAGGACGTAACTGTAGGAAGGGTCCAGGGATCCGGATCCTCCCCCACCAATTAAAAAAAAAAGTTTAAAGTAGAAACATTTTAGTGGTGAATATAGTTTATTGACTATAAATTTTCAGTATTTATACAAAAAAAAAAATGTTGAACACCCACCCATCATCGCCACCGACATTTTTTTTCAATTACGGCCTTGCTTATAAATAATTAGTTATAATAATTAAAAGAGGTAAATATGAATGTTAGAGAGTATCACTATCTTATTCTATAAATTTTTAAATTTTTACTTTTCGAGTGGTAATTTTCATTTTAAACCATTTCACCACAGACAATCTCAATCTCAAACATTTTTATGCTTGCTTAATTCAATACTCGATTAGAAAAACACCACCACTGATTATAAATGATCTAAAATACAGATCTATTAGAAATGATTTGAACGCTAATGAAGAGAATAATAATATTAATAATATTTACATTTACGACAATACAATAAATTATTCCTTTTACTACAGTGCTTCAAAATTGTCGCAGGATACCTGGTGATAATGGTTTTTGTTGTGAGCGCGTTCGCGACTCTCGGTTATTTCGCATTCGGATCACAGGTAATTACGATGACATACAATACCTTTAACGATGTATTATTTTTTACTAAAAGTTACTTATATCTTAATTAAACTTATCTTTTCGTATTATGATGTACGAGTATATGGATTACTTATTGTCCTGAATTTAGGGTTGAGTTTATAAAAAGAAAATCAGTCAAGTCATAATTACCTAAAATATTATTTTGTACTAATATCTAAGGATATTAGGTACCATATTCAAATGATGTCAGCAAACTCATAAATGTATACCTTCACAAATGCACATAATATATTATATATACATAATTGTATACATTGTCACTGTCATTAATTTTTTTCGTTTTCCTCTAAAAAGTCTAAAATACTCTCACCCACAAAACAGGTAAAAGGATTCTCCACCATGTATGATTCCGTTCTTTCGTCGCTCAGAATACTGATGAGAGATTTCGACTACCGGACCCTCCAAGACGTGGACGCTTGGTTCACCACATTTTTCTTCGTATTTTTCACATGTGTAGTGATATTCGTTCTATTGGTAATTATACGATTAGTGTGAATACATATACACAATGTAATTTATACTTTTTTTCGAATTCAAAGTTACGTATAATTTAAAACTTACAATATATCACTTTTGGACTTATGTCTATACAAATATCCATGCGCGTGTGTGTATGTAAACGCAGTAATATTATTTAACTCACACTGTTTTTCAGACGATGCTTGTAGCGATCGTGTTTCACGCATATTTCGACGTGGACGTCGAACAGTCATTGGAAGGCCGACAACCGTATGTGAGTGACAAGGTATCGGCATTCGTAGACCACGTACTTACCAAGATAGGTTTCAACAAATGGGCAGCGCGACGTCGCTCCGACCGACTGAAAGACGAACTGGATCGTCGCATTACCTATCAGAACGTTTACAAGATACTGAAACGGTAGAGTATAGTATAATGATATATGTATAGGAATAAGATATGTGTATATATGGATTTAAAAGGGTGGATAAAGTTGGTGATTATACGGGTCTTACTACTTTCGACCCCCTATTATATATAGGGCCATAGGGGGCATATTCGCAATATTTTTATGCGATTCTCTTAAATCTCAACTATATCATACCGGTGATCCATTCAACACAATTCAACTGTACTTCTTAATTTAAAAATATTATTCTAAATTATTTTAAAAAATAATTTTTTACACAATCTAGTCGTTAAAAAAACAATATTTTTTTAAAAATATTAATACATCATTTTAACATTTTTTTATCGTTATTAATTTTTTTAAACTTATGTTCAATTTCTCATTCCTAACATATTAGTATAAGACATTTTGACGAAATAAGTGGATTAGTCGTGGAGTACCCCGCAAATGTTGGTCCACTATTCTACTTATATGAACTTTAAATACTATTATAACCAATATACTATACTTGTCCGAAATTTGATTTTGATGGATCGAGGTACTCCAAACAATATTCTGTTTCAGAATATGAAATTAAATCAATGTATGATGTCATTCAAAAGAATAAAAAACTTTAAAAATAATAACGATAAAAAACAGTGACAATTTTTTAAACAATTTTTGTTTTTTACCACTTACAATAACGTTATAGTAATATTTTTAAAAACATTAGTTTTTTCTAAAATAATTAGTGTCTTGCGTTAAATGGATTACCACGTATAACTATGCTTGACTACTAGCTATACCATAATATAATAATATATGCATATAATTTATGAATAATGACGAGTAGATTTCAAAGATCGACTGCATAGATAATATATAACATTTCATTCTTGTTTCGCAGCTGTGGTTTTACGCACTCTGAAGTGGAAAATATTCTCAATAAATACGGTATTGAACCACAAAAGACGGTCCACGAAGACGAAGCAAGACAGATGTTCCGGGACGTACTAAAAAACGACCCGGAATCAAGTACAAATTTGATTATTATTTTATTTTTTAAACCATATTTTCAATCAAAAAAGTCGATCACCATTTTCGTAGTAAATAACTACTATTATTAGCTATTACCGATAGTCTACGTTTTATATTAACGGCGTTTGACCAATTATCTGTCTAAATTAGGAAAACGTTGTTGTTTTGTATAAATGGTACATATTTATTTATTATTATTATTTTTAAACAAACGATATAGGTATTACATTAATCTGCATATTATATCCACTACTATATTTATTTTGATGATAATATAAATCGAAAAATTGAAAAATTCCTTATTACTTATACAGCATATATATATATATATATATTTATTTTATTAAAATGAATAAACATTTATATATATGGCTTATAAACTTGGAACTACTGAACCAGTTAGCAACAAATTTCATATACCTATCACTTAAAACTGATGGAAAATGTTGCTTCGTTTTTCAACCCCTAAAAGTAGATATAGTATATATGGCTCACGCATAACTTTCATAAGCTTCTGTAGTGATATCAATTTCTACGAGAACCCCCTTTTTTACTATAAATTATTAACAGAAAATTATTTTTCATCAACTTCAAAATTCGAATGAACAGTTTTTCAGTTATCAAAATGTTAATAGTATTTTTACCAAGAACAATTTTATGGGTATACGATACACTCATGTAGATTTTTCAGTTAATAGCAGAGGTGCACTAAAACCGAGATATACAGATATGGTGCCATATTTTGTTTGTTCAATGGTTGGGTTATCCAGCTAGTACTTAATAAAATAAAAAATTACAAACAGTGTTTTCATAAATTATTTACTTAAAAATAAAATACGTTTTATTTTATAGGTAATAAAGATGACAAAGACAAGGCTGTTAATGAATCAGATATCGAATGGCAAGTACACTGTCAAAATTATTGTTGCCGAGCTGATTTATATATAATATATGATTTCAGGTTGATAAAGAGAGTAGATTTACTTGAAAATGTATTAGATGACGTTCATAAGAAATGCGATATTGTTATAGCACGTCTCGATGCAATACGGGTTCAATTACCATCCAATTATGCAGAAAAAAATCTAAAGGATAACCCTTCTTAAATTAGTAATTATTATAGGAATTTTTTTCTTTACAACAATTTTCAGCATACTGTTTTTTGATATACCTATTTAATTGTCACAATAAAAAGTCCAAGAAACGTTAGTAAATAAATCGATTAATAATATGTATTCACGCAGTTCAGCGTCAATTATTAACAGATCGTACATTTTTATTTCAAAATTACACAGAATTGTCTCGCTTTGACTAATAGATCAATTATTTCTATATATAAAACAAATTATACAAAGAAAAGAAACATTGATAAACGTAATTTCTATACATGTAAATAATAATGATTAAAATCGGTGTTTATAGGTTCTCGTAATATTATAATACTTGGCATATGCAGTTATACATAAATATCAATATATATATATATATCCATATAATATATTAATATAATATGTATGTATAATAATTAATAACTAACTATTATATTTTACATATTAGATCAAACATTAATATATCAATCATACATGCACTATACGTTGTATAAATAAAGTAGATAGATTAGGCCTATTTAAAGAATAAAATGATGATAAGTATATCGAACCAGATCTAGCGATTGACCATATGATAGTTCAAATTTACAACTATAAAATATTCTATGTAATTTTTACATGAACTGTGGCAAGGTTAAGAAACCACATTTCATTTCAACTTTGATAAAAACTAAGCACAGACTGCTACTCATTTATGAGTATGAGTGACCTAATAAGCTAGTGAACTGACACGCAAAGTAGTTATTCCGTAAAAGACGATCAGTAATTTTAATTTTCAAAAAATGTCATTGCAAAATAACTGTTAAGCCAACACGATAAGCAAATTATTATTATTGATGGATATAAATTAAGATTCCATAATATATTAAAACATGATATAAAACGATGAATTTGTACAAAACAAAGTTGTAAATCGTATATGAAAACATATCAAATTTGAAATACAGTAATTTAGTAAAAAGAAAACGAAAATATAATTATAAATGGCCATCACTTAAATTAATACATCTAAAATAACAATCCCAACAGCCGCACAGCCAACCAAAAGGGGTACATTCAAAAAAATTGCATTCGTCGAAGAAAACGTAAACGACTTTCAGACTAAGGGTCTCGCCTCTCACCACACTGCAGTATTCTCACTGTTATGGCCGCCAGAGCTTGAAAACCCATTCGAATGGTTGCGTCCCACTACTTACTAGAACGACAAAACAGTATGACGTTTCCACTTTTCCTTTTATTTCTATTTGAAATTTGGTGATGTATATTATACACACGTAATTTATCCATTTATTCGTAAATTGTATGTATTACCTATTGTCCACAAGAAGTATATAATTATTTGTTTGTATTCACAATATTTAAAAGTTTTAAGAAAATATTAATTTGTTACATTCTATTCTGATCGCATTAATTAATTAATACTTTGCAGTATAAATATAATATATGAGTATTAGAATTAAGCGGTAGTTATAAAAATAAAATCAGTTAAGTAGTTACCTAAAATATTTTTTTGGACAACAATTCATCAATTCTTGACACAAAAGACATTGAAAATTATTTTACAGACGATTTTAAAAATATTCAACCAGATGACGAACATAAAAATATTTATTAAACAATTATATTCATCCCGAAGCAAAGTTACCTATATAATAAATAATGAACTAAATTTAAATCATTAGCAATTAGAACAACAAATGCTTTTGTAAACTTCAATTTAAGAGGCATCGCTACTGCCGTCAATTTGAGCTCAAAAGACGTTAAGTTTTGACAAAATTAAAGTTAGTTTAAGATATTCAATTTTGTACCTGAAAAAAATTCTAAACTTGGCAGATAATTGTCTATAGATTTTACGGAATACTTTGTAAAAATTAAATCTTATATTCTAATGAAGTGGTAATAAAAACTTGAAAATATGAATTTTTCAAATAATAATATTAAATTTAAAATTAAAATTAAAACCGGAAAGTTTCGTACGATCTACAGATATTTTTCTGCTGAATTTAAATATTTTACATATTTAAGATAATTAGAGATAATTTATGCGTAAAAACGAAAAACATCACTATTAAAATGACGTCTACAAACTTGTAAGTTAAATGTTATACCTTCACAAATGCGCATAATATAAATATATTCTTACATAATTTATTAATACGTTGTAACTGTCATTTTTTTTTCGTTTTCATCTAAAATACTCTCGCCCAGAAAACAGGTAAAAGGATTCTCGACCATGTATGATTCCGTTCTTTCGTCGCTCAAAGTACTGACTACTAGACTTCGACTACCGGATACTACACGATGCGGACGCTTGGTTCACCATATTTTTCTTCTTATTTTTCACATATGTGGTGATATTCGTTCTCTTGGTAATTATACAATTAATATGAGTATATGACACACTGTATTTTATACTTTTTTTCGGAATAATACTCTCACCTCGATAAGACTGTGAATTAGGTTTTATACATAATAAATTAATAAGTAACGGTATCGTAAGCGCGCTACCTAATTTTTTAACAATCCTTTATACAGGGTTACAAAAAACCAAAAATAAAATTGCATACAAATAATTCGTAAAAATATATCAATCAAATTAACATCATTAAAAATGTTTCAATAAATAAAAAAAAACACTTACAATAAAAAACGTTTTAGGATTGAAAAATGTTGTCACATAATTTAAGAACAAGCATTATTATTTCTTTACAAGTCTTAGAATTATTAGTTATCTGATGGATGCACAGACTTCTACCATTCTTCTTTCAACTGCCTTTCATGCAAAAGAAAAGCAACATTATACTACTTTTCTATATTTTAATATACCATAAAAATTCAATGTGTATAATAAGGGTCCAAATTTGTAGATCTAAACACAATCTTCACTATAATTAACAGTTTTTGACCTCGAATGTTTAATTATATTTTAAAACTGCTTTCCAAATTCAAAACCCTCCCTCCCTTTTTCATATGAAATTATTAAGTAGAAATATTTTTTTATCTAGTTCATAATTTTAATAAGCAGTTTCTTAAATATCAACATGTTTAGAATAGTTTATACTAAGCCACTAAGGATATAGGTACACCGCCGCCTATTTTCCCGTTAACACCAGAGATGTATTAAAACTGAGATACAACATATCGTATTTTATGTTTGTTCAATTTCTTCTGAGCGAAGTCAAGTTATGCAGTTAATCCTTAATAAAATACAAACGATTATTTGTAATTTATATATATATATATATATCAAATGGTAAGTACAGTATGTAAAGATTATAATTGCTGAGCTTATTTATAAATAATGAAGTTTCATATTGATATAGACAACGTTCTTAAGAAATGTGTATCATAGCATGTCTCGATTCAATAAGAATTGAATTATTTCGTATTAACGAAGTTCGAGGCCTGTCAACATTCATTAACAATTATCATACATTTTATTGTTAAAATTAAACTAAATTACCCCAACCTTGACTCGGTAACTGATATCATTTATCTCTGTACGTAAAACAAATCACACAAGCATCGATAAATGTACTTCTGTACATATGAACTATAATAATTAAAATCCGCATTTAGGTTCTCGTTATACTAAAATATTTTCAATTATACATTTATATTAATTTAAATATTATATTAAGCATTAACATATCACGTCATTTGTTTTTTTTATAAAAATTAGGTAATTGACTACTTATTTAAAGAATACAATTATGTTAACTTTATCTATTACCTAAACATATAGTAGGTAGCAACATAAAATAAATCACAGCATTTGAAACCGCTGTGTCCTGATATCTGAAATCATTGTCTTAAACGACTTAAGAAATCGATCGGCGTTGGCTCTGGTAAATACCATTGGTGGCTTAAGTTTGATGACGTTCACGTCTGGTCCGTCACTGCTGACCAGTATTCTTTCTTCATCTTTCATTCTGAAACACGATTAGTTCGTTAAAAAATTATATTCTACTAAACATTTCAAAAACCATATGACAAAACCATTATGGTTTTGATTAATATTATGTTCCCGTAATATTGTATCATATGACGCGTATATAAGATCTTTAGGACAGCATGAGCTCGTTATTATTGCAGCCAAAAAACGATTCACTAGAATAGTGGTTCCAACCTTTTTAGTTGTGCGAACCACCAATTTTATAAAAAAAAATTTGAGGCCCACTAATGATTAATAGTACACTTATACTTATATATGTATACAAACAACATTCGGCTCTTATTACCTGTTGACGATCTCTCGGGTTTCCGCCGTGGCCGGAGTCTTGGTTTTCGCATCCTGTATCAGTTCGATACCAACGAACAGTCCGACACCGCGAACATCTCCGATAACGTCCGGGAACCTCCGTTGCATATTTTCTAGTTCGGATAATAGATACTCGCCCACGTCTTTGGCATTTTCCATCATCAATTCGTCGGCAACCACGTTCATCACGGCGATAGCTATGGCGCACGACACAGGATTCCACCGTACTGAAAAACCACATGAGTTTTTCACCATTAACTTGGAATAACATAAATCCAAGTAGGATTAGAGGAGTTACACCACTATACAATAATAATCTGTTATATATATATATATATAAACATTTTACTCAAAAAATACATAATACAATACAATAATAGGTATATTCAATAAACCTTTTTTTATAAATAATAAGAAATTAATTATTGTACATGGACGTGTTGATACGATTATCGCGAATCCAAAATGCAAATGAGTACGAACTGTATACAATTTATGTTATAACTTGTGATACCATGTGTAATATTTTGTATACTTTTAGAACAGGAATAGTAAAAATTGGTCAATATATAATTTCTTATAGGTAGACAATGTTTAAATAACCATTTATGGGCCGGGAATTTTATACAGTGTTATCTAGCAGGTAATATAAAATAAGAACTATTATTTCATATTTTAAATATTATTTAAACGAAACTACGACAAAAGAAATAATGATTATGTATAAAAAATATTATAATAATATTTAATTAACATTTTTTCGCACATAACATGAAGTCCTTCAATGGATGGATTCTTCACTTTAAATCTAAACAACTACCTACTTTCACATCACGTTTGCTTGTTGTAAAAATATGCACTTACAGATCGTTAAATACTCTTGTAATTAACAAAAAAAAAACATATTTTTAAAAAAATGACATACTTTATTAATATTTATTAAAACACGAATTACTTCCATGATATTTTAATATAAAAAGTCGTCCAGCAGCTTAACGCTTCATTTAAAATGCCAAATAATTCTTTAATTTACACATAAATACATGATAATTAATATTTAACTATAATTCGATCATACAAAGAACAACCAAAAAAGGTACTACTTAAGATATGTTGTTTTCTAATGTCTTAGTGAAATGTTTTTTTTCTATTATATAAGTAATACAAATAATAATGAATACAATATGTAAATAATTAAAATAAAAGTAACAAATCAAAAATGTATATTTTGGAAATTCAAAAATGTTCTAATTAATTATTTATAATGCCCAAAACTGTCCAGGCAATGTATAGAATTACCGGATTTTCTACAATTGACCGCTGGTAAATTCATATACCTATTCAATATCGTGAGGTGTTCCATTAGCAGATACCAATATAAATTAGGTTTTATTATCTTCAAAATTAAGTTTTTTACTGAATGAAGTTGTCCAATAAATAATCATTAAAATTACACAATATGTGTAAACTTAACATGGATTAAATAAAAATGCATTGTTACTCAAATCAAAATTTATACCCAACAAAATATACATTTTTACTCACTGTATTGAAATATTGAATGCCAGTGGCTTCAAAACTGCGTGCCACTGCTTCTGTAGTGATAACGGCTGCAACCGGATGTCCGTTGCCCATGGGCTTGCCCATAGTCACGATGTCGGGTACAACATCCGCTCCGTCAAGCTGGAATGCCCAATAGTGCGTACCCGATCGGCCAAATCCTACTTGAACTTCGTCAGCAATGCACACACCACCGGCTTCTCGCACATATCTAAAATCAAAAGCGATACCCTATAATTACACTACCCATTGATCTCTTAGCTAACATAAGAGTATTTATATTCCACTACATAGTATTAATTTAAAATGTCAATTTTATCAAAACGCGATTAAAAAAAAACTGACGATGATTTTTTTTTTTTATCTAACTATATGTAGATCTTTAATCTAATATCAGATATCCCGAGTAATCGTAATTACATTACATTTTTTTAGTACATTTCAATATTTTTAAATGATATCCTATCAGCATAGTGATGTATAATATACAACTTATGATTGACTATTAAAGCCAAAATATTATACAATTATTCGATAGTGCAACACGCGATGACAATTTATTAACAAATAACTACATTTAACCTTGGATTCAGATAAAAACATTTTAAACCTATGATTATAAGTTTTAATTAATTCGGTATGCTTTAAACGTGTATCAAGCTAATCTCTATTATACGCAAACAAAAAATAAAAATATTATTGTTATTTATGTTTTGTCAGTAATCATATTAACAACAAATTAATATTTTAAGTGGAAAAATTGATATAATTGAAACGAATAACGCGTAACTTGTAACTATTTAGTATTTTAGTGTTTATATAGTCATTCAAACCCTATTTAGATTAAAGTCACTTACTTGTAAACATCTCGTAAGTAATTATGTGGTAGTATTATTTGACCACCACAGCTTTGTAAGCTTTCTGCTATGAATGCGCAAACTTGTTGACCACGTCCTTCGATCACATTTTGATCAATAATTTTTTTAACTTCAAGTGCATACAGCTTGCCCATATCCTCATCGGGGTGATCGTCAGCTCTAATTTTACCTCTATATACATCCGGAACAGGAGCCTATAAAATAGTAAAAACATATTGATTAAAAATATATTTACATGTATGTATGTTTTGTCTATTCAATATAAACTTATAAGCCATTATAGTGGCTATAATGGTTAGATTAAAATTATATGAATGAATTTAGATTAAAAATTAAAGTATTCTGCAGACTTAAAATTCCACATTTTATAATGATAGGTTTGTTATTTTTGAATATTTTTGAATCAATTAAAATTTGAGAAAAACTCTTAAGAAAATAAAATGTCACGACATTTTTAATTTATAATCTGGATTACACAAGAATAACCTTGAATACAAAATGTATGGTTTTTTTTAGATAAAAACTAGTTTTATAGTGGAAAAAACCTTAAGAAACTGTATAAACAGATTTTACTATAAAATAGCAAGGCGAAACTCAATAATATGTATTTTGAATATACATGAAAGTGTTGTATTCTTTCTTGATAGACAATAAATCCAGAACAAACTATAGAATAAAGTCAAAATCATTTATTATAAATAATATTATGAAATATTGTTTTTTAATACATACTATGTGCACGTGATCTGGTTTTTTTGGTGCTCTTGGCAAATTCAGTTTATATGGTGAAATATCAATTAGTGAAGTCAAGTGGCCATGGTACGCACTAAAACATGTACAAATATTTTATTAAAATCTAAGTTATAACGATGTATTTTGTAAAATTAATAGATTTTTATCTATCAAACTTCCATTTTCTAACGAAATATTATAATCATTATAGTTAACAATATACATATATAATGAATTTGCATTTATAATTATATATAAATGAAAAACAAATTATATCTCATATATTATTATGTTATTGATCATTATAAGCTTTGACATAAGACAATAAAAATGATTTTTAATTATATTGAAGTAATTGAAGTAATAAATTACATATAATATATATGTAGAATAGTTTATTTGATAATAAACACTAAATTATCTCAAAAAGTAATAACGCTTTTTAAAAAAAAAACATTCATTTTTTTCATTGTTCTAAAACAGAATATCTTTTCAATCAATATATACGTAAAAACAAAAACCTAACCTTTAAACGAATAGTTAATTAGTCCTTAAAAATCAGGTAAACAGAATAATAATACATCATATTTCCAAAACCTTGTACTACTAAACTAACTTAAAAATTATAACCAAGGCTGATGGGATTTTAATACCCTAAAAATCGCAAAAAATAAAAACTGCATTAAAATTATTGA
Source organism: Rhopalosiphum maidis (assembly GCF_003676215.2). Classification (NCBI taxonomy): domain Eukaryota; kingdom Metazoa; phylum Arthropoda; class Insecta; order Hemiptera; family Aphididae; genus Rhopalosiphum; species Rhopalosiphum maidis. The sequence continues at coordinate 59,916,442 of NC_040877.1, forward strand.
ATATACACTATAAACCATAATAAGTTAAAAATTGTATTCTTATAATTTAAAAACTATTTAATAAGAACTTATTGTACCTACAACTGTACATTTTTTTCAGAAAACGAATTAAGTTTTAAAGTACTAAAATAGAAAATTGTTATTACCTTTTTAATTATCTATTTGTAAATATAACAAAAATGGAAATATTTTACTACAATTTATGTTTTTTTCAAACCTAAATGTAAAATTCCCCAAAAAATTTTTCTGAAATATAGATAAATTAATCAGCATCACCTAAAACAAATAAATTGCTTACAAAGCTAACAACTTTTAAAAAACTAAAAATAAAACATTTTATCAAACTTCCAACCATACTTACAAAGATAACAATAAAGAACCCATACAGAAACGATGCAGTCTAGTCATATCTTCGAATTATTTAAAAAAAAAAATGTCAAACGTTATAATACAACGTTATATAACCTAACCTTTTGAAATAATGAGTATATACTATTAAAAGAATAACCTAGTAACCAAAATATTATAACTAATAGGTAATGTGAAATTGTATTTTGATTGACTAATATTAGTGATTAGTGATTACTATAATGTGCCTGTAAACGCCATTATGGTGACTGGAAACTGAACCGTATCATAAATCATAGTTTGTAACATATATTATAAGAGTGTGACTTCTGTTGTTTTATACTATCTGTGAGCCATCATAATATAAAATCCTAATTACATTGTTACAACTTAAATCAAAGAAACTCATAACACATAATATACATTAAGACTCAACAATATATTAAATTAATAACTAAATAAATACATTTAATAATTGTTAAACTCATTATAATATTATTTTTTCGAAAATAACAATTAATTATAATTTTAATTTATCTTGTCAATAGATTAGTAGCTAGGTATTATATTTTAACCTTTCACACCTTAAACATGAAAAATAGGTAATATTCAAAGATAGTCCTATCACTCCAATATTTTTGCATACAAAGATAGTACCCATGTACCTATGTATATACCTACGTAATTACAAAGTCAACAGTAATATTATAATTTAAATATTCACATCGGACTAAATCAGTATCACACAACAAAATATGATGAACTGTGAAATATTAAAAAAAAAAAATTATATTATTTTTAAACGAAATATTGATTAAAAATAATACAATTTCTCAGATAATATGTTTTTTTATTTGTTATTGATTTGTTGAATGCCATAAAAGATTAAAATTAAAATCAGAAATAAATGTATTTGGTAATTATTACTATAAACATTTAACGATATGAATATAATACAAATAAAACTACACTAGTAAAAAACTAAATTATTATAATAATAGTATACCTAACATACGATATACGTACCTACCTAGTTATTTGCAATAATTTAGTGTTTCTACAGTTAAATATTATTCTACTTTATTTATATCGTTCAATTCTCAATCGGAATACTACATAGAATTGGACAAAAGCTTATCAAATGTAATATTAATTTGGCTAAATCATTCAATGACAATCGTATTAAGCAATAAAAATGTTTAAACTGCCTTATAATTAGCTAATATAATAAGCATGATAAATATTATAAAATCATGTATTACCTATATTATAATAATTATATTAGATGAATAATAATAATATATTTATTGATATTTGTATATAAATTATTGTAAACTACACTTTATAAATATACATAAGTAATTTTAAACAAAAAATGTATAAATAAAAGTAAGTATTTAATATATAAAGAATATTTTTAAGGACACTTTAAATATTTATTTAGGGCGCCATAATATCTCGGGCCTACCCTGATCTTCTAGGTTCTAGGTAATCTTCTATTACCCATCAGCTATCCTACGATTAGTCTCTTATAATCGGCATTTATAGTATAAACACGGAATTTACACGGCGCATAAGCTTAAATTGGGAGGCTTATGGGGGCTTAGCCCCCTAAATTCAAGGCCTCTGGGGGAAGGGTCTAGGGTCCGGACTTCCCTCCCCGGAAGTTTTTTTCCAGTTACGGCCTTGCCTACATTTTATTTATAAATTATACAATAAATTTCAGTTTATTAAAAAAAATTATAAAATTTAATACGTAATTCCTAAACAAGATATCTGATAGGTGTGTGTTATGTGAATAATTAAGGTTCATGTATGAATTTTGTATAGTAAATTTGTAATAAAATTAGAATGATTGGAGTATATGTTAATATTTTATAACAATAAAAATAACAGTTTTTACGCCATTAAATAAATAATTTTGAAGTTTTTATATACATCTAATAAAATAAATGCTATAATAAATTTGTAAAATTTTTATGTATGGGTACATCGCGGGCTTATTCTATGTTTATAATTTTAGCCCCTCCCCCCTTCTAACCAACCAAATTTACTCCTATACAAATACCTACAATTTTATAGTTCGTTATGAAGTACATACAATTTTAATAATAATGTCATACATGTGATAAAATAGAAGTTTAATATAGTTTACGCGGTCAATTCATATTTTTCAATGAATTTTTATTTTACAATTTGATTTCATTATTTTTGCTATAGTTTTCATAGTCTTTAATTATACTAATAAAAAAATGTGCCTAATAGTAAATAATCATTGATAGATATGTATTTGAATCCTGTAGTAAATCACCTACTACACAAATGCCTATAAATGTATGTCTACCTCTGAGAAACGGAGGTAGTGATAGATACGTGCAAGCTATTATAATTATTAATTCAATATTGTATAATAAAATATTACAGCAAACATTCATTACTCATTATATAGGAACTTACTGATCCAGGGTGATGACGTCGGTGTTGCCCGTGTGTTGCCGAGCCAACCGCAATGCCAAGTCATTTGCTTCGGAACCAGAATTGACGAAGAAACAGACGGATAACGGTTCCGGCATTTTCGACACGATCTTCTCAGCGCACACCACCAGATTATCATGAAGAAACCTGCTGTTGGTGTTCAACTGTTGCATTTGCTCCACTCCAGCTTTCACCACGGCTGGATGACAGTGGCCAACTGTAAACAACATATAAATACATAATATACGTTAGACATAGTCTAATTAATACGTGTATGGACTTTTTATATTGTACGTACAATTGAACACACATGAAAATTACACGATGTCACACTATACAAGGCGGCTCATATCACTCAAGAACCATAAAATTCACTCTCTTGTGCCTACATCATATTTTTACCAGACTAAAGACTTAGAAGAAAATAATTCATTTTTATAACAATTTTTAGAATATTTATAGACTATTCTCATTATTTTATTTAAATAAAATTCATAAAAAATGACGTAGTGCATTCCTAAGCCTTCAGTATCATCAACATCTAGTATCATAGGGAAAATTTCTAAGCCCCCGTAGCTACATATGAGTTTGAATTAGTTTATTTAAAGTAAATCATCCAAAAAACAATACTAAAATTAAGTTTATAATTTAAACAATAATATTATTATTATTGCATTATTTATAAACTATATACATATTATACATAGATGTAAATTAAAATTTGTAATAATTATAGTTCTAAAGAATTAGTGTGTCATTTACCAAAAAATATTTATACAAAAGTCACACGATTCGCACATTCAGGCTGGCATATATCAGTGCCAGTAAAACACTTATATAAATATATACTATTATATAAATCTATTAATCATATATTGATATAAATAGCTATAGCAAAATATTAATTATTAATCCTAATTTACACTTAATATTATAAATTATAATGGTTTGGCATTTTTTTACTGCATAATTTAAAGATTGTTCACAAATAAAATTTGGCAAATTCAAAATATTCAAAAGTCGTTTAATTTATAGATTATATTAATATGTATACAAATAAATTAAAAACCCTATCAAAAGTAGATACCTACCTACGTATATAACATGACTATTGTGTTTGCTAATAACATTATATCAATCCTGCGATCTTTAGTCCGTATATAGTTAATAATTATCGTAAAGCTAATAGTATTCTAAAAGTAAGTACCAATAATATCTATTATAATACATACATTAATTATACGTTATAAACAAATATTGAAATATCTAGTAAAAACATCGATATACGTACTTAAGTATAATTAGGTATGATATAATTAATAATCTTTTAATTTTTATTATCGCAACTCAATAATATTACAAATAAATTATAATAATGAATAATAATACCTTTATTCAGATAAGGAAACAATAATCAAAACGGTATTATATGAATATTAATAATTTACAGAATTAAAAATTAATGATAGGTACTTATCGATTTTCCTCCTATCACTCATCGGTATCTAAATTTTCGGATTTATCATAATATATATGATGTTGTAATCTGTAATAGGTATATCAAACATTTTAAAATGTAAATTCTATTCAAAACAAAAAAAAGCAAAGAAGTTATTTTATTGTTAGTAGATTTATAGTGTACCTACTTCGTATTAATTAAGACCCTATAATCAATGATGTGTACATTTGAATTCAATAAAAATCAATGAATACGAAAAACAATTCTGAGCAGAACCATAAGCACATTGTCTCAGAATATACCTACTGTCATCAAGGTAACATACACTGTAAGCTATTATTATTTATTTCTATGAGTATTTTATAGTTGATTTATTTTACAATTAGACATATAGTAAGGTATATATTATCGTTATCAACTAGGTAATAATATAAGTCAATACTATAAAATATAATTTTAACCAAAAATATGTACATATATATGTAGTTAAAATGGCCAAAATATATAATAATACAAATTTAAAATTATGTTAATATGTAAAATTAAAATAAAATTCTAAATAATTTTTGAATAATATCCAATTAATTGTTTTTAATTTCTAATCAATTTAATTTAAAAAATATAAATTATTAAGATATTTTCACAACCATACGAACGCAAGTACTGACACTGTTGAAAATTCGTAAATATATTTTGTCTAATAATATTGTTGAATATAAAGTATAATCTAAGATCATTAATGTATGGTTATTGAACAGAAACAAATAAGATAAACTATAATCAAGTTATTAATATTTAACTATTACTTATTTCTCATATGCATACACTTACAATTGTTACGAGTACTATTATAGTAGTATAAATGTATAATACTAAATACTACTAAACCACCAAAATTATCAAAATGTAAAAAAAGCAGAAATTTTACAAATAATGTTAAAATATGTATTTATGACGAAATATGTAAAAATATGTAAAATAGAATGTTTTATTTTATTGCAAATCACATGAAATAAATTTATAATTTGCAATACTTAATTTATCATGTTTTAGTGAAAATATGTATTTACATACAAATCCCAGCCCTAATAATAAATAACCATTATACAATAGGTATATTTTAATTATTTACTTTCAATGTTAGCACATAGGTAACAAAACACATGATATGTTATTGTATGTATTATGTAATAGGGGAACTATGGGAAACTTATCTTATATTTTATATTGTATAATTGTATATGTAGAGACACTATGGGCCGAAGGGTATTTATTAGTAAGAGACATAAATCATATGTTAATAAATGTCAGTTGATATTGTAAAATAATATCAATATTTATATTAAAAACTATCATACACAGTGACACGGCTACGGCTGTAGGTGCTCGGTGAGTCCGCGGTGAGCCGGTCAGTATAAAAAAACAACACAAATTTCACTATTTCTACGGTGTATTTTTATTGATGATAAACAACGGTACACAATAGCTAGTTGTTAAATGTCACTATGTCAGGTGTTGACGACATAAAAGAGAATACACAATTATGCTTTACGCGGTCTTACGACTAGGTGACGTTGTCGCCGTTGTCAGTAAGACGGTTCACGCAAGAGAGCGAGACGGCCGGCGGCCGATACTCGTCTGGACCTACTTGTCTTCCCGTCCCACCCACTGCTTTTGCAGCGCGGGGGAAGAGTCGATGGTGTCGTGTCCTAGTTGCCCGTGGTGGTGGTTTATAAGGCGTAGACCGGTCGCTACGGTGCCTGTACTTTGTACCGACGACCGTTGCGTACCGTGTCAACAGATCAATTTTAATTTTGAGTATGTGACAAGGGTAGCTAATTAATTATTAATATTTACTCTGATAAAACATTCGAGACACCACTATTTATAATATTTATAATATGTATTGGAAACCCAGCGTATTCAAAACAAAGTCAATAATTTTACACACAAATTAGTAAATTACCTAGGTTAGAATTGCAAGAAACCAAGATACAAAAATCTAAAAACGAGATAACTATACTATTTAGCTGTACAAGGAAGTCTTCGTATAATATTATTTAATATAATGGATACTCGTTTAAGATATATGTATATTGTATATTAACTATAAATTCACAAGTTATCAGTATCACATAGCAATAAATAATATTATTTTATTTGGACTTTGAATTAAGTAACAAGAGCATATTATACAATTTAGATATACTCGTAAAAACGAATAAAACGATAGTCGTTATTAAGATAACAATAAATATCAACAACAAAAAAATACTTCCAATAAGGTTGTATCATTGAAACTTGTAAGTGACAAGTGCCTACAGTCTACGTGACTATATATACGTATATTTTAAATATTAGCTACTAACTTTTGATTGATTCATACATGCAAACATGTTTAGGCCATGAAACCAAAAACGCTGGTGAAAGAATCTAAAAAGTTTAACGTGTCGTCTATATTATAAATCTAAAATATAAGTAAGTATAGAATTGATGATAATAATTTAATCATCTGTATATCTAACGACTGTTATAAAGTTAGCCATATTGTGTAAGAACAACGTCCGTTTAATAATAATAATAAATAAATAATAGCTTTTGTGATAATTTAAGTACCTATTTAAGTTTCCGCTATAGACCTTTGAAAGTTTACAGTCTGTCTACATATTTGCAGCATTTACGCCACCACGGCGGTTATTGAAAATCTTATATTTACATTCAAAATACCAATTCACATTAAACTATGAATATAAATAAAATAATTTAAACTTATTTAATTTTAGTTGAATTTATGAACATGTTCTTAATCAAATGCCTATCATATTTTAACATATAGTCTATAAATAATAAATCTAAAAAATCGATATCCTTATAGCAATTTACAACTATTGTAAATATTTTAATACAAATATTAATAATACCTTGCGAGTATAGTAAGTTCTATGCTGTAAATTATAATAAATATATTATATAGGTATATTAATATAATAATATACCTATATGTAACTAGGTACTATGAATAAAGTTTAACTGGTATAAGTACCGATTACAAACAATAAGAATATTCAACAATTTTAAACTTACCTATACAAAAATATTCACCAAAATACATAGGTATAAATTATGATAGTTTGTGGAATTATGTAATGTAGGTATTACATTACATTTTTTAAGGCCTATAAACTATGATCATTACTAAACGAAAAAATTAAAACAACATTTAATTATTATTCAGACACGTAAAAACGAGTTGTGCAATAACGTAAATAATAAATAGGTACATTTTAGTAAGATGATTATTTGTGAATGTTATATAGAAAACCAAATAATACATTCTTAAAATTATCAATTAATTGTTATAATTGTTATAAATTATTATAAGTTATTATTTTATTACGTATAACGGAGTATAGGCACGCTTAGAACAACTAAGCAAACCCAAACATACTGATGAATTAGATACTTACAATTGTTTTGAAAATTATTTTATGGAGAAATAAATATATTAGATATACAATATGAGAATAGTAAAATATGCATATGACGCTTCCTCACGATAAAAAAAACCATCACATTATAAAACCAATAATTCTTCAACCGGAATCTATAATGTCCGCGATTAAATTTACCAATCGATATCTGCACAAAAAAAAATTTATAAAGACGCTGTACCTAGCAGGTACCTGCCAAAAGTATATCCAAGAGTAACACATGAGCTTGTATCCTCTTTCCCAATCACTATATTCTTAACGTGATTAATTAAACAGTCAATAATGATCTACAAATTATTCTATTATTGTAGTTAAATATTTTGTTAGTGTCCACCCCATTAAATTATCATTAATATGACTTTGCGGCCTACATCCTACTATTCCTACTAATGTTTATTAAGCCATACCGTGGGCAACGTTATTGATGCAATCCAAGTATTCTCTTCCGTCTTGATCATACAAATACTGTGCTTGGCCACGAACGATTTTCAAAGGGCTCTTCTTATAAAACAATTCGCAAGATTTCCTAAAAAATATATGTATAAACAAACCTATTTGTACAAAAGAAATTATGAATATTTTTGTGTCAATCAAAAATTAATCAGATATAGATAAATTTAAAAAAAAATGTATTTACGACTTTATAAAACTTAATATAATTTTGGAATTCATATTTAAAATTTATTTTATTAAGTCGAAATAAATAAAGTGAACATTTTAACATTAATGCCCAAAATAAACACATTAAAGAATGTATTTTAAAATGTTTTCACTTTTCAGGAAATATAATCATTAATTTTTATTAATTAATATGAAGGTACTATTTATTTTAAAATGAAAATAACGTTCGTTAAAAGTATTTGTTTGATTTCTTATTTTATTTATGATTATTTATTGAGTATAAAAAATAGGTAATTAAAAATCACATGTATCTCAACTTATTTAGTATTTATACCTAAGAAATATTTTATAAATTTAAAATTATTACATTTTGATGAAACATTAATTAGGTTTTATCGGTGTATAGATAATTATCCATAATGCGACTTGTTACAAAATTAATTATTTAATTAATAAACAATTTTAAAAAAATCATTAAACGGGTTATTATTAATTCCTTACATGTGTCTAGGTATATGATATATTTGGTGAGCGTACAGATCTAAAAAGAGAAATATTTAATAAAAAAAAAAAATAACTAAATCGAACAAAATGTTATTATTTATCAGTCGAAAATTTAAAATTGATCTATGGAGGTATAGTTACAAAACAGTCACGATTTTTTGAGCTTTAGCTTAAGTTGTCACTCCAAAAAAAAACTGAACCTAGTTGTTACCAATGCATTTAACTTTTAAATACACAAATTAAATGTATTAATATTTTTCAATTTATGAAATTTAAATAATTACAAATACCCGGTATCCGCGCGACAGTCATATGATAGTAATAAATTAGACAAAAATATTGGACAATTGTCAAAAAGAAACAAATAGTCAGCTACATTTTAAAAATAGCACTTACCCAATATATTTATTACGCAGATCAATTGTTTCAGTAAATGTGAGGTTTTTATTTTCCATTGTTACTTTGTTAAGTTGAATATTCTAAAGTATTAAGAAGTTACCTAGTTAAACTGATCAAAACCAATAAAGCATACAGCTCTGTCCACAAGCGTTTTAATACTGCATGTTAGTAAATTATAATTACATACTCATAGATTTACGAAATGGTAACAGAGTGGATGACCTTCAAAACATAATCAAAACAAGTTATCACACACAACAATAATATATGTATAATCACATAATAGTATTAATCTATCATAAATAGTAATATTGAATATTTATTTTATTATGTATTTAAAAAAATATATATATTGTTTAATATTACAACCTCTGTGGTTATATAGATAGACTCAATAATAGTAATAATAATAACCATAATTGTAAAAAAAAATTCTAGAACATATAAAATACTGAGTGGCAGACAGTTATAATAAATATAATAATTAAAAGTCAAATGGAGTTTAAGTTTTCAAGAACATCACTTTCAAAAAATATATTTTATTAAAAGTTATATATAGTTATATATGAATAACTTTTTCTTTGTAATTAGTTATTACTTACAACAGGGCATTAACGGAACAATAATTATGTTTAACTTACTACTCCACTTCACTATTAAAAAAATAGGGTATATCCGTACAGCTTAATGTAGATCACAATATTAGGTGATCACTTGTTATCTTAGATCTTCAATTTACATAAAACAATTCATGGTTACAATAAAGAAAATTGAAAAATAATTAATGATAAGTGTCATAATTTATAACAAATCTTGATATAAAATTGAATTATTATACAGAGTGTTAAACAGAATATACAATATTGCAGGTACACTTTTATCATCATCATGATATATAAAACAAAATATATATATATATATATAATATATATATATTAAAACGAGCTTATACAATGATTAAATAATGTAAACCTAATCATGTGATCACTTGTTAAACACTCAGTACAATACAATTGATGGAATAAAATCTATTATGTGCCTGTTATAAAATAATCAAATAAAAAAAAAAAATGTCTTTCAATCATTACATAGTATAACATAACATGTTGTAATAATAATATACAATAATAAAATAATACAATAAATAATTATTAAAACAATGTCTTATTGTTTAAAAGGTTTTAAAATATAAACAATTGAAAGTAAAACCGAAGCTTTATAAATGGCCCAAATTACAATAATGCTGGCACTATAATTTTATTTGATGAAAAAAATATAATATAATTATACTCATGGTATACATAGACTATTTAATATGTATTATGTAAATAAAATATATGTCTATATGACAAATTAGAATTTAATTAAATAATGTATATCAATATAATACTAAAAAACAAAAGTAGATCGAAAGCAAAATTATAGGAAAACTAGTTAGGAATACGTTGAAATAGTGGAAAAAATATAATTCCATATATTGAATTTATGGAATATTGAAACTCTAATCATGCTGGGGAATGTTTAACAAGAACTGGATTTTTCAAATATTTAATAAATAATTAGTTAAAAACAAATCTTTTAATTTGTTACATCATAGTAAATTTAAATAATTTTACAATTCTTAATTTTGCTCTAATTTATGATGATAATTTATTTTTATTAAATAATTATATAAAACTAATTTCAAATGGAAATGTATTTTAAGCTTTAGAACTTAGAGTTTTTTTTTTAATTAGATTATATATTCTATTTAATTAATAAAAAAGTTCAACATTTTTTCACTTTCCCAATTTCCAAATTATAATGAAATAAAATCATACTAAATATAGAACAAAATTTAAAATAAATAAAATTGAATATAGTTAAAAAAATAATTCAGGATTTTAATTTTAAAAATATACGCAAATTTATAGTTGTTTTTTGATAGACAATAGCTATTTTTTTTAAAAAATGAAATGAATCAATAAATAGAAATTCAAGCAATAGACTTTAATAAGATTTAAAATAATAAACAAATGGCGCCAGTTGTTACTATCACATTTTCTTTATTTTTTGTTTAAAGTTTAATTTTAATTAATTGAGGATCACACTTTATATGGATAATAGAACATTATTCATCAATCAAAGCTTATACCAAAAAAAATATATGTATATTGCAATAATACTATTAAGGTATTTTATTTTATACTCATAAAATATTATTAAATATTTCATACACGTACAAGATGTATACTACTATGCATTTATTGTTTTATGGTGATTTAATTTTCCACGATTCCTCTTGTATTCGATTAAAGCAGTCTGCTAGGAATGTAAACTGTATATATAAACAGTGCATGTAAAATCAGATATAAATATATCACTTTAGTATAATAAAATTTAAAAATTATCAATTTGTTATTAATTTCATGAAAAAAATACTTACATAAGGAGTATGTAATTTAACACTTTTGGGACTTTTTTCTTCACGTTGAAACTGAAAACTAAATAATCCATTAGTCTCATCAATCTCCCAGCATTTGATAGTTTTCCATGTGAATTCAACAATTTGATTCTGTAATAAGTAATAACAGATGTATTAGCAATTATTATTTTTATTATTGTTTTATTTAATATTTATTTTAATTATTTAATCTTCTTCGCCGTGTCATTCAGCTGTGTCAGATATCTTTTTGGAGCCAATAATTTATCAGTTATATTACTTTGTCAATAAGTTCTCTAAAGAGGTATTATTTAATTAAAAAATTTAAATATATTATATTTAATATTTTTATATAAATTATTATCAAGATTAATATTTAAAGTATAAATTATTTTAAATACTCAAAAATATACTGATTTTTGTAGTTGTATGCAACCATTTTAATTTCTCCTATTAGTAATTTACATTCAAGATATTCTTAATACTATACAATTACATTTTTTTTTAAATATATAACAAATTATCAAAATCAAAAAAAAAAAAAATTAATCAATACCAAAATATGTCAAAAAATACATTATTAAATGACACTTACTAATTTATTAACACATTAACTGCCATGTGATCACCGAAAATCACATAATGTTTCTTATCAACATGCCAAACATATTTTTCCATTTCATTTCTAATTTGTATATACTATGTTATTTAAAAAAAAAATTTTAAAATATTTATAAAAAAAAATAAATTTATTTATTAAATCAAAAAAGATTGTAATTATTTCCGCTATGCCACTGTGTTTTTTATTATTATAACATAATAGAAAAGTTAATAATTTAAAACCGTATTCATTCATGGTTGTTGGCAGTCATATTATAAAATAATAACATGGTACTATCATCGGCTTCTGTAAAAATAATGTATCATAATACTAAGCAAACACTAGCGGTTGCATGGTAGTCAGTGTTAAAATAGTTGGATTGACAGTTAACAGTGCAACTATTTAAAACTTTAATCTTAGTATAATTATAGAAGACATCAATTAAATTATTATTTTAACTATAACAAATAAATACCCAGAATTTAACTTTAAATATTTTACTAAAAGAAAATGTATAAATTATATTTACTAGTTTACTAAAGACCAGATTTTTATGAATTGGTATATTGTTACTAAAATTAATCTGCATAATTACAACGATTTATCATCGTTTTCATTCTTTGGTAAATTTATTCAATTCAAAAGTTTTTACAAAAAGCAAATGAATATTTTGAGATTAAATAATATTTTTCTAATTTAATATATTTTAGTAATTTAACTCTATTTTCTTTTATTAAGCTATATTTATTTAACGAAACACTATTTCTCATTAATAAAATATATAAGCATATTTTTATACATTTTTTTCATAAATATCTAGTCCATAGCAGTCATAAAAAAATGAATATTACCTCAAGAGTACCATCTTCAGTACACGCTATAAGTCTAAGACCTAAATAACCAACAGCTGCCATCACATGACCAGTCTTTCGAGAGTCGCACGGACAATGTGGAAATATTACTTCACCGTAACCAGGTAATTCTTTAGCCATTTTTAAATACTATAAAAATACATTCCTTTTTTACTTAATCATTCACTTTAATACATTAAAAATTTATAAATTATCTCTAAAAATGTCATCTAGCATTAATTGATAAAATAAAATAGAAAATAAGAAGAATAATTACATCTAATTTTTTGGAAGAATCTTGCAAAGCTTTTAGTTCATATAAACGGTCTCCTACAATGATATGATTACGATCAACTTCATCTATAGTACTCCAGAAAATAAATGTAGCAGCTAAATTATCTGATTCTATAAGTCGGATTTCAATGGCAGGGTTAAATAGCCATCGTTTTATACATAAACAACTAGCACTAGCTGTTCGATAGTTTTGAACATAAAGTTGATGAGCAACTTCATTCGGTTGAATTTTCCTTTCTAATTAAATATAATAAATTAGTCTAACAAGTAAATTATACATAAGTTATATAATAGTTTTGAAGTAATGACAAAAATATATTATGTCATTGTATTAATAAATATTGATACTTACCAAAGTTATACTCAACAATTTCAAATAGGTAAAAATAATCTGCTATATTTTCAGCCATTTGTATTTTATCAATAACACTGTTGTAAACACTATCAGCTGTTGCATTCTTTTTAGTTCTAATAACTACTATTTCTCGGTCAGGTAATATTATTTTTAAATCCACTATGGAGTCAATATTCTGTATACAAAAATGAAATGAAAATATCAAGTATATTAAAGTCTAATAGATTAATAGAATTACCTGTATGTTACCAGAATCAGCTAGAAAATCTTGCATGATTTCACATTCAGCTATCACACGAACAGCACATACCTTTTCCAAATATAACTCCAAACCTCTTCTTCTTGAATCAAGTTGTTGTTCGCTTAACCTATTTAAAAAAGTACATTATTTATTGTATATAATTATTTTATTTGGAACTTACGTAAATGGCCACTTTCCCGGGAGTTTAGGAAAACTATATCCAATAAACTCTCTTTTGAGGTTAGCATGTAGATTGGCAAATTCACTATATCGTTTTGAACATAAGTGACGACCAGCCATATATATATTAAACACCTAAATAATAGTTATGTTTGTAAAAAAAATCTTACTCTTTTCCAAACTAATATGGTTGAAATGGATAAAAATAAGTGTTAAATATGGTTTATTTTAAAGGAAGAAAAAAAATATAAAAATGTAAGTAAAATATTACAATATCAAATAATAACTACCTATATAAAAAAAAAACTAATTATATTTAAAATTCATAACTATTTTTCATATTTTTACGAAACTTTAAACGCTAATAAATTATATTTTGAGTATTTAGATGAATAAAAAATATTATTATTAAAATTATAATTATTTACTTCATAAAAATAACTCAATGGTATCAAAAAATATGTGATGATATATCTTAATATGTTATTTTTGAGTATCAAATATTTTTTATTTTTAATATTTTTTATTCTTATACAATATACTATTTTTTTAAATTATTTTTACGTTTTAAATATGTAGGTGTAATAATTAATTACATAACTATTAGTCATTAAGACACATATAATATCATTATAAAACTTAAAAGTATATTAATATCTTACCACATATTTGTCTCCATCTTTATCAACTGTGTGATAATCTGGTACAGAAATTGGTAATGATCTTTTATCACTGTAATCAATATAATTATAAGTAGACTGATCTTCGCTTGGTTCAAGTCTTTCAGCTTCCTAAAATATAATAACATTTATTAAACATTTACTATATTATACGTATAAAAATAGTATAAAATTAGACAAAAATGTTTTATTTTTTTAAGTTATATTTCTACACTTGCAAATTGTTCTTTACTGTCCAAATTTAGTTTCTAAGAGAAATAAGCACCTTAGCTTTGAGCCATCCTAAGCCTAGTTATAATTATAATTTATGACTATTAACATTTTATAAAAATAATATTAAAAATAAATTGATATATTATAAAATCTTTTATTTTTCTTATTAAAAAGCAATAAATGCTACAACATTTTAAATTAAGTTTTGTACATTTATTAGAGACCCATGTCATAACCAATAATCCATATATTTTTTTTTTTAACATTTATTTATCTATAAACAAATGTTAACTCTGATAAATCTTATACCTAGATTATAAAACACAAACTTTAACATCAATATTCAAAAAATAAAATTAATGTTGATGTATCTTTAGGAAGATATTATACCAGCATATATTTTCTCCGTCTTAAAATGCACAACATAATATCAAAATATACATTCAGAATAATTCACTAAACTCTATAATTTTAATATTGAATTAAATTAATCTATTATCAACTTTAAAAGTAAAACTATTGTCTAAGTCACAAAAGCTTTTATTTTATATTTTAAATATAAGAGCATTTTAAAATTTGTAAATTTTTGTAAAATTAAAATGTTCATAAATAGTTTCAAAACTAAAATATTATAAAATGTTTAAGTGGGGACCTAGATAATATACTTACTTTTAAATTTAATAATAGGTCAAATCACTATAATGTTAAAAATAAAAGTAAAATTTATAATGCTTAACATAAAATTTGGTATGTTATACATTGGTTAGAGACAAAAAAATGTCCTCTTAATTTAATATTGTAATCAGGTCATAACTGATTATGTTCGAGAAAAAAAAATCAGTAAACATTTAACTATTACTCTTTATCAAGTTTATCAAGTATAGAAAACTAATCTTACATTAATTTCTTTTTAAATTATAAGTTAGAAATATTGTATTTCTATAATTTTTCTATAATTTAATTTAGATGATTCATATTGAATTTAAGAAAAACTTGAAGTTAAAATTGCTATTTATTATTGAGTATTAACCTTTAAATTGTATCAATAATTCAAAAAAAAACAGCTTAGCATATTGCACGTGTTTCTGATTAACTATAATAATCTACCTAAGAACATAAAATAATAAAAATATTTACGTACTTGAGGTGTAACAGAAATTACAGTCAATGTCAACACATCACCGCCCGATTTGATCAGGTCTACAACTTGTTTGTGTGTTGATCCTTCGACATTCACATTATTCCTAAATACCATACACAATATTATAAGGTTTTAATATTTTTATATCTCAAATTAATATTAATAAGAATCCATATCCCATAAATGATTTGATGACTCAAAAAAAGACAAAATGATACACACAAAAAAGCTTAAGCCTTACACTTCGAGGATCCTGTCTCCTTTTCGGATCCCTGCATCATACGCTGCTCCTCCTTCGAGTACAGCACTGACATGCTGTAGAGGAGCGTAGAGTTGACCATTTATACTCTTAAGTTGACCACCCTCGCTAACCTGGCCACGAACGTTAAATCCAAAACCGGTGACGCTCTTTGTTATCGTGACTTCACGGGGGCCCGCCGGTACTTTCGACGACATTGTCCATTAACACTCCATTACCTAAATGAGCAATTTAATCATGTGATCGTCGACGGATAAAGACGAAATTAATGTTCATTTATTTTAAAAATCACTGATGGGTCAAGAATATTATCATCCGACATTTCGATAACACGGCCACTATCAATAATAATATAATATCAGTATAAAATGAATCGTAAATATTACGACTTAGATTTCTCAACAAGAGAGACATCTACAACTGAGATTTAAAAATATTTTGTTTATTCATTTTTTCGCCCCATAACAATTATGACAACAATAATTTATTTATTTTAAAATTGGTCGAAACTATATCACACTTTTTTTGTTTAAATAATGTATTATTATCAATTACTAAACTTACCATTACGAAAAATTTAATCATGAATCATTAATTATTATTTATCAATTAAACAGAGGGAAATTTTAAAATAACTGAACACCAACATAAGCGTAGAGTAAATGTTATGTTAAAAATTAAAATATATTATACCTAATATACCTACCAATTAATAAATTATTTAAATAGCATCAGGCCATCAGATTAACATTTTACACCATAAATGTAGGTAAAATTAATTAATTTACCACTATTTACTCATTTATTTATTGATTAGATAACGCGGATACAAGTAATGAAGTAAATAACTAATCAATACCTAGCTGATATAACCGTTAAAGTAAAACAATATTATAATTTCATTTTAGGGGGAGGGGAATATGAAGACAATTCTCACGATAGAAATTATGCTCTCATATTTAATTTCTTGGGAGGATTTTACATTTTTAGTAAAAATTGGATCTATATAACAAAACAGTACTAATGGGGTATTGTGGTGATACACGAAGTCTCCCTCCCCCGATATTTCCTTAATATTTTACAAATGTTTAAAATGACTATTTATTTTAAGTAACTATTACCGTGGTTAGGTTATTATGGCTTAAACTCAAATTAAAATTAAGATTAACTATTGACTATTTTGTATCATAATATATGAAAATATTAAAAGTCTAATTATAGATTGTTATAGATGGACAATTGGACAATGGACAACGACCCGCAACCGTAACAACAATATTAAATTTGTGTAAATTAAAAATATTATTGTTATAATATACCGACATACCGCTGTCCGCCAAACTGTGACAAACACATTTTTTTATATTATATTTGATTAAAAAAAAAATCAAAACCTAGATTCAGTAAAATTACAATATAAATATTTTGACCCCCCACCTGAAAAAATTCCTCAACAATGCCCTGGAATTTAGGTTAAACTGCCATAGCAAAATCGGCAAAATTCAAAAGTACAAATTTCAAATACAAAAACGAAGTATTTATTATTTTTGGACAAATCGATTTTGTTTTTTTTTTTTTTGCTTTTATACCTATTCATGAAAAAGTAACCGTAGAGACTTATACGTATACCTACTTTATTAGCATTTTAAAAATATGAAGAAATGTTTAAAATAATTTTTTGCTCTTTTTGAGCTACTCATATCAATTTGAAATTCACAACATTTTTAAATTTGTGATCGACTTACGTATGATACAATTTGTGAGCAAAAAGCTCAATAAATGAATACAAGTGAATTCACAAGTTTTTTATGCAGCCATTAAAAAATATTAAAAATACATACAGTATGTTTATTGTTTAGTCGCAATTTGTTTATAATAGTGTTCAACGAGATTCGTGAAAATCTCTGTAAATGTAGATACCTGATAGGACAGGTACACTTGGTACAGTAATACCCACGATGTAGATCTACATCGTGGTAATACCTATACGAATAATGTGCATTATGGTATATATTATTATGTACCTAAATATATATAACAAAAAAAATGATCAAGACCCGTATGTATTGCGAAAAATACGATTTTCTTACTTTATAATAACTGTAAACGAATTCAATTGGTGGTTTTCAAATTTTCTACAATACGTGAAGAACTTGCATCATAATATTGTCGTTATGTTTTACATTATCTTTAATAGGTGAAGAATGAACCATGAACGCGATTACTGCTAATTGTGGTAGCTAGATTGCGCCACCATGCTTATATTTTTTTTTAAATTTCATATTTCCATGATAATATTTCATACAATCCTAATAATCTTATAGTTTTATTATTAGTCTTGTACACATATTTTGAAAATGAATATTATTTATTTCAATTTATTTGTTTAGAATATAATAATACGATAAATAATTATAGATTTAAAAATGTACAAATTGTTAGACATTTTGCACGTGTACAAAGTGTCAAACTCAAGTCATAGTGTCTATTGTCATAGTGTGTTGTGATAGTGTCATAGTGTCATAAAAGTATCTTTTAAAATTTCAAACCTATTAGTTAAATGTCTGTTTTTTCTTTAAACATTAAGATCAGTTTATTCCGATAATAGACTTCTAATACTTTGTTTAATGTTATATTTTGTTTAAAGACATTTTATATTTCATATATTTTATGAATGTTACCTAATGTTAATTAATTAATGTACCCTACCTACCTATCTAACTATCTTATTATAGATTCTGAAGTACATACTACATAGTTTCTGAGTAGTTAAACGTCATATACTTGTGTATATCTACTAAGACATTATTAAGGAAGTAAGGATACCAGGTATATTTAGAAAACAGGAGTAATTTTGTTAATAAATAAAATTAATAACAATTAAAAGAAAAAAACATTAAGTATACCTAGGTAATAAATGTAATTTAACCTAGATACCTATTTAAATTTAATTATGTATTATGTACCCATTCAAACTTATAATAAAACATATATTAAAAATAGGTTAATTTTAAAAATCAAAGTTTGGATAAATTTAAAATTAAAGAATAAAACGGGGATGACAATATTTGTTGAATGACTCTAAAAGGGTACCAATATTGCAATATATTATAATTATAAATATATACTTAATAGTGACTAACTCAATAGTCAATAATATATATTAGACTAATATTATTAGTAATTAGTATTATATATATATATAATTATATAAGAAATCTACTTGCATGACCGTACCTTACCTATTATGACTATTATGACTTATGAGTCATAAAAATTGCAAACAAATAAGCAATACAAACCATTTAAGAAATTATTAATCAATAATATATCTATATAACATATAAGTACTGTAAATACGAGTAACACAAATTGTCATTAATAATTCATATTTGCTTTATTGATTTACTGTTACAATTCAACAATATTGTGTAAAGTAATAACTGAAATAGTTTATTCAAAATGAAGCCATGCAGAAATTTCTACACAATAAACAAAACAGTATTGACATTTTAACGAAATCTATAATGATTATAAGGCTATCATATTACTGCTTATCTTATTATTGCTTATAGCAATTTCAAATATCTTGATTAATTATGAACTTGTACTATAGTTTACCTTTGTATAATGCGAGGAATAAAAAAATTGGTACGGACCATAATATAGTATGATACAAAAACGATTTTAAACTTATTAGGTATCAGTGGTATCACTATTAAATACAATGTCAAATTTAGAATTTGTATACCTCTAAGCTCATCTTACGGTATGGGTGAAAATAATGAGAATTCGTGAACAATTATTACAAGTTTGTATTTTTTTTATTTTTAGGTGTGTCATGTGTGACATAATGGTGAGAACCTTAGGTGCGGCTTGATACAATGAAAACAATTTAACAAATCAATTAAAAAAATGAAGATATGATTAATACATTTGCAACTGAAGTCGGTACAATAATTACTTTAATATAGATACTAGTTAATTATTAGTTATTACAAATATTTTGTTGCGCCTAATGATACGTCTGTAATTTAACAAAAAAAACAGCGCATTGAAGTGTTTCATCCTTATGTACTATCTATAGATTAAATTTTAAGTTTACATTTTAAAACCCAAATCAAGTTTGTCCAATATCAGTAATTTCTATTGATGTGTAATCGATAGATAAACTGATAACTACAGCCCATAATTTTCTAAATTTTTTTCTTGGTAATATCGATTTAAATTTAAACCATATCTCCCCACTGATTTGTAAATAGTTATTATCTAATGGACATTGAACGAGCGGAAAAAATGCCGAAGTTAACTTTCTCCGATTTGAACCTCGATTACGGACGAGCCTTTCCTTGGCAGGCAATTAACTCTTGAATGTCTAGACTCCAGAGTAGAAGCACTGTCAATTGTCATCCACTGATCCCCCTGTGCAGAAGGCATTGGGAAACCACTGCACAGTAAAAACTTTCCCTAGTTCAGTAGTACATAACAGTCCAAACATCTAATAAACTGTTGTACGGTTATTACTTGTTACTCCAAAACCAAAACAAAAATGGGCATTGAACGCTGCAGCCTGCCTTGCAGGCTCTCATCACAATTAACAAATTAATATTGTAATAATACTAATCTAATATTATATTAAATATGTAGTTTTATTTTTGTCTTTACTCTTTACTTAAATTATTTTTTTCTTTAAATGCCAATCTCAGTAATTTTGTGAACTATGGCATTTTGCCATTTACAATACCCTATTTTTATTTCTTTGCATATATTATATTATAGTTTTTTTTTAAATTTATATTGGCAATACATTTATTGAAGAAATGCCAAGTTTGTTTTAAGTGTTTCAATTATGAATTAAAACCATAAAACTAAAATATTATTCTTACTACCTATTATTATAATTGTTATTTTCTTACATTTTAATCGTAGTACATAAACTTAAAAAATCATTAGCATATTATTACATAATGATTAATTATGTTAAAATGTATATCTAATAAAAGTATTTAGTATGAATACAGAATAGTATAATATTTAGTATTATGAATAAATAAACAGTTGACTTCATAAACTAAAACTGTAAAAAAAAACCCATAAATACTATTTTAGATCCTGAATGGAGTGAAAAGCTGATAAATTGTATTAATTTAACAAATGTTTTTTTTGTGTATATACACGTTTCACGATAATTAGTTGTAAAAAAGCTTCGATTTTAAACTTTCAGGATAGTTTTTGATAGAAAATTTCAAATATTTTTCAAAATAATAAGTAAAACAAACAAAATCTAAGGAAGAACAGAAATTCAAACAACTGCAATACCTGCAGTTTTCAAAAATTCACTTTATTGATGTAGGTCAGCGTTTCTCAACCAGGGAGTTACAATTCACGACCCCCAGGGTAGCTGCGATTGCCTTGACTAGGGGTCGCGTAAGTCAAAAATAATAAAACACTGATTTACAAAATGAACCTTTCCATTCAAAATTTGGCTTTCCCAACGATATGATACAAATTTATACTTAGTATAGATAGGGAGTAGACCGGGACGCGAAACTAAAAAGGTTGAGAAACGCTGGTGTAGATAAATTGAAAAGAAATACAGATACTTGATTTTTTTTACGTTTACATACCTAATTATTTTCTATACATTGTTTAATTTTCAAGATATTTTGAATCTTTTTAAGCTATTTTTAACTTGAAATGTTATATATATTTTTTTAATATCAATAAAAAATAAATTATTTGTTTAGTAAAGTGCTTGAAAATTTGATCTAAGTTCCTCATAATTCATTATGTCAAAAAATATCGTTAATTTATAATTATCACAGTATTTTTTTATAAGCGCTAAAAATTAAAAATTTAGAATATTTTCAAATAATTTTGTAGTTAGAAATTCATAAAAAATTTTTTTTTAAGCTCTGATTTGAAATTGTAATCTAAGATACTTTATATAATTTTCTTCTTGTTATTGGATAATTTACCATTATGGGAGGAGACGACAAATTTACAGCGAACTACACCTATATATTTCAAACTTGTTTTATTTCTTCAGTACGTAATATAACAAATTTGTGTTTATCTGAAGTAAACTCATGTTATTATACACCCTTTATATTAGAGCTTCAATATTAATCTATTATCAAATTTGATTGGTTTTGGAGAATTTACTAAATATTGCGCGTGGTTTCGAGACAGAAAATAAATAGCACGATGACAATCATTTATATTTTAACGACAAATGCTGCAATATTAATAGCGTGTTGAACTACTTTTACTTAAGGAGCAAAGATTCTTACTTACTACCCACCCACCCATTTTATTAAATATCCCTACTCATAAAAACCGCTCGCATCGCTCACATTATCACTGTAAAAAAGTAATGAACAACTAATTTGAAATAGTGACATGTTGGACTCATTTTTGATGATGAGTAAAAATATATATCCACCGTCAATATTCTGTTTGGTGTTGTCAAAGTATACGTAGTGTATACGTCATGCAAAGGCTTGACGTATATAATAGATATCTCGGTTTCCAATTCCTAAACCGATAAACAAGTAGATATCGATACCTGCGGTAAGCGTTTATTCAATAATCTTTGGGTGAGCACGATAATGAAAACTGCACAAAGAATAATTTAATAAGATTCCGTCGGGTTTATACTTAATAACTCCAAGGTTGTTTTAGGTACTCTTAAATCGGTGAAACATGATCGCGTCGGTCTTTATCGACATACGCAATCGTGAATAT
The DNA here is from genome assembly GCF_003676215.2 of Rhopalosiphum maidis. Lineage (NCBI taxonomy): Eukaryota > Metazoa > Arthropoda > Insecta > Hemiptera > Aphididae > Rhopalosiphum > Rhopalosiphum maidis. The sequence goes on from NC_040877.1 coordinate 59,939,723, forward strand.
TTGATGTTCACGATTGCGTACGATTTTTATCTGCAACTTTGAAGCACTGTTGCCATTTGATTAATAAAACGTACAATTTAAAATAAATCTGAAAGTTTTCAACGAACTTATAACGCTCAATTTCATAAGTCCCATCTTTCTGGAAACACCATGTACGAAAATGCAATCAGTATTTAAAGGTCTAATTAAAAAAATGGAAAATGCTGATTTAATTTGTTTAAAAGAAACCATGAAAGAATATAATAAATACTAAATTCTTAAAATATTATAACATTTGTCAAAAATTAGTTATTTAAGTCCAAGGTATAAAATTTTAAATTAAATACACTTTTACAATTCATTATTTTAACCTTTTATTATTTTTTAAATATTTTGACTTATTTTTTTCAAAATTTAATTTTTACTGATCTTAAATAAAAATTTGAATGTGGTAACGTACTAACGTTGCACAGCAAATCATACGTAATTGTTTGATTTTTGGGGTAAATATAAACTGATTTTTGATTTCAACGAAATATATCTAATATTATAAGTTATATAATATAATCATGAAAATCAAACTAGCCAACATGTTATTCGGTGGTTCAGTCTGTTTGGTGCAACAAATGTGATCACTTGTTCTTTTAAGTACCTACTTATTAATCTCCTAAAAGCATATTATTACTATAATATACTCTATCTATTGTACTAAAGAATTAAATCAAATTTTAATTTTTTAATTTTTATTTATAATTACCATTATTTAAGAAAAACATTTTAAATCAGGTAAGTGTTTATAAATTCAAAATATAATTGATTTAATTTATGAGTTTATATATTTTAATTGTTATAATTATAACTATACATAGAAATGAGTTCTCTTCTGAAAATAATTTGTATAGCTGAAGCTGCTGGTGAACTTGAAGAACCAACACATAAGCGCAGAAGGTATTGGGTTCATTCTATACATAGTAGTAACGAACACGACATACGATTTCAAGTATTTTATGATAATCTAAAAAAATATCGACTGTTATCGGATGTCAATTTCCTCGTTTGAAGAGCTACTTGAGAAGGTCCGATCACATTTAACAAAGAAAATCACGCACTTTCGAAATCCTTTAAGCCCAGAAAAAAGATTGACAGAGACTTTGAGGTAACATTTGAAAAAATTTAAGTTTAATTTTAATTTTATATTTTTATCTACGTTATCTATATGACCCATATTAATTATTATAAAATATAATGATATAATGACTAAAACACATCATATAATATTATTTATTTAGAATTAGCTGGTATAATAAGTAATTGGAGATTTTCTACTTTTGATCACAAAGTACAAACTACATTATATTTGCTACCCCCCTTCAAATGTATGTTCGCAGCATTTTTTTCTACTAATAAAAGTATAATTAGAAACATAATTTTTTTTTTTTAAGTTGTAAAACCAATACTTCGCTCATGATGAGGTAAATCCAAAACTATGCCATAATAATATAATATCAGACAATACTTATTACTACTTAAGTAGGTGCTTATATCAAAACAATTATTTTAAATGAAAATGAAATATTTATTTTAAACACTATAAAGCGCTGTATATATATTAGTATTTAGTATTTTTTAAACAAATGTGTTTAATCATACAAAAGTTATATAAAAAAAAAAATAATAATAATCTTACAATCAATTTGCGTTAATATAATATTACATGAGAATAGCTTATTATAAAATGCATGAAATTATGATAAAATAATATTAAAAATAATAAAATAATAGTACCTACTTAGGCTACTTTTCTGTTATTTTAAATTAATAAAAATATTTGAAAAATATGTGTAATATAAATGTTATATAAAAAAAGTTAATACTTATTATTTGTTTGTGCATTATTAGGTGAATATTGATGAATGTAAATAGGCAATGTTTCAGATGTTTGATTATTTGAGTAGTCTAGGTAGGATAATTGTTGGGAGTGAAGTGATTGAAGTGTATAGTTTGGTATTGGGACAGTGTTGGTAGAATGTTAAGGATATAAAGATCGAGATAAAGATGAAGTTGGCATTGAATAATGAAAATTAGTAGGAACAGGACTTGACTGGTTTTGTGAATACTATAGGGGAGAATTATGTTTTTGAACGACATTTTTAAAATATTGAAGAGTGTGGACACAGACTGATACAGTTTCCACTCGGAATCGTTTTTCGTATACAATGATATATTATCATTGAATTCAAATTTAACACACCTAAAATAATGTCCCAGTCTATGTCTAATGTACAGCAAAGCGTACTCACTTACTCACCTACTTTTTGTTTATAAAGTTCCTAAATTATACAATAATTATTGTATGACTAAGAAACCTCAAGATTTTACATGGCGTAATTATTAAATGTTGATTGTTTTTACTTCTCGAAAATTTCATTGTATTCAAACAATTTTCAGTGACACATTCAAAACACTAAATATTTCTCTATGTATATTTATATACTACATAGCTAACATTTAAAATATTTAGTAATAAGTTATATAAATAGGACATGATCTATTATATTATATAGCATAGTTTATACAAAACATTAAAATGATTGTAGTGGACAAGTAGACTGTATAGTGTTCATTTTCAACAATAAATATTTTATCTAACTGTTAAACGGATATACTCAATTTATATAATTTAATTTATTTGTTTGTCAATAAATTGGTTCTTGTTGAAATAAATATATCAATTATCATAATTCATAAAAGACATTATTTACGTGAGTATCCGTGTACTTTACTGCAGTTCACATATAACATAATAATCATTATGCTTAGTATTTTAAAACGGCTCATTAATATATTCATATCTTGCTTAAATAAAAAAATTATTGAAATTATGTTGTAAAAATATATAATACTTAATATTTACTAAGCACAGATCAATAAGACATATTTAAAAAAATACCGAATGGCCGGTGGATACTTCTTTGGATTCGTGGATTTAAGACTCAGAGCAAACGTATTAAATTATTTTAAACCCTGTAAATATACTATTTTTAGTTTTTACATTTCACCACTTTTGTAGATTTTTAATGTGTTTTATTGAGAAATTTTAAAATTTTAAATGACCTTATTTAAGTAGATACAGGTCTGTCTAATATTCCAATCTAATATTTCTAATTGATGAGCAACTAAAATATATTAACGGATAATTTTTTTGCTTTCTCACGACGTATAATTTATACATAAGACTGTGTTTAGTATGTTTCAATTTTCATTTTTGAATGAAAAAAAATCTAAGATAAATCTACCAAAATAAAACAAATAAAATCTTTATAACAACGCAGTTGTTGCGATTTATTAATAACATACATATTAGTTTACATAAAATATTATATTAAAATATTTTATACTATAATGGCGTAATTGCGAGGTGGTAAAGGTGAGCATTTGTCTCATATACATTATACTGGAGAAAACTAATCAATGCCACCCCTTGCATATTTTACTTTACAAACTTATGAATTTTCTATAATTTAACTAATATCTACTATAACAATAAATTTATATGTATAGCATTAGTCTTACATAGTTGCAATATTAAAAATATCATTTAAAATTGTATTTATTGTACATAGTTGTATTTTGTATTTCATACGCAGTTCGTCGCTAGGCATCTATTTTTCGGTTTTGCCAATTTAATTCTATATTAAATTATATAAGCGTTTCTCTTATAAAAAAAAATTCCCAGCAAAAAATAATATTAACTATTACCTACATTTATAATTTATGAAAATACTATAATGCTAAATATAGTATATATAGTGACTAGTTAGTCTTAGATAAGTTAAAATGCTATTATTTGTTTCATTTTTTTATTAAAATGTTTTTCAATTTTTCATAAAATGTATCAACTATAAATATATGATATATGCAGGTTTTTCATAAATATGCTATAAGGGATTTTGTTTTTATATTTTCTGTGTATTAAAATTAAACAATTACGTTTTAAATTAAATCCCACCTGGCACCTACTTACTCAAAAGAAAATATTATAGAGACTTAATTAAATTAAAATAATATAACACGTCGAGTTCTATCACTGGAAGCCTACCTCCTCTTATTATTTATACTTGCAATGTTTATTAGTTATTATATTTGCTTATTGTGCTAATCTTACAGAAATTGTAAACATTTTCATTAAAAAAAAAAGGTTTTTAAATTATATGTTTATGTTATGATATTCTGTTATGGGATTTTTACATAGGACACGATCTACATAAAAAATAATCAAGTCTTTTCTTCTTTTTTGGAGGTCGTTGTTGAACATGCATTATTTTTTTTCCTTTCATTTCTCTTCAATTAAATTAATGCTGAAGACAGTAAAACATTTTCGTCCAAAAATTATATGTTCTGTATTCATAGGAAAAATTTAAAAAAAATCTAACATCTTATAAGGTATCGACTATAATAGATTAATAGGGTTGGTATGGAAGACGTAAGGTTACGGTAACCTATCAAGTATCATTTAATGCAACAATATAAATATTACTTACAGCAAATAAAAATAATAGTAATAATAATTATAACAATTATAATGATAATTGGTGAAGGCATAATGCTTATACAGTTAAAAATATTATTAACTATAAACAATAGATATATATAATATTAAACATTATATAATATATAAAATATAATTTACGAGTATAATCCCAATTTTAACCATAAACACTATGGTTAGGTAACACTAAATCGGCTAAATAGTGATAATTAATCAATCATAAGGTATTAGTATGATTTGTTTACGCACTTTGTCAAATTCAATACCTACTCGATGATAGTATCACAGAACAATAGTATTAAATATTAAATAATATTATATATATATATACAGTAATAAGGTAATATCAACAATAATGTAACATATTATGACGATACACAATATTCACATAACAAGTTATATATATGATTAATAAATATTAATTTTAAATTATTATTTAAAAACAAAATATTACATTCAGATTATTTAAAATATGCGCATTGGGCACACTTCGTTTATATTTGTTTTTATGTTTCAATTTTTACTATTTTTCAGTTATGCTTTCACTAAGTACAAATAATGAATAAAAGCTTGTCACTACGATTTTAGTATTGTTCAATGATTGTCACTGGTCATTACTAATTATTTTAATAAAAAATAATATGCGTAATCAAATCGAATGAGCAAATAGGAAACCTGCAGACTGCAGATAGTATGAATATTATAATCAATAAATAAAATCACTGATTTGGTAACAAATAAATATCATTAAAGCCAGACAAAAATAACAAGATCGACATGTGATTGAATTTGGCAATGAAAACGCTGACGTAAATTCCATTGATAATTATTGATAGGTAGCTTCGAAATGAAGCTGTATAATAAGCTATAAAACGAATGATACATATTATTATATATTATTATGACGTTGTCATCAACATTGACATCTTAAGTTAGCAAAAATGCATTTTATAGAATAAACTTACCAAGGTCAGATATCTAAAGTATTTATTGATGTAAAAAATAATTTAAACTGTTTATTGTAATCATCACTCATAGGTAGCGTAATATAATGTTGTTTCATTTATTATTTAAAACCATATTATTGTTATTAGTTATTTAATCAACATAAATTGATAACAGATAAGTTACTTGACAACAATTTGATAACTCACAATGTTTTTTTTTTTCATTTTTGATTAAAACACCGTTCTGACGGCAACACTGTAGTCTATAAATGTCGTAAGCGCATTTCCGAAACCCTTTTTTGTTTCGACTTTTTAGTATAAAATGTTCATGACGTTCTTAGGTTTTACTACAGAGAAGCAAGCTACTGCTGGATAATAAGTAGTATAAAATAACAGAATAAATTGATTAATTTTAAAATACCTATAGTCATACAGTACTATAAAGTATTAATCAGCTAAGTATCTTTTAAGCTTTAAATGTACGTAAAACTTGGAAAGTTGATGAACTAGTTCATATTTCATAAGCTCATAGTATGACATTGAACTAAATGGCTTGATTCAATAATTTTCTTTAAATTAACGTGTTTTGTTAAAGTTAATTTATTTCTTTTAATTATGAATAACATTAACTAGTTTTAAATGCTGAACGAATCGATGAATGTATGTTTTTCTGTTTGTTATCACTATTAAGGCTCGGATTTTAATAATAATAGAAAAATAATTTTTATATAAAAATGTATTTCGTTTAATCTATACTTCTATACTTTTTATTATTTAAAAAGAAGTCGTTTTTTGACGTTGTTAGGGGTAATCTCAGGATCTACTGAACCGATTTTGAAAAAATTTTCACCAATAGAAAGCCACATTCTTTATGAGTGTCATAGGCATATATTTAATCCGATAAAGTAAATTATTAATTACAGAATTAATTTAAAAAAAAACATATCTAAAGTAATTAAACATATTTTTAGTATTTTTTTCTAGCAAACGCTTAGAAGAAATAACAAACAATTAAAAATACATATATCTATAGCACTATAGCTATATAAAAAAAACCCTTTTACCCCATTAGAGGTCGAATTTTAAAAAATCCTTTCTTAATATGCCCCTACATTGGAATCTCTGTACAAATCTCTAAACCCAGCTGTTCGGTCTGGGCGTTAATGAGTGAAAAAAGAAAGTCAATAGATTACTTTAGAGTCTAGGGGTGGTCAAACTTTTTGATAAAGTTACACTGAGAAATGAGAATATGTTTTTTCTTTGTGGAATCATAAAAATACATGTAACTATTGGATAGGGTCGACTAGAATTTTTTATTAAACTAATAAATATATAATAATACATTCTAAATAATAACGCCGCTGCCGTCTGACGTATTTCACTTACATTGCATCTTGCGACTGTTAAACACGTATTTATTCGAATACACTTTGAAAACCGTTTGATCGAAGTGAGCTTCACACATTATTAACGCATCTAATGCACGAGCAACGCTGTAACGGAACAGCTAGTTTATAACATAATGAATAAATATTTTTTTTTGCTTTTATTTGCCTTTTTCTCTTTTTTAATTTAAATGTGTTTACTGTTTAATTATCAATTGATCTGATAGTTTTACATACGATTTAACGGTACAAATTGATAGACAACGCACTGTCGATATTATGTTCAATATTATTTTTAATGGATTTTTATGGTCAATATTTATCGAGTATTTAGTATGGCAGCGGCAAGTTAATTTAAAATTTATGAAAGTACCCATACTATTTATCAATAGATTAAAATATGTTCTTAATGCGTAGATTCAAGATTGTTCGTCAGTTGGCATTCGTCGATTGTCATTCTTTTTTTACATTTATTTTTTACAGTTTTTTCAATATGCCAAAAATTAAACAAAATTACAGTTTCAAATTAAAAATTACATTACAGAATTTGGCGAAAATATATTTTCAACCGATGGATTAATTTTAATAATTTTATACTGTAAAATTTGTAATATTATTGCAATGTATCAAGTGAAAAAAATTCCATTTTTTCCAACACATCGAAGAGATAAACATAAAAATGCGTTATTAAAAATTGAAAATAATAAAAAAGTGCAGCTTTTCATTCTTAAAAATACCTTTAAGCCTGATTTTTTATTAAAACACTTTCGTCTTTTACTTTTATAAAAAAATTAAATATTTTTTTTTACCTTTTTTCCCATTTAAAATGCTTTTTATTATATATTATCTACAAATCTGAGCCCAACGTCTCATTTGGGACTGTAAAAATGATTAGATTTTCAAAATGGAGTTGGTTTTTGGTAGCAAAATGAATCTAGTTGGTATTTTCAGGGCTCAAAAGTAAAAGTATAATATATAATATACTTTTTTTACAATATGCAAGAAAAAGAAACAAGAAAAACAGGGGAATTTTTACACAAATCCAATTTTAGATAAAATTTAATTTGTTTTTTGGTGTAACTCAAAATCAAAGTATTGTATATACCACATTTTTATATTACAATTTTTTATATACGATAAAAATTTCATTTTGACTATTTTTGAATTATTTACAAGCTTTCAATTTTTTTGTATGCACGTTCGGTATGCCCCACTATATTAGTTGCCTATAGTGCCAATATTGTTAGAACGAGATTAACAATAAATGCGTGACTGTGAAATTGTTAACTTAAAGTGTACGTTAATTTTTATAACAATCTTATTCTCTGATATCAATCTATTCTTTATACTTTTATAGGTGATAAGTCTTTGGTAAAAATGAAAAATGATTTAATATACTGTACGCTATATCTGTAGTATAGAAAATGGGATATTATTATTGTCTATTAGTATTTCGAAAGTCTTCAAAAAGGTCAAATATACTAGGTATATTAAAGTACGCTTTTCAAAAGCTGGAATTTTATGCAATACCAGATTTAAACAATAACGAATTTTGTTTTTTTTAGTTATTGATTTTGTTATAATTTAAAAATTGAATGACTAATGAGACTTGAATTTTTCACCTATAATATTATTATTAATTAATATTGATTTAATTATTATATTATTATCTAGTATACAAAAATGTATGTTCATTGTTCAACAAATGCTGTAAATTAGAATTTCTTAGTACAGCAAAAAACTTAAGGCCAGATCTAGCTGGTGTGTAGATACTATACGACATTTTAATGTGTGTATAATAAAGTATTTTCCACTCTTTATACACCATTCATCCAATCATTATAAAAATGGTACAATTTTTTTTATATGATCGTTTATCAATAGATATACTTCATCACAGAGACACAGATATTTGTAATCTTTATTCAATATTTCAAAATCTATTATAATGATCAATGATGTTTTATTTCATTTTAATTTTTTTTATTAAAAATATACTCATGGCTATGGACATTGTACGTAACATTGCATTAATATTGATATTAAAATTTTAAATGTAAATATTACAAATATATTGAAAGAAATATACATTTTTTAAGTATAATATGTAAAAGAGAAAAACATACAAATATTATATAATACGATACTAGACCATAGTGATAAACGATAATGTAATTTGTGTTAAGATAATATGTTTTAATATTTTACTTATAGAAGTTATATAGAACACACTTTAACACTTATGATGACTTATCTTATTGTTGGTGGCTTGAAAAACAAATAAGTTTAGGAATAATATGGTTACATAAATAAATATTCTTATGGATTTATTTGACAAAGCACAAGTATACATTAGCAGTAGTTTTCAAAAGCGTCAAGAAAAACCCTAAAAAAGTAAAGGAAAAACAGGAATTTTTTCGCATATAATCAGTTTTCGACAAAATTGATTTTTTTATTTTGCTGTAACTCGAAAACGAATTATTGTAAATACTTGAAATTCTCACCCAATGTTTAAATTAGCGTCATCTATTAACGATCTATTATATTATTTCAAAATATTTTGACCTTTTTAAGCTATTTATAGACAATTGAAATTCTTTTTTTGAAATGCCTATAAAAAAAATTTGGCACACCAAGAAATCTTTAAAATTGAATACAAGGTTTATTATAAGTTATACTTATCATAGTAAAAAAAAAATGAAAAATCGTTAATCACAATTGTTGTTGATAAGCGTTTAAAGTTCAAATGTTTACAAAATATGTTAAAATCGCGGAAATTTGTAAAATGTCATAACAAAATAACAAATTCATAACATTTTTGTAATTTATACCTTAGGTTAAAAAACCCAACACAAGGTTCTCCATAACTTTTTCTTCAAATAACTATAAAAAAAAAAACTCCAACGTCAATATAGAAAACATTTTATGAGCGTATGAAATTTAATTTTTTACAAAATCGAGTAAAATAACGTTATATAACAATTTATTTAAAAATAAGTAAGAATATAATATATCTTACTAAATACTATTATCCTAGACTGACAAATCATTTTCGTTCAGAATTTTTTTTTGTACAATAATACCTGTCATTGCATTCAAATTTAACGCATCCATTATAGTGACCTACTCCCCATCTCTACTATACAGCAGAGCGATATCCACTTGCCTATCTCTTTTTATATTGTTTTGAAATATTTAAATTTAAATATGAAAATTATTTTACAAATTTTAATTATTTAAAATATTAAATACGTCAAATTTTGTTTTGGATTTTCAATACTCAAGTTAAAAGTGTATATAGCTCCCCTCCCCCATAAAAAAATCCTGGCTACGCCTCTGTACCAATCCCTTCAGAACATATATAGATATGTATATTGATAAATGATAATATATATATATAATATAAGTTTTTTAGTACATCATAAACTTAAATGAAATATCTATGAATGCATCTTAATTCTTAAATGTAAAAACAAGCTAAAGGTATATAAGATTTTTCTTAATTTTGAATTCTAATTTACTGTTAAAAATAATTGTTGACTTACGGTTGTGGACGCAAATTAATAATTGTGATATATCGGATCTTATAAAATAACTGTCATGAACAACGAACATTAAAGATAAACATTCATAAGATGTAAATATACGTCATATTGTTTGAAACTTGAAATAACGCATAAAGCTAAAGCATAAGTGTACAATATTATGCATTATACATAAAACATAGACCCATGGCATTAGACATCAGTATGTATATTAATATTATACTATAAATGGTCTATTGTTCGTTGATACTTAGGTACCTAACTAAAATTTAAATATATAAATTGAAGAACCAATTTATTCTCTTCTTACAGATATTCTACTGTCTGCCTAAAAGTATAATTCTTCACCACTAAAACTAAACTTAAAAATTTTATATTAAAATTTATGTTTTTTGAACATAGGTATACGAACGCTTTAAAGAAATTTAGTGCAAACAATAGTATTATTATTATTATCATCTATTTCTTGCTTATTAATTATTATTATTGTATAACTTATATTAATATTAAATAATTAAATAATTATACATTCCACTAGTGTCTAAGTGTCTTATCCTCGTACTCCAAACTTCAGTCCTGAGTATACGTATGTCTATATAGAACGTTATTTATGCACTATATAATATTTGAATATTGTAGTTATATTAGAGCGATACCTAATATATAATAATTATTAATAGATTCTAAACAAGTTGTCACCGTTCATAAATGATCGACATAATAATACGTGTAAATTAACACAATTCTAATTAAAAAAATAAAATGTCAAAATATTATTATTATTATTATTTTATTAATGATTGCATATTAATATATCATATTTGGTTTGTTATATTATTTTTAATAAGTAATTACCCGAAATGTATTGTTGGTACGGCAGAGGTTGCACACTGCGAACCTGGTTCGAAAATTAACATAATAATATTAATAATATAATAAACCCCCCTGACATTAATTCCTATTTACGCCACTGATTGACTTTATACACATCTACGACTTATTTACCTAATAATGTGTTGTTTCAATGTAATATACTCTATTTACTAAAACTATATACTATACACAACCATAGGCGTTTCTAGGCATCATTTGCAGGTCGTGCAAAACAGTGGCATATCCAGGAGGATGGGTTTACTGCACTAGAATTATCAATTTTTATAGTCTTATAAATAATAACTAATAATAAATATAAGCACTATAAGTCCAAATAATGAAAATTAAAAAAAAAAAATATATGAAATCAGAAACTGAGAAAAAATAAGGTTATATTATGCACCACAATTTATAATGTAAGTTAAATCAAATTTCGCAGGTCATGCCTGTGCAGGACAGGCAAGACCCGTAAACACGCCTATATACATAACTATAATGTATATAATTGTTATTGTATAAACATTAAACAAATAAATTTGTATATGTCTCTATTTTTAGTTTCACAATATTTATATTTATATATAGATAGATAGCTTCTTACCAGTTACCACATGTAAATTGTTGATCACATAATTTATGGATGATCTATGATCATATTATTATAATTTATAATTTATAAGGTATAACTTCATAGTTTATAAGCAACATTATTATTCTACATAGGTACAACATACATACATAGATCAAAATCAATGATAATAATACGGTTAAATACACATATTATACTGATATACATATAAATTTATCATAAACAGTGTTTATTAAACACTATACATTTTACGTATTATGTATACTGTATAGTTTACGAATATTTCACTTGAGTGAGCTTAAATAAGCTTAATTAAACTTTTTTATCCATTAATCAAATTTGACGTAACACGTTAAGTACGTGGCGTTGGTATTATATATACTTAATACTATATACTTGTACGCTATATAATAATATTTATTTATTATAAATTCTGTGATATGTATAATAAGCTATTTATTAGAATATTTATAAAACTGCTTTTAAATTTAGATATAGAGAATAGAGTAAGTAATAAGTATTATAAGTATATGATATGGTATATTGCGTACTATTTCAGCTTGTTTGTGTTGAGAACATTTGTATCGATAGGGAAAAAACTATTAAGAAGATCGTTTAAGATTAAAAAAATACTATAGATAATTACCTACTATACATAATAAGATATAACTATAGGTATATAATATATATCCTATATATATATCTAAAAATTACAATCTTTTTCAATTACATCTTTTTAAATAAATATAGCTATTCAAAAATTTGTCATACCTATAAAAATTCAAATAGAGTTAAAATAGCTTAGAAATTTTGGAATTACAATAAAATATTAAAAATGGTTTGAGGATAAATAATAATTTTACTGATGAATATCCAATGTCGTAAAAATTTGAACTTGAAATGCTCATAAAAATAACATGGCTCTCCGGTACAATTTGTTTAATACTTATAAAGAACCTTGAATTAAATTTTTAAATCTTAAGTATAAAAAAAAATTATTTGAATATTTAACTATACAAAAAAAAATTGTACATTTTTGAAATTTCGATTAATTTTGTAAAATTCTAACAAGTTAAGCACATATAAAAAAAAATTGCGACTTTAAATTTTTAATAATATACTTGAATTGGGAAATAAACAAATTAAGAGGAACTTTGTACAACATTTTCAAGTATTTCTATTTCCTATCCATAGTGAATAATTTTTAATCGACATTTTTAGATAAAAAACTAAAAATATAAAAATTTAGTGAAAATTTCAAGTATCTCTACGATAATTGGTTTCTGAATTACGCAAAATAAAAAACAAAATCAATTTCGTCAAAAATTCCCGTTTTATGTTTTTTGATTATAAAAATAAGAATTGAAAAAGTTGAAATGTATAAGTTTTACCACTTTAAAATGCCAATAACTAGTTCCAATTTTCTACCAGAAACCATTCCTATTTTTGAAAATAAAACCATTTTTACTATCTTTAAAGATGACGACAACAAAATAAAAATAAATAAATAAATAAAACATATCATTGTAAAATCAATACATATTTTATCGCACCGCTCAGAATCTAAAATAAGTGTACCATATATACCCTAACTATACCTTAACCTATTGGCTATTAAATAGTTACGTAATTTAGATTAAAGCTGTAATAAATAATTATAATATTAATAATAAAGAATAATTTATAGATATATGGTATAACTTTATATCTATTAATAATAACTCAAATGACCAATACTAATAATAATAATTAAAGGATTTATACATTTTTATATCCACACCGTGGTATATCATTTATTGTATATTTGCGATGGATTTAATGCAATGTTGTACATATTATAAGACAACAGGTATTATTATACTTGCCCTTTAAAATTTGAATAAATTATTCAACATTCACAAATAAATTGTTGACGACATTAATGTTATACTATAATAACCTCGAAATCTTGACGATTCATATTTATGAAACATAAATGTTGATAAATTTATATACGTTAATTCTATTACGTAAAATGAATATTTTTACTACTTTTAACTTATAAGTAAATAAGAAATTCTGATAAGAAATTTTGAACTATACGATTACACTATACCTTTAAATAATTCATATTTAAGTATGTTAATAATTATTTATAAGTTATAACTATCTACAATAAATAATATTCAAAAGTAAACCTTAAAAATAGTTTGTATATGTATGTAGTCAAGTTTCGTGCTGGATTAATTGAAATGAATGACGAATAATTATAACATTCACAATTCACAAGTTAGTTATACCAAACTGAGAATATCTTGAATCGCGATGGTAGCTTGTAATAAAAAAAAAAAAATCATAAATACCACTCACCAGACGGCTTGTAAAACCTTTTTGTAGTTTTGAAAACACGTGGTGGTCAGGTGTTTGGATATAATGAAGGTATTTTTAAGCCGATTGTACAGTTTTGGGTACCCGTGGAATTGTCACCCGCACTTTCACCTTCGTATTATTTTATGTAACATACCGCCGTCCGCCACCCAGTGACAGTTCTAAAACCAGCTATAGACATTAAAATTATTATTTTTAATTAATTTACACCGACGTTTTTTGTTGGTCTATTTAAGTACGCATTAAAAGACGAAGACCCAACACAATTTTCAATAAGCATTTCTATAATAATACTATTAAGTACATTAATTCAAGTATTCTTTTTTTTATTTGATACAAATAAAACATTCCTAGTCATAGGCGTCTATATCTATAGATATTTAGGAAATTTACAATAGTTTTAGGATATTAAAATATTAAGTTGCACCATGGTGTGTTTGTACTTTGTATAAGTTTACATTTCTGAAAAATAGCAAACAATAAGATACATAATACACAAATTATGTAATATAAACGACGCTTGTATATTTTATTATTTTTCAATAATAAATGCCAATACATATTATTGATAATTCGTATTGTAATTAAATCAAAAATAAAAATTTTAACCAAAAAAAAAACCTTCGGAATTCCGACGTTTTTATCATCTTTAAAATCATTCTCAATCTCAATATACCTGCGGCGCGTATATATTCACGTTTTATTATATTTTCAAGTTGACCGTCATCGAATAACCTGTTTTATTATTGTTTTTTTTTTCTTCTATAATTTTTTGATCCAAATTATTACCAAGGTATAGTGGTGGTAAAGCCGTAAAGGGACGTTGCTGATTTGCTGAAAAACCATTAAACCGAACAAAAAAAAAATTAAAAACTCGTATAAACTGCCGCAGACATAAAAACCTTATCATCTTGGGTGTACAGTATACACCTGTATGGGCGTACGGCTATACATATGTGTATTGTCTATATATTATATATCTATAATACACGTACTCCCGTGACAATGAACCTCGCGGGTCGGGGTAGTTTTTATTCGGTTACAGGTAGGTATACACTACAAACACTATGCACTAACACACACACACAAACATAATAAAACATTATAACCTATACATAGTGGCGTGGGAAGGAGCTGAGTGTTTGAGAGCGTTGCCGCCACAGAAAGAAAAGGGGATTGGGAGGGAGGTAGCCACGGCGAGGTACACGAAATCCCATTTATTCGGAATTTTTGTGGTTGGCTGGGTTAGGATTTCGAGTGGCAATGCGGGGGTAGTGTATACTGTATAGTAATAAACGGTGGGTGGTAACTGGTAGTAGACAAATGTTCAATTCGCGGGCCCAGAGTCTCTGACAACATTTTATAAGTTCGCGACGCCACTGCTGGAGAATAATAATCTATAAACATTATAAACCCACACCCGATATCACTGCTATACACCACTATTGGGATACACACAATATATTATAGTATTATTATAAATATTACTGTGGCGGCGTTGAGCACGAAAACGAATATCATTAGAATACCATAGGAAAAAAAAAAAGAACAGCCGTCGGGGCAATCTGGTCGTGTGGCTGTGGCCTGCTACACAGTGCTACGACGACGGACGGAGAGTCGTTGGCTGTGCGGAGGACGCGGGAACGGTGGGGAGAAAAGGCGCTCTGCCGCCGCCGATTGAGAGATCAATACACCCTGGGCGCGGCGGCGGGGCGAGTGCGCTACACGCACCAACAACTACTATAATACTACAACGACTGGTGTGACCGCGAGCCGGTCTTCGACCGAGGTAACCGCGGTCCCGGGCAACGTCACGGATGTTACAAGCGTCCCGCACTTGCAACGTCACCGACATCGTGTCGGCCGATTGATGTTTTCGTTCGGCATTCCTGTCTGCCGCCGTCCTTGTCCAACTACTAAATATAGCGCGTACGCGGATCCGTGCTCGCCGCCGTATCTCGTCTATACAATGCACGCGCATTATCGTTTCATCTCCGTCTGATCACCCCCGGCCGCCTCCGCCACTAGCACGTTTCGTGTGTATTATTGTTTTGGTTTTTTTTTCTCAAACATTTTTTCAACATTATTATTATAACTATTATTATTATTTTTATTATTATCATTATAACTATTATTATTATTATTATTATTATTATTATTATTATGTCGCCTCCCTCCATACCGCTCGCCCATCACCGCAACTGAAGACGACGACGGCGTTTTACGTTTTTCGCGATTTACGAAATCCTTACTATCAACGTTTTCGGACGCACAGAATCCGGCCGCTGCCGCCGCCGTATTATTATTATTATTATTAATATCGTTTTCTTCGCGGTCGAACAACACGTCCGGCACGGCCATTGTGGCTGTCGAGTACACACCGTTCGCCTTTTTTTATTACATTTTTATTTCATTTTTTTTTTATTTTACTCCTCGTCGCCGAGTATATCCGTGCGTGCATGTGTGCGACAGTATACGTGAGTGTGTGTGCGTGTTCGTGCGCGCGCGTCGTCTTGCACACACATAATATATATATATACAGTTTATAATACATATGTGTATAAATAATAATAGTTTATATACATAGAGAGAGATACGTGTATGTGTACGGTGTATATGTATTATAAAAATAATAAGTTACGTATCGTACGTTTATACAAATAAACACTTTTATATACAACGTTGGATACGTTCGTAACGTAAACGGAAATAATTGCCGGCCGATGGCAGCGTAGGCAGTACAGCGAGTGTCAGCAGCAGCATACTCCGATCCTCAGCCACTGTAGAAGGAAGAATCGAGTCGTCCGTCACAATTTCCGTGAGTTGTATAAATGTAAAAATACGATCGCGCGTACGGGAGATACATTTTACACCTACGTTTCCGCACTCGTCTGTGGCGTAGGTATTCGAGTTTTGTTTGGTTTTTGTAACTATGTCGCTCGATCTGTCCGAGTTTTCACTCCGATAGATACAATTTGAAAATAGATGATTGATTTTACTTTTATACATATGTGGCTATGTACTTGCACAATTATCATGTCGCGAGATATTGTGTAAGTATGTGTTTTTTTTTGGTTGTTTTCGACTATTTTTTTTTTTTTTTGGTTAATTTTTATTAATTTCTGTATTCAGGTTTTTCGACTGCAGTCATCGCTGTGATGCATTCGATACTCTGAGTTCGATCTATTAGCAATGAGCCACAACATGGGTGGCATGGCCCCTTACGTCACGTAAGTTTGCTCTTTATTTTTGGACATCTGTTTGTCTACCTTCGTCCATCTATGTACAAACTTGTAATGGTCATGTTGATATGTTTCTTATAGGTTACCGAGAGGCCGTAATCAAATGGCGTATTACAACCAATGTCAAGACATGCCGCCTCATATGCAGAGAGGCCACTGTTATCCAGATGATTTCAATAAAATGGGTGGACCCTGCTCGTATGTACAGTTTTATTAAATTTAGTTGAAAATAATATTTTGTGAATATTTAATTCACGTAATAACACCCGTTTTAATAAGTAAAATATAAAATATCTTAGTGTGTAATATTTATGTTAGTACTGAAAATAATGAAATTATCACTTAAATTATTATAATTATTCTATAATCATTATTTTTTTTTTTTTTAAGTACATTCGTAAAACAATTTAAAATCTAATTTTAATTTAATTAATTACCATATTACTTCCCAACATAGAATCCTTGTATATTACTATTATATTAATTGTATTTATATCATATTTTTACTGTTTAAACTAAGGAAACTAATAAATCTTATAATTTAATTAAAATACCTTAAGTTTACCTAAATTTACAATAAACCTTATAAATGATAATTTATTGTTAATATATTTATTTATTATTTAATACACATCAAAATATTTACATTTATTTTTAACTATTTATCCAAGTTCCGTCTAATTTTTTGTTTGAGCTTCATAGAGTAATTATATTATTGAAATTGAAATATTTATAAAATGTTCTAAGGTCCTTACAATTGTAAATTAATAAATTTAAATTATTAGACTGATATGTAATTAAAAAGAATTAAGTATTAAAAATTGTTCTAATATGTACTATTACTTTTTCTACAACTTTAAGAAATTTATTATAAATAATCTTTGGCATTTTATAACAATTACATTTTACTTAGGCACCATTGCCAACTTGCGTCATCTAATCAAACATTTTAGTGCTAAACATACAAGATCATTTATGCTTATCTCATTAGAGATGTACAGATTCTATAATTCTCAAAAACTAAAAAATAAAATAACATGAATTTATTTAGTTATTAAGTAAGAATTAATAAAAACATTTTTTTGATAACTACAATATAAAATATTTTTAAATTTTTAATATAAAAGTGATTGATCATTTTATTTTATCTCAAGTATTAAATCATTATGTATAATTTAAGTGCCTCCTATTGTTATAAGTTAAGACAGGTGAAATTTCATTTGGTACTGAATAATACATTAAAAGCTAGTACCTTGTGATCAAGAATGTAAACTGCCATATTTTATTTCTAATATTTTAATTATATATGTAAAGAAAATTTTTAGTAAAAAAAACATTCATTTAGTTGGTATCTAGAAAAAAAAATATTTTAACAATGTTTTAAAATTGTAATCTACAATTATCTATTTTAATTTTTTAGGATGTTGCCTATGGGCAATGAGTTTAAATCACCAATGATGACTCCAGATCCACCTCCACCACCTCCAGCTAAAAAAAAGCGGCGTACTTCTAATGCTGCTACTGTGACGAATCATGCACCTCAACCACCACCACCATCACCTCAAGATTTACTTCCACCACCATTAACTGGTAAAATCAAATAAACATGTTTTATTAATATTTAAACTATAGCGAAAGTTACAATATTTATTCCCCCTAATATTAGGTATTTATTATGCTGACCTTCAACTAATGAACCAAAACAATATTTTTTTCAATAAGGGTAATTTTTTTAATGGATGTTTGAAGAGAAATTTATGTATGGAAACTAAACATGGAACATAATATGGGAAAATATGTAAGATGTAAAGGCATATACACATGTAATAGACCTAATACGCTCATTAGAATATATACTTATTTAGACCTAAATCTTTAAATACTTAATGTTAGACACTTAAACCCGAAATAAATTGTATTTTAAATTAATTTTTATGTTAGGTAGTAGGATTCTATTACAATGATATGTAGATACTTACACCTTAAAATATATACACAATTCTTTTATCTTTTTGGAAAGCTATCTAATTTTTATCATGTATATTCCCAGATCCTTACCTTATAATTTATTTCATAGAATAAATATTCCGTTAAACCAATAAATCCACCAACAATATATATACAAAATCATAGTTGTATATTATTCCCAATATTTAAAGTCTTATTAGTATTTGACGTTTATAAATAAACAAATAAATGTTTGCAGGTGTGATAGGCTTCAAAACTATTTATTTAGTATATTATTATACTATATGTAGTATATATTATTAATCCAAACACATTTAATACAAAATCTTCATAATAATAATTATTAAATTAACACTGTAAATAATAGTTAATTTGTGTATTTAATTTCATTAATTGTAAATTCAATTTAAAATAAACATCTATATGCTTGGTATAAATCTAAACTAAATAATATTTTTGTATCAAGGTATAAGACTGGTGATAAATTAATGTAGTAAGATGTTTACTAGGATGGTCATATAAATGATTTGATTTACAATTTTTTATTAATGTAACAATAGTTTTCTGTCATTTTTTTCAAATTGTTTCTATTGTTTGTATATTAATTAGAATTTTCTTGTTAATACAATTCTCAAGATTTTATTTTTGATTTATATAGTAGTATTTTAGAATAATGTATAGCAAATCTCACCTGTTATATGATACTGTTCAATCTATTTTCTTCTTGAGTTTTTGATTAGGAACATTCAAAATATTCATTAAATAATTTAAAAAATAAAAACTACTGCTGTACAGCGGATAAAAATATTCATTTATATGCACACGTCACATAGTTTAGTTGGTCACTAACTATTGTTAACTGACTGTACTTGATACCTATGAACAAACATTAAACTTCTATTTAATTTATCAAGAACACACCGATAAGCATACATGTGATTATATCAATGAATTTAGTATAATTATATTGTAAGAGAACCTGTTTTAAGTGTAGGCAATAATGTTCATACAAATATTAAACCATCAAGAATATACACTAATATGAAATATGTAAACTATATTATGTTATTAGATTTTTATAATAAATCTTAGATTACTGCATGTATTTAAAGAAAATCGACCTTCATGCAATATTAAAATCAAAGCTTCAAACCCAGTTATCATAAAATCTAAATATTTATTTTTAATGTATATACAAGAATTAAATTTAGGTGCTTCTACCAAAAAAAAAAAAGTTTCATACATTTATGTTATAAAAATAAATAAAAACATTATATCAAAATTCTACATGTTCTTAATTTTATTTGTTAAAAATTTAAAATATTGTAGTAATATATTAGTATACCGCTGATAAATTGGAAAAAAAAATAACCAAAATTAAAGCTTGAATATTATTAAACTTTGTTTAATGGTGCCAATGTGTATATAATAGTTAAAAGTATGTTGTATTTAAGGTACCTTTTAAAATACTATAAATAAAATTATTCACCTCTAGATATGTAATTTTTGTCTTAAGTAAAATGTAAAACTATTATGCCACTAAAATAACTTATATTATATTGCTGTTAGAGTATCTTCTACTCAAGTGAATTATTAAGCTATTATCAATCCTATTTCCTTTTATATTGTGTTTAGTCAATTTAAATAATAAATTGTAGAAAAAATGTCTTTGTGAATATCTTTTAAATTCATATTAAATTTTTTTAGGTTATGGAGATACTATAGTCGCTTCAAACCCTTTTGATGACACCCCACCACCACAAGTGATGAATACAAATCATATGAACAGACAAATGATGAATTCTCGACCCATGATGTCTGGTAGTCCTTGCCACCAAATGGGTGGCTCACCTATGAATTGTGGTCCACCTATGGGTAGCCCAATGGGTGGACCATGTGGTAGTAGTCCACACAGAAATCCAATGGTATGTGGACCCCCTATGATGAGTTGTGGTGCACCAGGCAATAGTCCACATGCCTTATCTATGAATCGAAGTCCTTCTGCTATGGGCAGTCCACATATGGTGCCAAATATGCGTGGCAACAGCCCTATGGAATGTGCTGCCATGGTAAAACCGTCTTTGAATTGTGCTTCACCTATGGGTAGTCCCATACCTCAAAATACCAATATGAACATTCATCCACCAATGTCTAGTCCCATGACAATGGGTCCTTCACCACTTAACGGTCATCCTAACTCAGGTCCTGGTGGCAGTCCCATGATGATGGGCCGAGGGGGCCCTTCACCTTTAACAAATAGTCCAATGTCAATGAATATGCCAGTAAGCTCAGCGGACATGAATGATATGAGTCCACACATGTCAGTAGATAATAATGGTTGTCCAGTACGTGGTCCTCCATGTCCAGGATCCAACAACATGACATCTGTTTCCATGGCTTGTAGGCAACCAATGTCAAATCAACAGTGCAATAGTATGCCTGGGCCTAGTAATATGATGAACTGTCCAAGAGGTATGCCCTGTCCCCAGATGATGCGGGGTCCACCTCAACCTTCTGAACAACATAGACTTATGCCTCCTATGATGCATCATTCTCAAATACCCAATAGTCAACAACCAGGTGGATATGGGCCTGGACCTAATTCTAAACCAATGCCAGTGTCGGCTGGAAAGGTAAAAGAAAATATTATTAAAATAATGATAGCATTTTTAAATTAAATTAATTTTATTTATTCTGATCTAAAATATAATTTGATATGTGCATGCATATGTAAATAAACCATAAAACATTAAAGTTCAACGGTTATCGATGAAAATAATTACTAACCATCACTACTATAATAAGAATAAATTTTTGAGACAACAATTAATAAAAATAGTGTAACTAAGTTTAATGGGATGAATTAAAGATATTGTTATTAAATACTAATTATTTTCAAGACTGAAAAGGATCAAAAGAAAGTGGTAAAATTTGGTAAAAGAATTTAGTGAATTGCCTATACAAAACACATATTTGAAAGATCTGTTTTTGTGTAATGTATTCATATTTAATATAACTTACCACATGTTGTGCTCCTTGTGATGACAATAACTACAAAAACATTGTGTTCACATGACAGTGAATGTCCTTTTAGATTTTAATGATTTTTTTCTAATTTTTAATTTAATGTTTGTTTGGGGGGGGGGGATTAAATAATCAAATACTTATGATTTTTATTAAAAAAAAAATATAATATGTATGCAGATTAAAGTTTGGTCGTCATTTATATAATTATTTAACCTTATACTAACTAATCCGTTGTTTATCAATACATTATACTTTACTTATACAAATATTGAGTTATAGGCATATAATTATAACATTTAATTATTTATAAATAATAATGATTAAATAAATAATTTATCAAATCTTTGTAGAATAAATTTTAAATTCACAATAAAATAAAATTTATATATAGTTATATATGTATAAACAAATTAGTTGATGGTGTTGATAGTATACTTGTTTGATAGAAAAATGGATTTATCTTTGTAGCTAAGGATTTCCAAAAGAAATGCATGGAACTCTAGCATAGTCTTTGTTATCAATGTTACTTTAACTGTTCTTATTTCTAATTAATTTTTCCCTTCAATTCATACATTAAAAAATTCATTAAACATTTTATTTTAAGCAATTATTCAATAAAATTATTTTAAAGTATAGAGCGAATCACAAACATTAATTTTCTTAGTAGATTTAAAAATAAATGCTCATACTAATAATAAAGTTTTGAGAAATTAAAATTTTTTATATATATTTGAACTACATACTGTGAATTCATCAACTCTATAAATAAATGATTAACATGTGATTTTTAAATATTTGTTTTGATTAATTAAATAGTATTTAATAATAACTTAAAAGTTGAATGTTTATCATTTAAAATCATTGGTTATATATTTTATAAGTATAATGAACATAAATAGCCATTTATCTCAAGTGGAATTTAACTATTCTTGTCTTCATTTTCTAAAATTTTTTTTTATAATTGAAATATGTACATTAAGTTAAAATTGTTTCATTTTTTAATGAATTTAATTATTTTTTCATAATTAAACATATTATGTTTTTATCTTAAATTAAAAAATGAGATTTAAATTCTAACTTATAAAAAAGGGGTACAATTCAAAAAATATTATTTTCTTTGATATTTCTTAAAAACAAAAAGATTTTTTCAAATATAAGTATAATATTAAGTCCTTAAAGGACTACAGATACTACAATATCTGTGCAACTACCATGGTGGCTCCACTAAAATAATATAATAACACTGTTAGTTTATGTACTACTTTATTGACGCAGTATGAATAATCCTAATCAAATTCATGTTCATCTGGCTAATATATTTAATATTAATTTAAATTGTAATCATTTCATTTATGTAAATGTATAATATAAACTTTCTATAAATATTATAATTGGTTTTAATCTGAGTATAATAATGTTTAATAATAAACTTTCAGATTTACCCTCATGATCAACCAATGGTGTTCAATCCACAAAATCCAAATGCCCCACCAATTTATCCTTGTGGTAACTGTCATAAAGAAGTGCATGACAATGATCAAGCTGTTTTATGTGAATCTGGTTGTAATTTTTGGTTTCATAGGTAATTATTAAAAATATTTATTATAATTTGATGAAAAAATTATACACAAAAATATTTTGTTAACTAAAACTTTTTATTTTTATACATTGGTGGTTTTTATTATAATATTAAATAACAAACTATATTGAGATAAAAACATATTATCATATGTTTTGGACTCATAATTGCTGTAACATTTGATAATTTAGATTTTTATAAATATGTTTTTAAATTAATTAATTAATTTTAATTTGATATAAATATATATCTTAATAATCAAATATTTTAATAAACTATTACAACCTCCTTAGTTAATATTTTAAAATTATTCTAATGAATTTAAATAATTAAAATAATTAATAATAATTATGAAGGACAGCATGATGACAGTGATAACAATAAAATCAAATTACAGAAACCCTATTTTAATGTCTTACATTATGTATTCTATAAAATGTATTTGCTCTCAAAAGATAAATACAAAATATTGATATTATTTATATCACTTTTATTGTATAGGCATTTAAATATTAAATTAAATTTTATATTTAATAGTAATTTATTGTAAATATTTTCAGGGTTTGTACAGGCTTGATGGAGCCTGCGTTCCAGTTACTTACAGCCGAAGTATACGCTGAGTGGGTGTGTGACAAATGTCTACAAACAAAAAATATACCTTTGGTAAAATACAAACCCTAACGAATACATTTAACATCTCTCAACCCTAAATGACTTTAGCTTTCATGCACTGATTGTTACAATAATTACAGTGCTTCAAACCTTCAGTGGATTAAGTACTTAATCTCAGTTACAAGCATTAACACAATTTAAAATACTTATTATTCATATATGGATTATAATTTATATGAAATCAAAAATAATTATTTTTGAGTTATTGTCAGTCTTATAATTTTTGTTTTATATTTATGTGTATATTATATTTATATATGTGTGCATATATATTATATATATATATATTACATATATTTTTTTATTGAGTTACGACTGAGGTTCAAAATGATAATGTGTAGCGTATAAAAATTCCTCCTTTGTACTCATCAGTATTTCAACTACTTGCATACATTGAGCGTTTTGCCATTTGATTTTTATTTGGCATTTAAAAAATCTAAAGTTCCTTCGAATATACAACAAATTGGGCCTTTTCCTTTTCAATCTATTAATGCATTGTCTTATTGCCACTTTTTTCTTCTTTATTATTTTAATTTTATTACTTTTTTCACAATTGAATTGTTTTTGTATAATGCAGAATGCTCTTAATAATGTCATGATTTATTATATATTTGTGTATATCTGTTGTCATTGGTTATAAATACTTGTATTTGTAATCAATGATGTAATAAAGAAACATTTTTTTTTTTTTAGAAAATAATTTAACACAATCAATATGTTTGTAAATAGTTAGTTCAATTAAAAAATATATTAAAAACCGAAAAACTTATGAACTTGAAATTGTAAGTTCTAAGTGTTACATGTAACTAAATAAAGTAAAATTAAAAATTTGTAATCATTTTTGTATTTTTATATTCACAATATTTTGCAGATTGTTCAATGAATGTTTGTATCTAGAGCAAATAGCAGAACAATTGGTTTATATTTATTTTCTGGATTATTTCATCAAGTTCCAAACGACCTCTTATTATTATATTCAACGGATTATATTGAATGGTGTATTATGAAAAAGTTCAAGCATAATATTATATTATTGTATTGTTATCAGTCAAATATTTTATGACTAGTTGACTCATAATTAATATACTAGAACAATCAGTATTTATCAATGCATTAAAACCAAAAGTATGTAATATCCCTAGACCTTATACTAGTATAATATGCTCTAAGCTTAAGATCATATTATCACAGTCACAATCAACGTCAATTAGTTCACCTTTGGACAAGACAAAGATGGAATTATATTGAATAAAAACAAAACAAAATGTTTTTTTCAAAATCAATTGATTTTTTTAAATACATATGTAATATAAAAATATATATTTCATCTTTAATTTATTCAACAATTTAAACATAAAAATTATTTCCAAAAAAAAAAAAAATTGAATCTAATATCTTGTGTTATACAATTGAAGGACTAAAAAAGTTTGCACTACAATATATCAATATTATTATTAAAAGTCTAAAACACCTTATGCCTCTGCTAGGGACAAAACAGATGGAGATTTCTGGCCAGCTTAGAAAAATAAATACCGCCGAGTTGCAAAAACTTGAAGTTGAAGAAAGATAAATATTTGCTTTGAGATATCTATCTCGCATTTATATTAATTTATATTTCTAGGGGAATAAAAAAAAATTGAGTTATCACGACTTGAATGTATCTAGTGGTTAACTATCTACAAGCCCATGTTGGGGTAAATACTATAGACAATAGAAATAAACATGAAGGTAATAGTATAATAAATAAGCAATAATTAGTGTATTTGTCATAGTATTAGTAATTGAAATATTCAATTATAAGTCATAGACCATGGTTACCTGAACTACTTTGAAAATTACACTAATTAACTTTTTTTTTTAAAACAAATTTAAATACCAACTCTTAATATAAAATAAATTGATACCTAATTATACTATTATAAAACATTTATTATTGTTGACTATTTCTATCTTGCTTTGCAATGCATGTTATGATACAAAAGAAAGTTTAAACTAGCCATTGTTATAGCAGAATGTACATGGTTGACTCATAAGTATACGATCAATCAATTTTCCAATTGCCTATTGACACAACCTATGTCTGAAGACTGATATTTATAAAGTATTTTACAATATAAAATATAATTGTGTTAATTATTGTTTTATTTCATAGTAACTAAATAATGATTCATGTAGTTTATGTTTTTAACACTTTTGGATTGATAAAGCATATATCGAAATAACTTAGTCAAAATATTGTTTAGTTAGCATGTAACAAATATTTTGAAAACTAAGCTGAAAATATATATTAAGTGAAACTTAATATTATTGAGTCAATAGTCATACACCATTGATGAGAACTTTCATGTTCTGTAAAATACACATCTATCAAGTAATTTTCATTTTAATGAACCACGATTGGTTCAAAATTATATTAACTCACAGTATATACAAATGTATCTTATCCTAAATACTTGTATATGTCAAGTTTCACTGCTTAAAAATAAATTCTTAAATATCTTCCTTTTTTTTTAACATTGACTTCTTTTTAATTTCTTTTTTTCTTTTGCTTCTTTTCTACTACTTTGTGGTCTGTATTGTTTTTTATGAAAAATACTCTTAAAAACAATTTCAAGATTTATTTTATAAAATATTTGTATAAAAATTGTAACATTGATTGTAATTTATAATATATTTTATTATTTTCAATGAAAATTAAAGATTTGTATAAATTTAAATTAAAACAAAAACCATAAATGTTTCAACATTTCAAGTGAAATTAAAACCGCAGTTAATGAATAAATAATATTAAACTTAATAAATTATTAACCAAAGGTACATAAAATCATCACAATAAGTTCACCTTATCCAAAACAAATAATCACTTGTTCAACAATACCAATTTTGATAGACATATTAGTGATTTGTGGTTTTGGTATAATAGTTCATCACATTTAATCATTATACCAATCTAAAAATAGTAAGGTAAATGAAAGTACTAATATAAAAAATAATATATACACTCTAAGACCAGCGTTGGTTTGTATAGCTGATCTTATTTCAGTATTGGCATCAACAATGTTCTCGGTGGTATTCACTGCAATCGTGTCAATTCTCTCGAGATCCTGATCTTGTTCCAATATTTTTTCTGTAAACAACTCTTGCAATTCAGCAATTCGTACAGCCTTAGACTCTATATTTCTTACCTAAAAGAAGGAAAATACAGCTCAATAAAAAGTTAGCAAATAAAACAATCCAATGCTAAAGTATAGTACTTACTTCATTTGATAATTGATTTAATTCGTTGTACATTTCTATATTTTCAGCTTCAAACATTTGCAATTCTTCTGGTGATAATTCGTCATCTTGTTGAGCAGCATATTGTCGGTCAGCTGCTTCATAATCTACTACGGCTACATTATTGGTTTCTTTTGGGGGTTCAAAACCGTGAGTCAAGTTGCTCAATTTTGAAACGTTCTCATACTCTAGACACCTTTGCGCTCGTGTTGCTTTAATCTCTGCAAACAATTTGGTGACAGATTTTTGTCGCCATTCAACATAGCGTATAATCTGCCGTCTATGATCATCGATTTGACTGCAATCACCAGTCAAACTCTTTTTTAGGAGGATTAACTGTTGACTGCATGTTTTGATAATGTGTTGTGCGCCAATATCGATTTTGTCACGATCTGCATCTGTTAACGTAGTTTGCTGATTGAAAGCCTGGACATCAATATAGTCCTTAAAATGACGGTTCAAGAAGTCTGTCAGCTTGACTAGATCGTTGACAATATCTTTGGCCCTACGAGAAAATTCGTCTCTACGCGGCTTACGCTGTTTTAGAATATCCGCCTGTGGCGGTGCTGGGGACCCAAAAGCTCGGTTTCTCGTTTTGATAGTCTTAACGTACGCTTTGAACACGGCAGTCTTATCCATTTTAACTAAAGATCTATAAGATCTACAGAATCATTGTAAAATATGGTTACATTAAAAAAATTGAGTATGACGACAACTTTTTTTTTGAAAATTCCCCGCTATCATAATTGTGTTGTCGTGTGATTATCGACGAGATAGCGAATAGCGATATCTAAAACCGTGGATTTGAAAAATGTTAATAACCATGGTTATAGTCGTAACTTAGTTAAAACAAGTAATAATGCGGAATAAACCGCCATTTTTACGTTCAAATCCCATGGACGTAGTAATATAAAATATTATGTATATTTATGTATTATTATGGTCCATGATCAATTATTATTGCATTCGTTATTTCATTCTAATCGTTCTTGAAAAACAATCACTCGATGTACGCCATTTTTCTTTGTTAAGAATTTTTCCAATTAATTTACTACGTTCGCGTCGATATATTACGAAATGGGCAATTGTTGCAGACTGCAGAGTACCTTTACTTCAATCCCAGGCATCTTGATCTTCATTATTCAACACTACTACAGGTATATCAGTAAGATATTTTTAAAAAATGTTTAAGATAGTTTTTAAAAATATCGTCAACAAATATAATAAATGCGTAGACATCCATCAGAATAAATTAAATTAAATTACACAATTGATTCGGTGATGTCTTTATATGATTATAATATGTAACGTATAAACCATTGCCGTACAGTAACTGGGTATACGTATTTTTCTCTGCCACTTAAACTTAACCAATATAAATTATAGTAGTACAGAAAATGTTGATCCATGTTTTTAAAGTGAAGTATTTAAAATTTATTTATTTATACGTTGTTAATGGCTTGCAAAATATAAACAGTAAAACAGATTATTTATGGTTTTCTACTCAAAAATATTTGAAATAAGTTTATTCCAAGGTTAGATAGGTGTGTATGTTATTTTTATGCAATTATATTATTTATAGTAGCCAGTAGATACTTATTATTATTATTCTGTGTTTAAACTTTAAATGCAATTCTAGATATACATGATATTTTTCATCGAATTTGTATTTATTGACAATTGGTCATACATTAATTATTGGCAACAATCTAAGACCAACTTTTTCAAAAATAATAATCAAATTGTAATCAACGTATCAAAAATAATAATAACCATATTACACGTAATACACGGTCTTAGGTTATTATGTCCAAATTTTAAAACGATATCATGTTATGAATATATGACTTATGGTTATGAGTTATAAAAAATATGAAAAATAACTGTAGTATCTTCAATAGAAAAAAAATATACTAGTAAATATTATAGCACATTAGGGTTACGTAAACAATGTTGATCCAAATTCATTACTTTTACAAGGCAACAATGTATTTAATATTTAAATTCAAATTTATTAATAATAAATAAATGAATACTCAATTATTTATCGATATCATTCCAATGTATAAGTATTGATTTTTTCATGGTATTTTTTTCTTTGGTAGTTTTATTTTTTATTAACAAACATTCTTGTTTTTTATGTTTTAATATACTATTGTATCCTAAATAGTAGGTACCTATTAAAAATATTTGTATTATGGTTTTATTTAAAAAAAGATAGTGGAAAATTCTCTTAAAATAATAAAAAATATAAGGTAGTATTAACTTGTATAATTGCAATAAACGAATTAAGTTACCAGAAAATCATAGGTGTTGAGATATCTGATAAGTATTTCATACCCAACTAAATTATTTAAAACAATGTTCTGTCACGATGACCAGGTCATGAGTAAAATTTGTTTTTGAATGGAAAAAAAACATTATTTTAATGGAAATGTTTAGTATATTACTAAGTCCGAGAAATATAAATTAATAATTATATTTACGTGCTAACAACCTATACAGGATGTAACTTTGCAGTCACCCTTGCATGCACTCATGACCATATGTTCCTGATGTGTCATTTTGATTGGTAATTTTCAACGGTTTTTATTTTCCGGTATCCTACATATGTGTATGAAAATTGCCTACATTAAACGCCTAAATTCAGACAATTATTAATATTATATTGATTAATAATGAAATAGTCGAATAGCATATATTTTATAATCTAGGTTATAATAAAAATGATTACTGAATTTTCGCTAAGAAATTTAATTATATAATATTCAGCATTATAATTAATAAGTTATATTACATTAAAAATACAAATATTATATTTAAGGAAAAACTATTCAAAATAATTATATTTATTTATTGAAATTTAGCTATTTTCTATTATATAATACAAAAAATAATGATCACTTAATTCTAAAATCATAAATTTCATTAAAATATTTAATTTGAAAAGATAAACCATAGCTAAAAAAATATTAAAAAAATACTTTAATATTTTTTTAAAAACTACCAGTGGTTTATTATAAATTATAATACAGTGTAAATATTTTTTAAATCTGTATGTTATTTGATTTAAAGTATGTCGGAAAGGATAAAGAAGCTGTATGTTGGTATACCACTACATTTTGTATTTATTTTCTTTTTTCTAAAAGTAACTTTAAAGCTATTATTAATGTATGATGTATATTTTGCGGACAACAAATACATTATTTAACAGTCAGTACCTACCTATTTAGTTAGTTTTTTCTGAAATATATTTTTGTCGTTCTTATTCTTTTGTCTTGTGTTCATTAAATAAAATATTAAAAAAGTAAAGTAATAAATAATGATCATTATCTTGGTGGATAATGTTTTGATGGTTATAAAAAATGATTACCTTTAGCAGCAGATAAATCACAAAATCTATAGAATATCATGACTAAAATATGTTTATATGATTATTTCATAAGACGTTATCATAAAAATGTTATTTTATTTTTTTAATATTAATATAAATTTATTAAATTGTGTTTAATTTAATGATTGATCTTTATTTTATGTACCTACTCTCAAACATACATACACAATTCGTTGGAAATCTAAAAACTATTGCGGATTACATCATGTAGGCATAATCAGTGAAGTATGTTGGGGGGCTTAGGGGTTCAAACCCCCTGAAATTGCGCTTATGATATTCACATTTTAAAATGTATTGCATTTAATGGGCTGAGTAGTTTATTATATAATAATCATACTGGTTGCATTATTAAAATATCTATTTATGCAAAAATACCATCATCATGATATTCAAAATTTTGAGAAAATTATGACTTATTACAGGTATTCCTAATGTTTATACATTGATTTTAATATGTTAAAAACTCAATGTATATTTTACACGAGAATAATATTGTTAGAAAAAATAATCCAAAATAAAGTAATTGCACCGAAATAATATTATATAATATTTTAAATAGAAAAATAATGTACAAAGATTTTTTAATATCTAGCAATATTTTTGTGCCCAAATTTTGTGAAAAAGACAAACTAGTGTTCTTGTGTTCTATTAGTTTATTAAAAAATAATTATGTAAAAATTAAACATCTATAAAATTGGAAAACCAATGTTATTATTTTAAAATATATTTGTTAAATCATTATAACAAGTTAATTTTTTACATCAAACTAAATAATTAAATTATGTTTTCATTAATTTATATTCAATTACATTTTTGGAGGATAACATTTTTTTAAAGTTACCTTTGTCATTTGAATATAGTGGAAAACGTGGAAGCCTATTTATTTTTCATTTTATACTGTTTCATAAAAAGTTTGTTGTTGTCTATATGTTTACGTTTAAATTTTTACACTTATTTTGATTAATTTACAAATTTCGCTCAAATGCGTCAATGTTAATGTTAAACGTCTATTATATTATTATCAGGCAAAAAAAATGAAAGAAGAAAAATCGTAATATTTTTATTATGGAAGTAAAAATGATATTCTGATGTCAATATTATGTGCAATAATTTCATGAATGTATTTAAAATAACTGTACGATGTCTCACGATACCAACTAAATATATTAAGTTGTCTCCCATCATTGCATCACACGGGAAAGAGCACCCTTACGGGAATCATGAGAAATATGTGTGACGGTATTCAACGGAAACAGGGCAGCTAGGATGGCCGGTGTACGTCCGGATGTGGTTTCCGTATGACATGCGATATTGTCTTCCGGCGTTCATATCTGAGTATCGGTAGAAAATCAGTCGAACCTGTTTCTTCGGTTGAATTCGATTTTTGTTTACATACAAACTTTTATTTTACGCAAAACCTTATCATAATTTACGTTTAAGACAAATAAAACTAAAATCCTATTTGGCTACAAATTTACAGTAGTCAGTAGATTTTGTATATTGATGTAAAATATCCACGAAAAATTAATTAATTTAAAACTATTAAATTATTTAACTGGTTAAATCGAAGTACAATAACTTCATTTGTGTGTACAAAATCAACAGTTGGCAACCCCGAGGGTTGTTTTAGTGGTGTATATGCGTATAGCAACTACCCTAAAGATTGAGTATGTGTTTAGTTCGACTAGGTAGTTGGTACCATTATTAAAATAATAAATTATATAATATTAAGAGAATAAGAATATTTATACTTTCAACTATTAATTCATTAATTTTATTATTGATGGTCAAACTATAATCAATATTTTAACCAAAACATATTTTTCATTAGAATGAAAATCGTTTATGCATAATATTTTTGTATGTACGAGATTCTTAACATTACATCATCTTGAAATATAGAAATAAATACTCATATTTTAAATAATAATATGAAATACGAATCACGTACTATCATATAATTTTAGTGCAGTGTACTAACTGAATGACGATAGTGAATATTTATAGTCTACTAATAGAATACTATTAATGCCATAATTAAATTTTTTTATCTCATTGAAAATTGCAATAACTGATTAAGACAAAATATAATAGAATACTTAAATTGATATAATTATAGATATAATTTAAGATATTATAATATTATTGAGATATTATTATATTCAAACTCTTAGTATTATTAATTATTTAAAATTATTAAAGTAAAAAATGTTACGTATAACCAAAACCATCATGTCTGGAATTTTTAATAAACATATTATATTATTTTTGAAGTTATTCAGTATTCTGATATTTTTGAAGTTATATTGTTAATTTTATTTATTGCTTACGGTTCATAAACGTTATGTACGTCGTATGAAGTCACTTATTGTACACGTACAACAGTGTACACATGTGCCTCAAACCACACAAAAGTGTCTAAACATTTTGCATTTCATGTGACGCATTTATTCGCACGCTTTGTGGGTGGCGGTTTCAAAAATCGTTACGCACTGACCGGGGAAATCATTTTGAACGTTCCACTATCGATAGAACATTTGTACACGTTTAAAGGGGGAAATTACGATTAATGTTATGAATATAATAATATTAAATAAAAACCGTGGTGAATTAACTTCGATTTCTGGCATTTCAATGTGTTTACTGTATAGGTGTATGTACACGGAAGTACAATGGATGAAGAATACCTGTGTAGTTCACATATTTCATTCCTAAATAAATATACGCGTTTTACCTGCAAATCGGCTCCGAGCCGAGGTTCTTTTATATATTGAATATATGTTTATATATATTCAATTTATACCTCCCACTGCACATACATCGCCGTATGTGAATGCCAACAATGCCGCAAACCAGTTTAATGTGCATCTGCCTTACGTAGACCAACATCCAAATTGTCCCTGTGTATAATGTTATTGTATAACATATATATTATATCATGTGTAGTTAAGCACACTAACAGTAAAGGGCAATGGTTATATGCCTATATGTTTTTTTGTTAACGCCGATATTTTTAATTTATGCATAATATGTAGTATTACATAAGAGTATATCAATAATTATAATATAAAACAAAGTTGTTATACATATTTATTTTTATTTTTAAAAATATCTTGACAAATACAAGTGAGAACCATTATTATAATTGTCATGTTTGGAAGATAATCGATTATAAATTTGTGAAAAATTTTTTAAATTTTTGAGTACTACTACGATACTATGATACGAAAAATAATTTTTGTTTATATTAAAGCTATATTAGTACCTATACCTACTCATAATTCAAAAATATACTTTCAAATCTTTTTCCTTCCGCGCTTCTCCAAAAATCATAACGGTGGCTAAAAGTATGCTAAATACTAATACCTATGGGATATGCAACTATACAATTTAAATAAATTAACCATAATTATTTAGTAATAACACTTCAAAAACAATTCAAAATTAATCGTTACTTATTTATCAGTAATGTCCCATTATTTTTTGAATCTTGATTTATTTTATATAAATATTTGAAAAAGTGTCGCTAACATTATGACAAGACAATAGCCTATTTTTCAAAAAACCTTTTATAATAACTAAGGAACGGATTTAAATGCTCTAAGAAACAAGAAAAATCCCTGAAAAAAATACGATTTAATTTACTCATTACATATTTTTTTTTTAAAAACGCTCCTAAAATTATTTTTAATATTAAAAAAATTTGTTTAATTATATACATTTTTATTCTTATGTATTAATTATTCGTATCATTTTCATCATGTTCTAGTTCTCCTATCTTATTTTTACTTTGAAAATTATTTCCAAAAAATGAATATACAATTTAGATGGACACAGTCGTTTTACTTTTATCTTGTGTTTCATAATAGCACTGTATAATTAGGTGCTGCTTAATTTTTATTGAATTTTATCAATTCCAATAAAAGCGACTTTAAAAACATAAAGAAATGCACTAAAATATTATGCTTTACACAGCAAAAAAGTCTTAAAAGTGCAAAAAAATGCAAAATAAAAGTTGCATTGTTTAATTTCTTGATGTATGAAATGAAATTTGTGCTTTGAAAGTAATTTTTTCAGAAAAAAATACATTCTTAATTTAAATCCGTTCCCTAATCATAACTTATAAAAATCGGTATTTTAAGAAGCTATTAAGCTATAAGACTATAATAATTTGTTGATTGTGTATATAATCTTGTCATCAATTATATCATTAAGCTCAAAAGCACATACTAATTACATTACATTATACCTGCTACACAAATATTAAATCGTTAATATACATTTGTACATACCTATATTTTATGGTCTTAATTTAAATAATTGTATTATTGGTTAGGTTTATTCAATCTACTTGCATAAACAATGCGGACTGCAGTCTGCAGAGTGCAGATTATTGTTTTAACCGATTGCAGTTATATATAAAATCAATTTGTTAACTGTAGTTACTACCTATAACTATTTGCGGTAGTTAGATAAAACACTATGTAGACATGTAGTAATTACATAATTTTAATATAAAAACACTTATCGTTTATCACTTTATCAGTAGTCAATACAATTGACATGTGTTAGATGTGATATCCCTATTCTGAGTTGTTTATTTATTATTATAATATGCTAAAATGATGCATATTACAAAAAGTACAATATAACTATAATATTGATATTACAAAAAAAACTTAATTCAAATACGATTTTGACAAGAATTATTCATACTTAATATAATTTATTTACAACCGACATTACAAAAAAAATCTTTATAAGTTATAGTACTATGTAATAGTTATAACATAACTACATAAGTCATAATATTATGTATTATAGTATTATACTGTGTATAGACTGTATAGTGTATTTTTGTATATACTACACACAATCAATAGTTATTACTTATTAATTTATTATAATAAAATGTTTTATTTCAAAATCCGATCGATACTTCAATATTCAACTTTGTGGTATTAAAAGTAAACAGCTGTATGTAATATTTTATTGTTCATGTTACCGCTTTTGTCATCTGTGTCCATACTAAGCGCCATAGGAACTATACCCTATCATTAAATACGTTTACGATTCGTCATAGTGCTACGGTCTTAAATCGATAGGCTCCTACTAAAATATTCCCCTCTAATATGTTAATATTTCCAAGTTCATAATTCAATAATTGGACATTTGGATGTTTGCTTTAGAGTTTAGAATTAAAACAATGGCGTAATTTATTTTTTTTTTTAATTTTCATATTTGCATGTAGACTACACATCTTATCTAAAATGTATCTATTTTCCAGAATAACTTGCAATTTAAAATTACTATATTTATACCTCACACGATCCAAATAACGTAACTAAATTAAGAATAAACATATTATGGTAATTTGTGTATAATAATAAAAAATAAATTGTATTCGTGTATACTATAATAATATGCTCCATCTATTCACTGCATTATGTAATATGAATTCGTTTACTAGGTATTATACCGAGCATGCCATGCCTATTTTTTCTTTTAATGAATTTATTTAAATTCTGATTTTTTGAGTTTTTATATATATAATATTTCATATATTTTTAAATTCTTGAAATTTATTGTACTACTTAAAAAGATTCTCATTGGTATAAAAATGTATATTTTTCTAATAAGAACCTCATTTTTTGTTGTAAATTATTTAGTAGATAATTTTTTTGAAAATTCTTTTGCACCTAATTCAAAATTTGAATAAGTGGTTTCTCAGTTATTCAAATATTTATACTACTACTAACTACTTATAATAATAATTCTTAAAAATGGTTTCATAAAAATATAAAATAGGTGTAATACTTATTGGATCTAGTATTTATTATACTTAGATCATTTTTACAATTAACAAACGTTTATAGATTAATATTAATTACTAACATTTTCAAATCGTCGTGATCCTATATCATCCAAATCCATTATCATCTTATTAGTTATGATCGATCCTTAGTAAACAAAGTTTATAATTTCAAAAACTATTCGTTTGAATTTTTATTTTAATTCGTCAAATTTTTCAGAAAAGTATCCATTACAATATAATAAATAGAAATAGAACGGAAGAGGGTTTTGCTTCTCATTTAAAAAAAAAAAAACAGAAATTGGTATCTTCTCA